>NC_142794.1:68622124-68972456 GCF_049724085.1 Artemia sp. Qi Xiang Cuo
ACTTCTAAAAAGTCTGTCTCCAAAGGCCTTCCCCAAGGTGCTGTCCTCAGCTGTTTTCTGTTTTCACTATATTTATGGGATCTCAACCTACCCCAAACAAATATTCAGTTTGCAGATGATATAGTCCTATGGTCTACCTCGAATGATTTTGAACTAGCCCAATCCAAGTTACAAAAGTCGCTTTATGCCTTTGAATGTTTCTCCAACAATTCATGCCTACCCACCGCCCCATCAAAATCAGCTATAGTACAGTTTCATAACAAGAGAAATCCCCAATCTGCCCTCCTAAAACTAAATGGTGTTGTCATCTAAGAGCAACAACACATCAAATATCTTGGCCTCATTCTAGACCAAAAACTAACCTTCAGGCTCCGCATTGAAAATGTGAGAATAAAATGCCTCAGAAAAATTCGTATCTTACAAAGGCTACTCAATACGCCTTTGGGTTGCCATGAAAAAACTCTAATAAATTTCTGTAAGACTTATATTAGATCTCAGATTGATTATTGACTAATTGTATATGGCTCATGCTGAAATACCCTACTATGCTGTCTGGAGACTGTCCAGAATACTATGAATCGTGCTGTACTTGGCCTCAGGAATCACACCAAAACCAACTTCCTCCTTAGTGAAAGGGGTCTCACATCTGTTGCCATGCGAAGAGACATCCTACTTGCCCGCTACTTCACAAAAATTTATGGTAACAGTTCCCATAGATTACATGACTGGCTAAGAAACCCTGGAGTTTAAGAGGCCTTGCACGGGACTTTGCAACCACCCAAATGACCTACCCCATACCTTCATCTTCTTTATTTCAAATATACCCCTGGATACCTTCCTGGGCTAACCACTACCCAGAAGTGAACCTTTTGTTTGCGCCAGCTATTAAAACAGACCTTTCCCTTGCCTATGTAAAATCATTATTCCATGAATTTGAGTCTCAGAGATATATCCACCACCTCCCAATTTTTGTGGATGGCTCAAAAACAGATTTCAGGACTGCTTGTGGAGTCCACTTCCCATCTTTAGGTATAGCAGCTGCTGAAAGGCTCCAAAATGATGTGAGTATCATGACAGCTGAAATAGCTGCCATCAACATTGCATTGGAAACCATTATAAAGATGCCAAACCCGCCAAGAAACACCCCTCTTATAATTTATTCAGACTCAAAATCAGCCCGTGCCTCAATATCACCAGAACATTCAGATTACCCAGACAATGATAACTCCACCACTCTTGTACTATTGAACCAACTACTTAAACAAGGTATATCCACAAAATTCCAGTACATCCCAAGTCACATGTGTATAAACGGGAACCACAAGGCAGATGAAATAGCTAAATCTGCCCTTCAGCTTGAAATAATTTCTGGACGACCTACCCCAATAAGAGATGTAAACCATTGGCGCCTAAAAATCTACCTAGCAAACCAATGTCCACCAAACCATTCTCCATTTACATCCCGGAAAGACTCAAAGATGTACAACAGAATACGATCAAATGCTACTGGCCTTAACAGCCAGACTTATCACTATCAAAACACAACCATTCCAACAGTAATGAGCCCTCTTTGCCGCCTATGTCAAGCCTATGATGAGACCATCAACCATGTTCTTTTTGGTTGCCCTGTGGCAAATCTCAACCATAAAAAAGAATGGCTAACTTTATATGCTATATTCAAGCGCCTCAAGCTAACCCCTAATATTGACCAACTAACACAAAGGAGACACTCTTCAACTGATGATGCTGAATTGTTCAAAGCTGTCTTTAACTGCCTTAATATAGGTGGTTTCATCAATGATGTATAAAGCCTATTATTGAATAATAATAGTCTCATATCTATATTTGATTTCCCAGGACACCCCTGACATAATCAGACAATACGAAAAAGGTTAAATGGATTCATCCGAAGCCTATAATTGAAGAAGAAGAAGAAGAAGAAGAAAGGGCTAAATAGTTTTACTGAAAAGCCCGCCTGCTGTTAAATAGAAGAAGAAGAAGAAGAAGAAATATTCAAAGATTGGGGTACATTTTCACCCCAAAAGACAATATCCAAAGGCCTACCTCAGGGAGCAGTCCTCAGTTGCCTCCTATTTGCCCTATATCTCTGGGACATGAACCTACCCCACACGAATCTACAATATGCTGATGATCTGGTGCTATGGTCATCTGGCAACACCTTTCAGATAGCACAGTCAAATCTGCAAAAGTCACTTTTCCAGTTTGAAAAATTCTCTCAACATTCAGATTTACCCATTGGACCCACCAAGTCAAAAATAATCCAATTTCACCGGAAGCGAAACCATGTTAATTCAAAACTAACTCTAAATAACACAAATATTCCAGAGGATAATAATATCACTTACCTAGGTATAATACTTGACCAAAAATTTAATTTCCATATCCACATTTCAAACACACTAAGAAAATGCTATAGAAAAGCATATTTACTAATAAGACTTCTTTCCACACACTGGGGTTGTAAGGAGAAAACCTTACTCCAGTTTTATAAATCACATATAAGACCCCATATTGACTATGGACTCATCGTCTATGGTGCATGTGCAAAGACCCAGATGCAAAAATTGAAACAACACAAAATGATATAATACGTCTCATATTTGGTCTTAGGAAACCCACAAGCACCAAGTTTCTGCTTATGGAGGGTGGATTAACAACAATAAGGGAGAGACGTAGTTTACTTTTGATAAAACATCTTACAAGAACTGAATCAAATAGCTCACACACATTACATAATTGGTTAAGAAATTTAGTCATGTATAGAGGTATTGCAGATGAGTATGCCAATATTCAAAAGAAGTTCCCTGTACCAGCAAAGTCTATTGCACCTACTTTCCCCCAATCCCCTCCATGGAATTGGTCATTTCCCATAATAAATACTGAATTTTCAAAATGGAATAAAGATTTAACCCCCATTGCTTTTGTCCAGAAAAAAATTGCAGAACTTAATACAATTACCTATAAAAATCACTTCTAAATATTTGTTGATGGGTCAAAAATGAAGGAGAAGGTTGCAAGTGGTGTTTTCCTTCCTCACCTGAAAATTGCAATGGGCGAGAGACTATTTAATAATTTATCTATAATGTCTGCTGAGTTAAATGCCATAATCATGGCATTAGAACACCTTAAGCAAAACCAATCTTTGATTGAAAATTCAAATTATATTATCATCTATTCCGACTCTTTATCAAGCCTTGAGTTGCTGGCCTCAGCTCCTCAATATAAGTTGGACATTGACACTTATCATTGTCTCAGTATTATTGATAATCTTGCTTCAAGTGGCATAAAAACTTACTTTCAGTACATTCCTAGCCACTCTGGCATAAGTGGTAATCATCAGGTTGATGAAATAGCAAAAAATGCTATAAATATTGACCAGCCAAGTGGGAGACCAATCCCAATTAGAGATATTTATCGATGGAGGCTATCAGATATTAATTTTAATAAGATTAATCCTATCCTGTCCCCCTTTCCCAATAAGTATCTTTCTAAAATTTATCATAGAATTCGTTCTAGAACAAATGGACTAAATATCCTTGCATTCTCATATAAACTTTCTAATTCAAGTGGTTCAATTCCCCTGTCCCGTCTTTGTAGACATTGTAATATGAATAATGAAACATTTGACCATTGTCTATTTGAATGTAATATGCAGACGTCTGCACAACATATGTTGCTTTGTAACCTGTTAAAATACTTCAAACACCACAAAATCCCACTATCAGCCAAGAGCCTAGCCAACTATACCAGCACACAGAGCATAGAAATCGACATCTATCATCTTATATTTGAACTCCTAGAGTCGAAAGATCTGCTGAAAGATATCGGAATATATATAATAAATATGAGGCAATCAAGCCAGTAGCTCTGTAGCCCACAGAGTGAAGCAAAAGAAAAAGTGATAAATAGTATTACTGAAAAGCCCGCCTGCTGTTAAATAGAAGAAGAAGATACATTGTCAACCCAACCCAGAAAGAAGATCTTGTCATGCAAATGGAAGAAAAGACGAATAATATTAAAAATAATTGTGTTAGAGAATTCGAAAATTTTGTGAAAACAGGACTATCAAGTGAAGTTTTCTTGATTATTTTTATTTATATAAAGTGGAGAATTTATCTCAACCATGATCCCAATGAAATTACCCCCTGAGAAGGGAGATACTAATAACCAAATGCTAGGCACCATCTCCCCATTACCAAGTGACCTTTCTGAGGACTCAGACTCCAATGAAACCATGGTCACTGTCCACTCTGGGGACTCAAATCTCCATGATGATGGCTTCAAAACAGTCACTCCTAAAAGATCCAAGAGAAAACGGTACACCAGTTTCTCCCTATTAAAGACAGTTTCTACTACACCCCCATCTTTTTTGGAAGAAGAGCACTTCATCCACATTCTGCCTCCCTCTCCTGAAACCATTTTCCAAATAAAAAACATCAAAAAAATTCTACTTGAACTAGTAAAAATTATGAAAATTAATTTCAACATCAACATCACCCGATATGTTTAAATCACAATACCTATTTAAGCAGGCTTTTAAAATTCCAAAACATCTCTTCTGTCACTTAACTCACTTGGAGGATTTAAGGTCGATTCAAAGCAATGGATTCGCCCTCCCCCTGCCCAAATAAAAATTGTCATATACAATATCCCTAACGGTATTCCAGAAACTGACTTAAAGGATGGCCTTATGAACTGCAAAGGCAAAAAAATATCAGTATCAAAAGTCACCAGACTTGGAAAACCCAACAATGATGGCATATACACATATAAATCCTACCTTTTCACCCTGGACTCCACCCTAGAGAACTTTAGTGAACCTATATCCCTATTTGGCCAGATAAAGCCCTACAAAGAGTACAAGGCTAAGCCAATACAGTGTGAAATATGTCTGATAATGGGTCACACAAAACAACACTGCAAAACAAACCTGAAGAGGTGCAACCTTTGCCAAAACATCCATCCTCCAAACACAGCAAACTGTGCAAACAAGAAATTATCATCCATTAATTGCAAAGGTCCCCATTCTTCTGACAACAGATCTGTATGCCCAAAATACAAGGCAAGATCAATGGCTCTCAGGTTGTCTGAAAAAGAAAATATTCCATTTAAGTTTGCAAAAATTAAACTCCTGATGCACAATGCGGATACACCTGAATTCTCTGAACCAAACACACAACCTAATCAAAAAACTAGAGCAAAAAGCTACAAGGACCCAACCACAAAAAACATTCCCTGGAATCAAGACCTTAGACTTTCCCCCCCTTCCAGCTAGAGACCAAGACCCTGAATCTTCTATAAGTAAACCTGCAAAACCAACCTCATCAAAATTGCCAAAGGAAATATCAGAAGAAAATCCAAATCTACTTACAAACTTATGCCTCTACATATTCAACTTCAACTCACTCTCCAGAACATCCCTCACAGAAGATCAAAAATCCTCAATTCTAGAAGAGATGGCTAATACCTACTTCCCAAAAAATCTTAGGGACACAGCCAACACAAATTTCAGCACTAAACTCAATAAACTAAATCTATCTATCAATGGCTAACCCTCAGTTACCTCTATCCTCCTCAATTTTGCAATGGAATGTGAGATCATTAAATGACTATAAAATCACTGACCTTCTTAAGTATACTTCTTCACACAACATAGACATACTATGCCTCCAAGAAACCCATTTAAACTCATCAGTTAATCTAAAAATTCCTGGTTATGATATCCTAAGAAAAGACAGATCTTCCAATAGAATTGGTGGTGGAGTTGCCATCCTTGTACGATCTCACCTCAAATTCTGTGGTATAAGCCTCCCTGATTTCGGTCATGACATTGATGCACTTGGTGTAAAGTTGTGGCTGGCATACATGGAGGTCACTGTTATTAATTTATATAATCCAAATGGCAATAACAATGGACACGATTTTTTAAATTTGATTTCTAATAATTTCTCAAACTGAAATCTAGTGGTTGTTGGGGACTTCAATGCCCATAGTTCTATCTGGGGTTATTCACCTCAAAATAATGCTGTAAAATAAATAGAGGAATTCCTCACCAATTTTACCAATATAGTACTAGCGACTCCTAGACACCTAAATACCTACTTCAGCAAAAGAAGTGGGAGTTATTCAACTATTGATCTTCAATTAGTTTCATCAAGTTTAATAAATAAAACTACTGTCAACAGAATAGACAACCTCCTAAGTGACCATTTCGCCATATGCACAAAAATTGGTGACCCAGCCATTATTGACAATTTCATTTCCCACTATGTGTGGCAAAAAGCAGACTGGCAAAACTTCTCCCACATTCTCTCAAACCATGACTACTCTTCACTCTCCACTGACCCAAACCAACTCTCCAAAACTCTCACATCACTACTTCTTGATGCTGAAAAACTTACCATACCCCAGTCCCAATGCCCTAAAACACTGAAGATTAACAAACCCCCTAAGCCATGGTGGACATCCTCTTGCCAAGAGGCTTGGCACACGAAAAGGAATGCCATCAGATCCTTCAAGAGAAATCCATCCACTGGAAAATATATTGCAAAGCTACAAGCAGAGGCAAAATTTAAGAGAACAATCAAACTTGCAAAAGAAGAGGCTTGCAAAAACTTTCTCTTATCAGTGTCCCACAAAACGCCAGAGTCAAAGATTCATAAATTCCTAGACAAGATGTGTGGCAAATTTTCCACATAGAACCCCTTCCATTACCAGCTAACTCTAAATGGTCAGCAGCGGGAAACCAACGAAGAAAAAGCTAAATTTTTAGCAGATTGTTTTGAGAAAAAATTCAAGAATACCCCTCATAATCCACCTCAGATCAGCCTAACACCCCATTTTGACTTGCCTGGGTCCCAGTATCTACTCCAAGATTTTACAATGATTGAGCTGAATAAAGCAATCAATTCAATCAAACCCAAAACATCTTGCAGCCATGACCAGATACATCCATCTTTGCTCCAATACCTTCCAATAGAGTTTAAAAAAGTACTCTTATCTCTCTTCAACAATGCCTGGAGCAATTCCTTCTTCCCGTCTGCTTGGAAAACATCACTCATCATCCCTATATTAAAACAAAATAAACCCAAAGAGGACCCCAACTCCTTCAGACCCATTATGATTACCCCGGTTCTGGGAAAATTATATGAGAAGATAATCCACTCCCGATTGTATTGGTTTGCTGAGTCTAACCACCTCATCCCACATACCCAAACAGCATTTAGGAAATATCATTCTTCCATTGATGCATTTGTTCGCCTAACCAACGCCATATCTGAGTGTCTGAAAGACAACCAAATCCTAGTTGCAGCCTTTTTAGACTTCCAAAATGCATATGATAATATCCAACATCCACTCCTACTGCAAAAATTATCAAAAATGGGTTTTCCAATACCTGTAGTGAATTTCTTTAAAAGTTACCTATCTGAACGCTCTTTTGTTCTCCAAGTAAATTCCTACATCACTTCTAAAAAGTTTGTCTCCAAAGACCTTCCCCAAGGTGCTGTCCTCAGCTGTCTCCTGTTTTCACTATATTTATGGGATCTCAACCTACCCCAAACAAATATTCAGTTTGCAGATGATATAGTCCTATGGTCTACCTCAAATGATTTTGAACTAGCCCGATCCAAGTTACAAAAGTCACTTTATGCCTTTGAATGTTTCTCCAACAATTCATGCCTACCCACCGCCCCATCAAAATCAGCTATAGTACAGTTTCATAACAAGAGAAATCCACAATCTGCCCTACTAACCCTAAATGGTGTTGTCATCCAAGAGCAACAGCACATCGAATATCTTGGCCTCATTCTAGATCAAAAACTAACTTTCAGGCTCCACATTGAAAATGTGAGAATAAAATGCCTCAGAAAAATGCGTATCTTACAAAGGCTACTCAATACGCCTTGGGGTTGCCATGAAAAAACTCTAATAAATTTCTATAAGACTTATATTAGATCTCAGATTGATTATGGACTAATTGTATAAGGCTCATGCTCAAATACCCTACTATGCAGTCTGGAGACTGTCCAGAATATTATGATCCGTGCTATACTTGGCCTCAGGAATCACACCAAAACCAACTTCCTCCTCAGTGAAAGTGGTCTCACCTCTATTGCCATGCGTAGAGACATTCTACTTACCCGCTACTTTACAAAAATTGAAGGTAACAGTTCCCATAGATTACATGAATGGCTAAGAAACCCTGGAGCTTTTAGGGGCCTTGCACGGGAATTTGCAACCACCCAAATGACCTACCCCATACCTTCATCTTCTTTATTTCAAATTTACCCCCGGATACCTTCCTGGGCTAACCACTACCCAGAAGTGAACCTTTTGTTTGCGCTAGTTATTAAAACCGACCTTTCCCTTGCCTATGTAAAATCATTATTTCATGGATTTGAGTCTCAGAGATATATCCACCACCTCCCAATTTTTGTGGATGGCTCAAAAACAGATTCCAGGACTGCTTGTGGAGTCCACTTCCCATCTTTAGGTATAGCAGCTACTGAAAGGCTCCAAAATGATGGGAGTATCATGACAGCTGAAATAGCTGCCATCAACATTGCATTGGAAACCATTATAAAGATGCCAAACCCCCCAAGAAACACCCCTCTTATAATTTATTCAGACTCAAAATCAGCCCTTGCCTCAATATTACCAGAACATTCAGACTACCCAGACAATGATACCTCCACCACTCTTGTACTATTTAACCAACTACTTAAACAAGGTATATCCACAAAATTCCAGTACATCCCAAGCCACATGGGTATAAAAGGGAACCACAAGGCAGATGAAATAGCTAAATCTGCCCTTCAGCTTGAAATAATTCCTGGAAGACCTACCCCAATAAGAGATGTAAACCATTGGCGCCTAAAAATTTACCTAGCAAACCAATGTCCACCAAACCTTTCTCCATTTACAACCCGGAAAGACTCAAAGATGTACCACAGAATACAATCAAATGCTACTGGCCTTAAAAGCCAGACTTACCACTATCAAAACACAACCATTCCAACAGTAATGAGCCCTATTTGCCGCCTATGTCAAGCCTGTGATGAGACCATCAACCATATTCTTTTTGGTTGCCCTGTGGCAACTCTCAACCATAAAAAAGAATGGCTAACTTTACCTGCCATTTTCAAGCACCTCAAGCTAACCCCTAATATTGATCAACTAACACAAAGGAGACACTCTTCAACTGATGATGCTGAATTGTTCAAAGCTGTCTTTAACTGCCTAAATATAGGTGGTTTCATCAATGATGTATAAAGCCTATTATTGAATAATAATAGTCTAATCTCTATATTTGATTTCCGAGGACACCCCTGACATAATCAGACAATACGAAAAAGGTTAAATGGATCCATCCGAAGCCTATAATTGAAGAAGAAGAAGAAGAAGAGGGGCAAATGATCTGATGTTCTGGACGCTGTTAAATAGAAGAAGAAGAAGAAGGACGCACGCCTCGATTCACTACAGTGAATCGAGTGTTTGTGGCATCAATTTTCCAGATTTTGAAAATGATGTTGATGTAATTGGTATAAGTGTTTGGCTGAATAATTTAAAAACCTACATAATAAGCTTTTATAACCCTAATGGCCAAACTTCAGATGCCAAGGATTTCTTTAATTATATAAATAATTCTAATATGTTAAAAAACATCATTATTTGTGGTGATTTCAATGCCCACAGCCTTTTGTGGGGGAATAAACCAGCAAATAAAGCTGGTAAATTTATTGAGCATATGATTTCAAATAATAATGAATTAGCTGTACTACCCCTCCAAACCTAAATACATATTTTAACCCTAAAAGTGCCAAATTCTCCACAATTGACCTACAAATTGTGTCTTTAAATTTTTTGAACAAAATTTACATAAATAAAATTGATAGTCCGTGTACAGACCACTTTGCTATAGTTTGCTCCCTAAATGAACCTGCTGAAACTTCTTCTCATACTTCCAAATATATCAACACTAAAGCAAATTGGTCTATTTTCCAAAATAAGCTAAATGATGAAATTACACGTTTCACCCAAAGTTCATGCATTTCTAACACAACAGTTGATACACATGCTGAAGCCTTGACATCTTTACTAATAAATACAGCTAATCATACTATCCCCAGGACAACACCTAAGAAAACATTCCCTAAACAAATTCCTAAAGCATGGTGGACAAATGAGTGCCTAAATAAATGGAAGATAAAAAAGGCAGCTAGGACAGAATTCATAAAAAAACCAACACCTACTACATATTTAAAAAAATTACAATCAGAATCTAATCTAAAAAGGACTATAATAGATGCTAAATATAAATACTGGAATAATTTTGCAAATAATCTCTCCAGAGAAACGCATGAGCCAATTATACATAAAGTCATAAGCCACATCTGTGGGAAAAAGACTTCTCCCAACCCACTCCTGTATGAGCTTATACATAATAATACCCATTATGACAATGATATTGAAAAGGCTAACCTATTTGCAACTCTTTTTGTTAATAAGCTAACATCAAACAATCAAAGCAATCTGTCCACAATTCCTATGAACCCTAGTTACCAACCACGCCCAGGATCCGAGTACATAACTAATCCATTTTCAATCCAGAAATTGAATAATGCAATACATCATATTAGGTCCAAAACTAGCAGCAGCTATGACAATATACACCCTACAAGGATAAAGAATCTCACACCTTCATACAAACAAGAACTGCTAAATTGTTATAATCACGCTTGGGCATCTTATATGTTCCCCAATATATGGAAATGTTCGTCCCTCCTACCAATCCTAAAGAAAAATAAACCAAAAGATAACCCTGAGTCTTATAGGCCCATAATGATTACACCTGTGATGGGGAAAATAATGGAGAAAATGATTTATCACAGACTCCTCTGGTTTGTTGAGAAAAATAACCTGATCCCACACACTCAAACTTGATTCAGGAAATAGCACTCCTCAACAGATGCTTTCATTTTGCTAACAAATGCAATAAATGAATTTTTCTCAAAAAATAATATCCTAGTGGCAGCTTTCCTAGATTTTGAAGGAGCATATGACAATGTGAACCACCAAATCCTTTTAAATAAACTTGCAAACCTTGGAGTACCTCCCAAGCTAGTATCCTTTATTAAATCCTTCAAAGAAGTGCGAAGTTTCATTGTTTGTGTTGGTTCAGCCTCTTCACCCCAAAAGACAATAAACAAAGGCCTACCTTAGGGAGCAGTCCTCAGTTTCCTACTATTATCCCTATATCTCTAGGACATGAACCTACCCCACATGAATCTAAATTATGCTGATGATCTGGCGCTATGGTCATCTGGCAACACCTTTCAGATAGCACAGTCAAATCTGCAAAAGTCACTTTTCCAGTTTGAAAAATTCTCTCAACATTCAGATTTACCCATTGCACCCACCAAGTCAAAAATAATCCAATTTCACAGGAAGCGAAACCATGTTAATGCAAAACTAACTCTAAATAAAAACAACTATTCCAGAAGATAATAATATTAATTACCTAGGTCTCATGCTTGACCAAAAACTTAATTTCCACCTCCACATTTCAAACACAATAAAAAAATGCTATAGAAAAGCAAATATACTAAAAAGACTTCTTTCCACACCCTGGGGTTGTAAGGAGAAAACCTTCCTCCAGTTTTACAAATCACATATACGACCCCATATTGACTAGGGGGTCATTGTCTATGGTGCATGTGCAAAGACCCAGATGCAACAAATTGAAACAACACAAAATGATATAATACGTCTGATATTTGGTCTTAGGAAACCCACAAGCACCAAGTTTCTGCTTATGGAGAGTGGATTAACAACAATAAGGGAGAGACGTAGCTTTCTCTTGATAAAACATCTTACAAAAATTGAATCAAATAGCTCACACACATTACATAATTGGTTAAGAAATCCAGCCATGTATAGAGGTATTGCAGATGAGTATGCCAATATTCAAAAGAAGTTCCCTGTACCAGCAAAGTCTATTGCACCTACTTTCCCCCAATCCCCTCCATGGAATTGGTCATCTCCCATAATAAATACTGAATTTTCAAAATGGAATAAAGATTTAACCCCCATTGCTTTTGTTCAGAAAAAATTTGCAGAACTTAATAAAATTACCTATAAAAATCACTTCCAAATATTTGTTGATGGGTCAAAAATGAATGAGAAGTTTGCAAGTGGTGTTTTCCTTCCTCAACTGGAAATTGCAATGGGCGAGAGATTATTTAATAATTTATCTATAATGTCTGTTGAGTTAAATGCCATAATCATGGCATTAGAACACCTTAAGCAAAACCAATCTTTGATTGAAAATTCGAATAATATTATCATCTATTCTGACTCTATCAAGCCTTGAGTTGCTGGCCTCAGCTCCTCAATATAAGTTGGACATTGACACTTATCATTGTCTCAGTATTATTGATAATCTTGCTTCAAGTGGCATTAAAACTTATTTTCAGTACATTCCTAGCCACTCTGGCATAAGCGGTAATCATCAGGTTGATGAAATAGCAAAAAATGCTGTAAATATTGACCAGCCAAGTGGGAGACCAATCTCAATTAGAGATATTTACCGATGGAGGCTATCAGATATTAATTTTAATAAGATTAATCCTATCCTTTCCCCTTTTCCCAAGAAGTATCTTTCTAAAATTTATCATAGAATTCGTTCTGGAACAAATGGACTAAATTTCCTTGCATTCTCATATAAGCTTTCTAATTCAAGTGGTTCAATTCCCCTGTCCCCTCTTTGCAGGCATTGTAATATGAATAATGAAACAATTGACCATTGCCTATTTGAATGTAATATGCTGACGTCTGCACAACATACCTTGCTTTCTAAACTGTTAAAATACTTCAAACACCACAAAATCCCACTATCAGCCAAGAGCCTAGCCAACTATACCTGCACACAGAGTATAGAAATCGACATCTATCCTCTTATATTTGAACTCCTAGAGTCGAAAGATCTGCTGAAAGATATCTGAATATATCTAATAAATGTAAGGCAATCAAGTCAGTAGCTCTGTAGCCCACAAAGTGAAGCAAAAGGAAAAGGGCTAAATAGTGTTACTGAACAGCCCGCCTGCTGTAAAATAGAGGAAGAAGAAGACTACAGTTGATTGATTCTATACATAAAAAAGATTGTTATTCAAATTCCTAGATAGGTAGTGTCATGTCACTACTGAAAAGGTTTGCTAATTTTTTTTGTCTCAAAATTAGGTATTGCATCCCAGGGGATTGTTTTGTCTTCTAAAAAGTGTTAGCTAAATGAGTCATTAGAATGTATTTATAAGCAAGCTCAACTTAGAACTGAAGGAGGTAATAACTGAGAATAACAGGTCTTCAGAAGGAGACATGCTAGAAAAAAAGAGAGAAGGTCAAGTCTCCAACACTTTATCTGTTTATTAATAAAAAAACTGCACAAAATAAGTTTTTCAAAAAGAGTAAAGAACTTGGTATAAATTTAGAATTGGTCCTCCTGATAAAGATACATGCTAAGAAAACAATCCTTACTATAAAATATGTAGGCTATAATGATCCTAGTTAACATATTATCCAAGGGGAGAACATTTATCATCAAGTCTTTCCTATTTTTTCCTTCTTTTTCCAGCTTAATAGAAAAAAAATTTCAATTTTATCCACCCTAGACACGCATTGCATAAATCTTTTGAAATTACTGCTATAAATTGCCAAATAAATTGTTCAATAGATAGTGTTCATCCTGGTCATTGTTAATTCTGTTTTTTTTTTTAATGAGCAGTGGCAAAAATTCCAATTATTAATACAACCTAACTTCAATTCAAAATCAACAGACTTGGACAGGAACTTGTCTGTTGAACTCGGCCCAGATGAACAATATCTATAAAAACAATTTATAGAACAAATTTATAGCAGTAATTTCAAAAGATTTATGCATTATGTTTCTAGGGTGGATAAAATTGAAATTTTTTTCTTTTAATTTGGAAATAGACCTACATAGGCCTACATATTAGGCCTACATATTTTAAAGTAAGAATTTTTTTCTTAACATGTCTCTTTATCAGGAGGACCAATCCTAAATTTATACCAAGAACTCCATTAAACCAAAAATGAACAAAAATAGAATCAATTAATCTACAAAGCATACAACCACACATCAGTATCAATAAATAAATGAAACCCAAACCAAACAGATATTAAAATAAGTCAAACTCAAAACAATCAGAAAGTAACCTGAGTAGGGTTCTAAACCCTATGTCATCTAAAAGCCAGAATAAAATTTGTTCTTCACTGAAAAAAAATCAAATGTATTTACTGAATAAAATGTGCATTGTCAGTTTAATATACATATGCTGATATTTATTCCTTAAAATCCTAATTAATTTTTGATTTCTTAAAGTTATAACAGTGAAAACATTTAAAAGAATTTTTTTCAGTAAAGTACAAATTATATTCGGGCTTTTAGAAAACATTGGGTTTAGTTTCAACTCCAAAGGCCTTGTTATATGATATTTATGAAAATGTTATATACCCCAAGGGCTTAACTTATGACCCTTGTTGTAGGGTTGTCATCCTCAAAGACATAATTTCCAGACATTCCAACCATGTTCAAGAAAATGGCCATATCAAAATGTTTATCAGAAATGTTTGGGGAAAAGATGGCAAAGCAAACTGTGGGGGGGGGATTCTCCCTTTGATTACTTTCAATTGTTAAAAAGGGCAATAGCCCTCTCAATTTACATTCAAAAGAGCCCTTTTTGAAGTTTTTACAACAACACTTTCTATATGACATTATATGCCCCCAGGGCATAACTTACAAACTTAACCCTGAAGGCTGTGGGGGGTTTTCATAGTCAGAAACATAATTTCCAGACCCTTCAACTATGTTCAACAAAATTGCTCTATCAAAATGTTGATCAGAAGTGTTTAGGAAAATAATGGGTATGGGGGGCAGCATTTGCCCTCCAATTGCTTTTGACTATTAATAAGGGCACTAGCCATCTCAATTCTCAATTCAATGAGCTCTTTTTGAAGTTTCCATGACAACACTGGGGGGTATCATCTTCAAAGACCTAATTTCCAGAATTTTCAACTGTGTTGAACAAAATAGATATCTCAAAATTTTGATTGGATGTGTTTGGGGAAATTGTGGGCATGAGAGGGGGTTAGTTGCCCTCCAATCACTTTTGACTATTAAATAAGGCACTAGTGCTTTCAATTTCCAATTAAATGAACCCTTTTTTGAAGTTTCTACAATAATGCTTTCTATAAAACCCTGTATGCCCCCAGGGCATAACTTACAACCCTTGTGCTGAGGGCTCTGGAGGGAGTGTTATCCTTTAAGACATAATTTCTGGACTTTTCAACTATGTTGAACAAAATGGCTATCTCAAAATTTTTATTGGATGTTTAGGGGGAAATGGTGGGTGTGGGAGGGGTGTTAGTTTTCCTTCAATCACTTTTGACTATTAAAAAGGGCACTAGCCTTTTGGAGCTTTCAAAGTTTCTATGACAATGCTCTCTATAAAAACCTTATATGCCCCAGGCCATAACTTACAACCCTTGCCCTGCCAGGTGTGGGGGGGGGGGGTGATCATCCTCAAAGACATTATATCCAGAACTTTCAACTGTGTTGAAAAAATGGTTATCTCAAAATTTTGATTGGATGTGTTTGGGGAAATGGTGGGCATGAGAGGAGGGGCTAGTTGCCCTCCAATCAGTTTCAACTAGCCTATTAAAACAATTTCTGATTGAATGAGCCTTTTTTGAAGTATCTACAACAACATTGTTTATAAAAAAAAAACCTTATATGCCCCCAGGGCATACCCTACAGCCATAACCTTGAAGGTTATGGGGGGGGGTTGTCATCCTCAAAACTTAATTTTCAGAACTTTCATCTATGTTGAACAAAATTTCTACCTCAAAATTTTGACTGGATGTGTTTGGGGAAATGGTGGGCATGAGAGGGGTGTTATTTTCCCTCCAATCACTTTTGACTATTAAAAAGGGCACTAGCCCTTTCAATTTCCAATCAAAGGAGCCATTTTTGAAGTCTACAAAAATGCTTACAACCCTTGCCCCGAGGGGTTTGGGGATTTGTCATCCACAAAATCATAATTTCCAGAACTTTCAACTATGTTGAAGAAAATGCCTATCTCAAAATTTTAATTGCATGTGTTTTGGGAAATGGTGGGCATGAGATTCCGAGAACTGTCATCTACGTTGAACAAAATGACTATCTCAAAATTTTGATTGGGTGGGTTTGGGGAAATGGTAGTTGTGAGAGGAGGGGTTAGTTGCCCTCCAGTCACTTTTGACCATTAAAAAGGGCACTAGCCCTTTAAATTTCCAATCAAATGGGCCTTTTTTGAAGTTTCTACTACAACACTTTCTATAAAAACCTTATATGCCCCCAGGTTATAACTTACAACCCTTGCCCTGAGGGCTCTGAGGGGTTATCAACCTAAAAGACCTAATTTCCAGAACGTTCCAGGGCATGAGAGGGGGTTTGTTGCCCTCCAATTACTTTTAACTATTAAAAAGGGCACTTGCCCTTTCAATAACCAATTGAGTGAGCCCTTTTTGAAGTTTTACAACAATGCTTTCTATAAAAACCTTATATGCCCCCAGGGTATTACTTACAAACCTTGCACTTGTTTGTAGGGAAACTATATTTGCCTTTAACAACTTTAAAAAGAGCTAATAAATTAAACTGAATATTTTATGTATAATGATATTAGTTGCTGAAAGCTCATCAGTTCAAAATGTTACAATAATTTTAATGTTTATTTTCAATATTAAGTTCAAAAGAAAATATTTGTCATAAAATTGGTTTTCAGTAAAGCACCAATGACGGAGTAGGTTTTAGACTTTTACAGTGAGAGAAGAAGGTCATACCCTAACTCTTGTTTGTGGTGATTTTTGTTTGTTTCAAGCTTGATTTGCATATTCAATTTAAGTTTCACTCGTTTTAAGACTTATTTATTAATTTACAGTAATATCTATTGTATGTTTGTTTGCATTGATTGTTTATTTAATTTCTGTTTGTTTTAAGTTTCATTTATACTTAAATAGGAAATTTTTTTTTTGTTTTAAGCTTCATATTCATATTCAATCAAAGCATTACTCGCTTTAAGATCTATTTATTCATTTATATTATTACTTGTTCTATGTTTTTGCTATAATTGTTTATTTAATATCTGTTTGTTTTGGGTTTCATTTATTCTTTAATAGTAATTTCTAGTCATTTTGAGTTTGAATTTTAAAAGGTACTTGTATCTGCTGAGCTTAAGTTTAAAATGGCCTTTACTTTTCTTTGAAAAACTTTTCTTTGAAGATCTATTTATTCATTTATATTATTACTTGTGGTATGATTTTGCTATGATTGTTTATTTAATTTCTGTTTGTTTTGGGTTTCATTTATTCTTTAATAGTAATTTCTAGTAATTTTGAGTTTGAATTTTAACAGGTATTTGTATCTGCTGAGCTTAAATTTAAAATGACCTTCACTTTTCTTTGAAAAACCTAATTTTCGGATTCGTTTTTAAAATCAATTTTTTTTCGTTTTTTATTGCATAAAATTTAAATTTATTATAAGTTCATTATGTCAAAATAAAACTAAAAAAAAAAAAAAATCAAATATTCATCATTGTAACAAAACTGATATCAAAGTAACAATATTAAAGTGAAATAATGTGTTTGTGTTAACCTTGGAGTTTTTATTATCTGATGTTTGAACTATTTTTAACAAAATTGCTATCTCAAAATTTTTATTGGATGGGCTTGGGGAAAAAGGGTGTGGGGGAACTGGATTAAGCTTTGGTCTCTTTTGACTATTTAAAAGTAAACTAGAACCTTCTATTTTCAATCAAATGAGCTCTCTCTGAAGTTTATACGAGTATCCCTTATATAAAAACCATATGTATCCCCAGAGTATAACTTATAACGCCTATCCCTAGGCCTTGGGGGGTTGTGTTGTCCCTGGAGTTTTAATATCTAATGGTTGAACTATTTTTAACAAAATGGTCACCTGACATTTTTATTGGATGGGTTTATCCATCCAATACACCCGAAGGCGTGGAAGGTAGGAGGGGCTAGTTGCCTTCTGATCTTTTTTCACTCTGGGATGAAATGAACTACAGATTTTAATTTTCATCCAAATGAGCCCTCTCTGAATGTTATGCGAGCATACCATCCATATAAACCAAATATACCCCTAGAGCAATACTTACAACGCCTGCCCTGGTCCTGGGGGGGGGGTGTTAATACAGGAGTTTTCTTGTCTGATCTTTTAACGATTTTTAACGGAATGACCTTACACAAAGGAGTTTTTTGTATATGATATTTGAATTATTTTTAAAAAAATGACTACCTCAATTTTTTTATCAGATGTTTTTGGGGAAAAAGGGCTTGAGCAGGGGGGGGGGGCAGTTGCCCTCTGATCACTTTTGACTCTTAAAAATGGCACTAGAACTCTCAATTTCCAATCGAATGAGCCCTCTTTGAAGTTTACAAGCATCCCTTCCATAACAACCATATATTCCCCCATAGAATAGCTTACAATGCCTACCCCCAGGCTCTGGGGGGCTGTGTAGATACCGGAGTTTTTGATATCAGAACTTTGAACTTTTTTTTTAACAAAATGTCTATCTCAAAATTTTTATCTGATGCATTTAGGGTGTGGAGGAGGGGGGGGGGCTAGTTCTCCAATCTCTTTTGACTCTTGAAAAGTGAACAAGAACTTTCAATTTCAAATCAAATGAGCCCTCTCCAAAGTCTATACGAACATCCCTTCCATAAGAACTATATATGCCCCTAGAGCATTACTCATAACGCCTGCCTCTGGGCCTTGGCGGGTTCCGTTGACACAGGAATTTTTCTTATCTGACCTTTGAACTATTTTTAATGAAATGGCTATTAAAAATTTTATCAGATGGGCTTGGGGAAAAAACGGTGTGTGGGGAGGGGGGGCTAGTTGCCCTAAGATATCTTTTGACTCTTGAAATTTGAACTAGAACTTTCAATTTCCAATCAAATGAGCCCCCTCTGAAGTTTATACAAGCATCCCTTTCATAAGAACATATACACCCCTAGGACAACACTTACAACACCTAACCCCAGGGCCTTGGGTGGTGTTTTTGTTATCTAATTTTTGAACAATTTCAAAAACACTGGCTATCTCAAAATTTGTAGCAGACAGGTTTGGGGAAAAAAGAGCAGGGGGGGGCTAGTTTAACTCTCCTGACTCTTAAAAAGTGAACTAGAACTTTCAATTTCCAATCAAATGAGCCCTCTATGAAGTCTATACAAACATCCCTTTCACAAGAACCATACATGTCCTTAGGGCATAACTTAGAATGCCTTCCCCTGTGCCCTGGGGGGTTGTATTGACACCGGAGTTTTTCTTATCCGACCTTTGAACTATTTGTTTTAACAAGATGTCTATCTCAAAATTTTCATCAGATGGGTTTGGAAAAAGAAGGTGTGGGGGGGGGATAGCTTCCCTCGGATCTCTTTTGACTATCAAAAAGTGAGCTCGAACTTTCAATATCCAATCAAATGAGCCCTTTATGAAGTTTATACAAGAATCCCTTTCATACAAACAAATATGCCCCAGGGCATAACTTAAAACGCCTGCCCCTGGACCCTGGGGGGTTCTGACAACACCTGAGTTTTGTTATATGGTCTTTGAACTATTTAAAAAAAAAGCTATCTCAAAGTTCTTATCTGATGGGTTTCAGAAAAAAAGGGCATGGAGGGGGGGGGCTAGTTGCCCTCCGATCTCTTTTGACTCTTAATAAGTGTACAAGAACTTTCAATTTCCAATCAAATGAGCCCTCTTTGAAGTTAATACAAGCATCCCTTCCATAAGACCCATATATGCCCCCAGGGCATAACTTACAATGCCTGCCCCTGGGCCCTGGGGGGTTGTGTCAACACCTGATTTTTTTTATATGACCTTTGAACTATTTTTAAAAAAATTGCTATCTTAAAATTTTTATTGGATGGATTTGGGGGGGGGGAGCTGGTTACCCTCCAATATCTTTTTACGCTTAAAAAGTGAACTAGGGCTTTCAATTTCCAATCAAATGAGCCCTCTCTGAAGTTTATACAAGCATTCCTTCCATAAGAAGCATATATATCCCCAGGGCATAACTTATAGCCCTTGCCCCCAAAGACTGTGGTGGGAATGTCCTGCTCAAACATATAATTTCCAGAAATTTCAACTATGTTGAACAAAATGGCTATATCAAAATTTTTATTGGATGTGTTTGGGGAATGGTGGGGTTGGAAGGGGTGTCAGTTGCCTTAGTATCACTTTCAACTATTAAAAAGGGAAGTAGCCTTTTTCAGAAAGGGCTCAAAAATGAGCCCTTTCTGAAGTTTCTATGACAAATTTGTCTATACAAAACCTTATACGCCCCCAGGGCATAAATTACAACCCTTGCCCTGAGGGCTGTGGGGGAAATGTCATCCTCAAAGACCTAATTTCCTGAACTTAAAACTACGTTTAATAAAATGACTGTCTCAAAATTTTTATTGGATGTGTTTGGGGAAAAGGTGGGCATGAGAGGGGGATTAGTTGCCCTCAAATCAATTTTGACTATTAAAAAGGGCACTAGCCCTTTGAATATCCAATCAAATGAGTCTTTTTTGAAGTTTCTACAACAACACCTTCTATAAAAAACCTTACATGCCCCCAGGGTATAACTTAAAACCCTTGCCTGGAGGGTTGTGGGGTAGTGTCCTCCTCAAAAAAATATTTTCCATCTGGAAATCAACTATGCTGAACAAAATGGCTATCTCAAATTTTTGATGGGATGTGTTTGGGTGAATGATGGGCGTGGGGGGGGCTAGTTGCCCTCCAATCACGTTTGACTATTAAAAAGGGCACTATCCCTTTTAATTTCCAGTTGAAAGTGCCTTTTTTGAAGTTTCTACAACAACGCCTTCTATAAAAACCTTATATGCCCCCAGGGCATAACATAAAACCCTCGCCCTGAGGGTTGTGGGGTAGTGTCCTCCTCAAAAACATATTTGCTATTTGGAAATCAACTATGCTGAACAAAATGGCTATCTCAAAAGTTTGATTGGATGTGTTTTGGGGATGGATGGGCGTGGGGGGGGGGCTAGTTGTCCTCCAATCACTTTCGACTATTAAAAAGGGCACTAGCCCTTGGAATTTCAAATCGAATGAGCCTTTTTTTAAGTTTCTACGACGATACCTACTATAAAAGCCTTACAAGCCCCCATGGCATAACTTAAAACCCTTGCCCTGAGGGTTGTGGGGAAGTGTCCTCCTCAAAAACATATTTTCTATGAGAAAATCAGCTATGCTGAACAAAATGGCTATCTCAAAATTTTGATTGGATGTGTTTGGGGGAATGTTGGGCATGGGGGGGGGGCTAGTTGCCCTCTAATCACTTTCGACTATTAAAAAGAGCACTAGAACTCTCGATTTCCAATCGAAGGAGCCCCCTTTGAAGTTTCTACGATGACCTCTTCCATATGAAGTGCCTCTGGGGAAAAAAAACAAAAAAACATTGGATCTGTATGGCCTTTACTATAGGCAACACTATAGCATTGCCTCTGAAATTGTGGGTGTGAGAGGGAGTTAGTTCCCTTCCAATCACTTTTGACTATTAAAAAGGCCACTAGGCCTTTGAATTTACAATTGAAGTTTCTACAAAAACACTCTATAAAAAGCTTGTATGCCCCCAGGGCATAACTTACAGCCCTTGCCCTGAAGGGTTTGGGGTGGTTGTCATCCTCAAATACCTAATTTCCAGAACTTTCAACTGTGTTGAACAAAATGGCTATCTAAAATTTTTTATTGTGTGTGTTTGGAGAAATGGTGGGCTTGAGAAGGGGGTTAGTTGCCCTCCAATCACTGTCAACTTAGAAAGTCAACATTTTTTTTAATGTAGTTGAAAGTTCTGGAATGCGGCTTTTATAGAAAGTGTTGTTGTAGAAACTTCAAAAAGGGCTCATTTGATTGGAAATTGAAAGGGCTAGTGCCCTTTTTAATAGTCAAAAGTAATTGAAGGGCAACTAACCCCCATCTCCCACCCACCATTTCCCCAAACACATCATATCAAAAATTTTAAGATAGCCATTTTGTTCAACATAGTTGAAAGGTCTGGAAATTATGTCTTTGAGGATGAAAAACCCCCCAAAGCCCCCAGGGCAAAGGTTGTAATTCATGCCCTGGGGGCATATAAGGTTTTTTCTAAAAAACTTTGTTGTAGAAACTTCAAAAAGGGCTTATTTAATTGGGAATTGAGAGGGCTAGTGCCCTTATTAGTAGTCAAAAGTGATCAGAAGGTGAATACCCCCTTCCCCCCATGCCCATCAATTGTCCAAACACTTCTGATCAATATTTTGATATAGCCATTTTGTTGAATTTTGTTTAAGGGTCTGAAATTATGTCTTTGCATATGACAATCCCCCACAGCCGTCAGGGCTAAGGTTGTAAGTTATGCCCTGGGGGCATATAAGGTTTTTATAGGAAGTGTTGTCATAGAAACTTCAAAAAGGGCTCTTTCAATTGGTTATTGAAAGGGCTAGTGCTTTTTTATAGTTGAAAGTGATTGGAGGGCAACTAAAAAAATTCTTTTAAATACTTTCACTTCATAACTTTAAGAAGTCAAAAATTAATTAAGACTTTAAGGAATAAATATCAGCATACATATTTTAAACTGACAATGCACATTTTTTTTTAGTAAATTTATTTAATTTTTTCAGTAAACTACAAATTATATTCTGGCTTTTAGAAAGCATAAGGGCTTAGAACCCTACTCATATTAATTTCTGCTTGTTTTGAGTTTGACTCCATTTTATTTTAATTTCTGTTTGTTTTGGGTTTCATTTATTTATGGATACTGATTTGTTGTAGTTGTGTGCTTGGTAGATTATTTGGTTATTTTTTGTGCATTTTTGGTTTAATGGAGTTCTTTACTTTTTTTGAAAAACTCATTTTGTTGAAAAAATTTCACCCCCACCTCTATATATACCAATTCAGGTTATATATTTGCACATTAGGGGGTTGGGCATAAAGTTCATTTCTGATGCAAATGAATGTTAAATTTGGATTCAGGATACAATTCTTACTATAGAGGTAAGTTTATTTCCTAGCTACCTGAATAGTCTGTTAATATAAAGCTTATCCATTATTTTGGAGTTATGTCTGCCTACCAAGCAACCTTCTTCTAAGCAACAAAAGTATGTAAACTACAAACTACTCTTTGAAAGACTTGCCAATATCAACTAGAAACAGCTTATAACTGACAATATTGATGAGAGTTGGTCAAATGTAAAAATGGAAATTCTGTACGTTGAAAAGTCTTGCACCAGAATTTTTCAGGCAAAACGTTTACCTTTTTTAACTACCTAAGTAAGCAAGCTAATCAACAAAAAACATCAAGCATGGGATTGCTATAGAAAAAATAAGACCACAGAAAATTATCAAATCTTTTTGTAATCAAACAACCAACCAAATAAAAGAGTTGAAGAGAAGTTTTGAGGAAAAAATTGGTTGAGGATGTTAAGGATAAACCTAAATCTTTCTGGCATTATTCTGCTCAAAAATATAGCAGCAGACACAGTCACAGATACCCTGCAGAGTAGTCAATCAGTTGCTGATCCTGAGCTGAAAGTTAAAATTTTCAACCATCATTTCTAATATGTTTTTTCCTCCAATTCCAGTATTGTTTATCCCTCACCTCCCTTATATGATGTATCACATAAGACAGAACCAATTTTGAGTACTGATACATTGGTTCTAAAGGAACTTACATCCCTCAACTGAATAAATCTGCTGGTCCAGACAGCATTCACCCATGTATTTTGTACAGTTTTGTGTTAACCTCTTTCCCTTTTGTTCAAGTTATTATTTAATTTTTCCAGACTACCTCTGGATGAAAAAACTGCACTTATAATTCTTATATTAAAAAATGTAGAAAGGGCCTTGCTGAAAATTATTGACCCATTAGCATGACATCAGCAGTTGTTAAGGTTCTTGAAACAATCAAATTCTGCCGTAGTTGAACACCTTGAAGCAAATAATGTTTTACACAGTTCACAACATGGCTTTTTCAGGAAGATGGCATGGCGTTCAGGAAGATCTGTTGTGACCAGTGGCGTATCCAGGATTTTGTTTCGGGGGGGGGGCGTCAGTCTACCTTTTTATAGCAGTCATGTGAGCAAGAAAATTATCCATCCTAGTGCAAGATTTTAGGCGGGGGGTATGGGGGGGGGTATCTAGGTAAAGAAAGGAAAAGTACACACTTGTCATGAGTATTTCTACTTGTAGACTTTTTTTGTTTGAGAATGGATGACAAAATTTTGCCAACAAAGTCAGAATTAAAAAAAAAGTTAGAAGCAGTGAGAGTTTCTATTTTGGGCGAGTAGATGTTTTGGAACTGCCATGAAGCGGCAGAATTTAGAAAATATAAAAAAAAGAAGTGCATTATTCCTTATATTTGCCTATGGGACCCTTGTTTTAGCGAACCAAATAAATAAAATATAATATTATATCAAAGACAATTGCCCAGAATTTGGTTTTGGAGGGGTGGGGGCCTCAATCTACCTAATATAGCAGCCATGAAAGCAAGAAATGTATTGATATTAACATTGTTTACAGAGGATGAAGCAAAATTAATGTTTAAAAAACAGAATCAACTGCACTTAAAGAAACGAGCAACGAAAGACGACCTAACCTCTCACAGTAACAGCCGCCGGTCTTTTTTTGGCTGCAAATCGATCAAAAACTTGGTCAGCATCGACCTGGATAACGTGGTTGAGGGTTATGTGAGCTAGTCTGTTCAGATGCTCCTCGACCGTTGAGCTCTGCAGATAGGTTTATAATCGCTTGAGACAGCTAAAACTCCTCTTCGCAGAAGTAGTAGTCACTGGTATTGTCTGACAAGTTGTCAAAAGCCTTCGAATGCATGGGGAAATCTTTGAATTGCATGACGTAAGAATTGAAGCAACCGTTGATGGTTTTTCAGAAATTCCGAGCCACTTCTGTTTCCAAAGGACTAACTCACATTCCAGCGCACGTCTACCCCCGTGAAATCCCTTGTAAACAGCAACAGCGTTCACAAATTCATTAATTTTTAATGACTCGCTGTTAGCTGGCAAAAGCCTTCCGATTTTGAAAGATGCCTCATGGTGGCGCAAAAATCTTTGATCAAATTCTTCAATAATTGAAGCAAAGTAAGGTTTGAAGAATGACTCGCGATAAAAAACCTTGATGGACTCATTATCATTGATGGACTTTCGGCGGATAGACCTTGGAACAGCCGGAGCCACATTTAACTCTTGTGCAAGCTCATAGGCTTTCTGACTAATTGTTTCAAAATTATTTTGTTTTGACTGCAGTAAAGTATCAGAACATAGCTCAACATGCTTACAGCGCCTTAGAGACAGAGAGCATTATGGCACTTACAAACTCTAGCATAGCAATCGTGAACATAAAACTAAATTCGGTTGCTGCTGAAACCAATACATTTGCTTTTGAAATAACTTCTGTATCGCACCGTATGCTACCAACTATTTCCTTAAGTACGGAAATAATCGCACAATACAAAGAAATAAAAACTAAAATGCAATCGTGACAATCCACCCATCTCGTTCTGCACAACTTCACAAGTTTCCTCACAGAACTATCGTGACAAACGACAGCGACCGCTTCTACAAACCTATTCGTTCTTTTTGGTGAGGATGATAAAAATGATATAATCTGCTGTATAGAAGCAAAGGTTGACCTAACAAGTCCTACCATACTAGTTTTACGTAAAGCCAAATTTAAGCTGTGCGATGCACAGTGGGTGTAGATTACATGTGGATATTTTTTCCTAATTTCTGCCTGTGCACCAGAATAACAGCCTGACATGTTGCTGGCCCCATCAAAACCAACCCCGACAAATTTCTCCATTTTTAAGCCGAACGCAATGCATTGGCTGATGATTTGTTTTGCTACTTCAAGTAAAGCACGAGTTTCATATTAGTATCTGACTACAAGAACTAACTAGAACTAATTAAGCTTGTCAGCATGTATATCAATAACTGTACAATGAACCTGAAGAATCCTTTGACGCTATATGCTGATGACTGCAAGCTCCTAGGACTGGCCCAGAATGACCTAAATATCAACTATGCAAAAAGATATGGACAGACTATCTAGATGGTCATCGGATTGGTGTCTACAGTTCAATGCCTTAAAATGTAAAGTTCTACATCTTGGACGCAATAATCCAAAAGTTGCATATCACATAGGAGACGCCCAGCTTGAGGCAGTCAGTGAGGAGAAGCACCTGGGATTTATTGTTGACAATGAGCTGAAGTTTCACTTCCACATACGAGCTCAAGCTGCAAATGCAAACCAAGCCCTTGGCCTCATAAAATAAATTTGTACCACCAGGAAGTTAGGAGTTATTATAAAACTGTACAAAGCCATGGTCCATCCTCACCTGAAATTTGGCATGACCCTAGCCTCTCCGTACTATAAGATGGGTGTGAAAGTACTTGAGAGTGTCCAAATAAGAGCAACTAAGCTTATCTCTGCATTCCAAGACAAATCTTACGAGGAACGTTTCACCTTACTCAAACTCCCTACATTAGTATACTGTAGGAAAAGAGAAGACGTAATAGCAACTCGTAAGGTGCAAGAAAATGACCTATTAAGTCATGTCTTTTCCTAGTCCTTCTCAACTACCACAAGAGGACGCACCAAGAAGCTGTAGGCCCCCCGTTTCATCAAGCGAGAGCGCCAACAGTTCTTCTCAGTCTGTTCCGTCCCACTCTGGAACAGCCTATCCGAAGCCACTGTCCAATCTAAAACTCTAGATGCCTTCAAGAAAGGAGTTGATCAAGACTGGGCCAACGCCGAATGGAGGCTGAACTGGGATGTCAAATCATAACCTTGAAACACCACCAGCGAGATTTCTACTGGAGAATCAAAACCACAGCATCTCGCTGGACATGCGATTTAAGGTAATTTAAGGTAATTTTCTTTTTTTCCTCTCACGTGACCTTTCCGTTTCAATGCTTAGCTTACACTGGAATTATAGCAGCGTTTGAAACTTTGAATGAACTATCGCCTCTTAGTCCGATTCCTTATCGCAATTCATTCATTGCAGAGAAGCTAGTGCTTATAGCTTCTGGGGTTAAATAGGGAGAAAAATTTCTTGACATCTTGTTTGATTACAGGAGGCGACTGCACGTTTGATGATAAAATAATGATATAAGCTTGCTGAAGAAATGGATAGCTATTTAACAAGAAATGAAAAAAGGAACGGGTGGTGAAAATAGCTAAAAAGCTTTAATATATTAGGGCTTACTATATTTGCAATTAAAAAAGAAGAAGAAAGGAAATTTCGGGGGGGGGGGCCCACTCCGCCCCCCCCTGGATACGCTACTGGTTGTGACCAATCTCCTTGAATTGTATGGTCACATCACCAAGTTGTTTGATAAGAATGTCTGCTGACTTGATTCTGCTTGACTTTTCTAAAACCTTTGACAAAGTTTGTCACAAGTGTCTTGTAATTAAATTATATGCAGTCCACCTTGAGGAGAAATCCCTGCTCTGGATCCTTGATTTTCTTTATTTGCAATATTAATGTGTTCAGTTATTTTATGACTCTGGTAATTGTATTCTTTCTTCCTCTACACACGTTCTGAGTGTAGTTCCTCAGGGAAGTGTTTTGGGCTCTATACTATTTAATATTTTCATCAATGATGCTCTTTCTATTATCAGCAGTAAATTAACTCTTTATGCAGACAACCTAAAGTTTCTTGAACCAGCCTTGTCCTGTGAAGGTCATGCCCTTCTACAAAATAATCTTCAACTGCTGGGTCAATGGGCTGAGGCCTGGCTTCTTGAATTCAATATTGCCAAGTGCCACATCATTTACTTTGGCAAACTGAATCCTTGTTGCTCTTATTTTCTCCTAGGCCACCCACTCTCCTTTGTAAATAATGAGCAGGATCTTGGTGTCACTATTGACAATGAACTAAAATTCAGCACTAATGCTAAGAGGTCTGCTGCTGGGGTTAGTTCAGCTATAGGACTAATTAAGCATACTATTTCCACTTGTTCCCCTAAAGTTATCAGTCTTTTATATAAGGGACTTGTGCATCCTAAGCTTGAAGTTGGAATGTCTTTTGCCTTCCCATATTTAAAAAAAGACAAATAAGTTCTTGAAGATGTGCCACCAAAGTGATATCTGGCATGTGTGAGCTTTCCTACCCTGTAAAACTATCAAAGCTGAATCTCTCTAAACTTGTTTACAGGAGAAATAGAGTGGATGCCATTTTAGCTTACAAGTTATTGAGAGCTAATACTCTCCCAGCATTATTCCCTACTGTTGGTTACAACTCAAGAACTAGAAGCCACCACTTGAAACTTGTCTAGCATTCTACAATATCTAAAGTCCACACTCATTTCTTTTCATCACAAATTAGCAACAGTGGGAACAAACTATCTAATGAAACAGTTACTGCTGAATCCGTTGATGTTTTCAAACAAAGGTTGGATGCTGAGTGGCCTTCTAGAGAGTGTAAGTTCAATAGGGATGCTACTGATCATGGAACAGCACCTGGTCACTAAAGGACTCTGTATAATAATGCAAGTCATCATTCTGGAGCTCTACAAGGAGAAGTCCTTAGATTGCTCCTAGCTCCTAGCATTCTCTCTCATATTCAAGAAATGCTTCTGGGGTAAGTTAAATTTTGAGCCCTTAAAGGGCTCAAAACGGTCCATAGTAATCAAAGTTCTAAAACATGCTTCTAAATAAATCTGGCTAGTTACAAAAATTGCCATTTGTAGCTGATTAAGGAATGGTAATTATTATTTCCCTTAGTTTAAATGTTAAAATGCTATTCTTAAACTTCATTTGCATAATTTTTTAAAAAGGGCTACAACCTTCATAAATAACATCAGTTTTACTGTGATGTCATTTTCAGGGGGTTTCAGGCTCTTTTCAAAATTCATACAAATTTGTTTTCACAGCAACATTTGATTATTAAGATTACAATAATAGAGAGTACAATAATAATTACCATTCCTGAATCAGCTACAAATACCAATTATTTCTGACTTGCCATTTTTTTTAACTTTTGGATAGTGGGTCATCTTTTGGGGACCCACTTAGGGCTCAAAATGGAATTTGCCCTAGAGATGATTATCAAACTATGAAAAAGCACAAGTGATATATTCCTTTTCATCCTAGCCAAATTGCGTTGTAAACTACAAATTTGCCATATGCTTCTGGAGAGACATTAGGCTCTTTTATGTGGTACTTATTTTAGGTTATTTTAGGCCACTCCAGAAGGAAACAATCTGGTGTTCCTAGAAATACTTCCAAGAAGGAAACCCTCAAACAATCTGAAAACTGACCTACTACAAGACATTCAGTATCAGCCTAATCTAGAGTGGAGGGAAGGGGGAAGTAAATTGAAGTACTTTTAAGAAAGATATAAGTAAATACATTATTTTAAGATTTTAAAAAATTGCCTTCAGAATTTTATTTTGTTTCCTTTTGAGTGGGCTTAGCTGTAAATTAATATCCAACACTCTAAATACTTATTTATATCATCCCTAAAAGTACACCACTTTACTTTACCACTCTCCTAATGGACAAGTAAATAGTTCAAACTACAATATACTCTGTAAATTTTCCATTGGCCAACTCTTGTCATCCTACTTCTTGTTGTTTTTGACATTACTTGTTGGCCATAAAATTAAAATGAAGAAAAGAGTCTGACTATGAATAATTCCCTGAGTACACATAATTTCAGCTGTGTAGAGACTCCAGTATAGACATTGAAGATGATCCCAATGCCAGGGATTTCCCATTTGACACTGAATCTCAAGGTTTGCAATTTAATTTTAGTTGAGCTGAAGAGCAAGATGTTATTCCAGCTCACTCTATTACCTTAATTAATTCACACTTCAGTGCAAATTAACATCCTTCATGGTCTGTGTAGTGTTTGATATTATATTATGATTGCTTTGCTTGTGCTTTAGTGGTTTATTTTATTCCATTGGCTATAAAATAAACTATTAAAACACTCCAGCAACAGGTTCATATTATATTTATACATATACACTAATATAAATATTTATATATACATATACACTAATATAAAAAAATTGCTGGCAACGCTGGACAGCAAAGTTCAGCTAGTTAGTGAAAAGACAAATACATCACCAAATTCACAGGTGGGAAGAACTCTGCCCTTCACATTTTAATGCAAGAGTTTTGAAATTATATCAGTTTATGTTAAAGCCTATCTGTTTTTTCAAAACACCTCACAAGCTAAGAGTTTGTCAAGCCATAATTATTCCACCGGATGCATGACTTGAGTAAATTTTAAATTTTGTCGGAATGCAGTGTTGTCACTTCAAAGGTCTGTAGTATCTGATTTTCAGCCTGAATAAGTGAAAATGAGCCAAAAACGCCTGAAACAGTCTCCAACAAAGGGCACAGATAATTGCAAGGCCTGCAATAAAGGATTAAAAGATGATAGTTGCGCTCTTCTCTGTGACTGTGAACATTGGCTTTGCATTGAATGCATTGGATAAGTTTTATAAGCTGCTAAAGCCTCTGAATGACAGAATAACAAACATTGAGAAAGACTTGGCCACAAAATGTTCATTTCAGGATGTGAAAAAACATGCTGAAACCTATATCAAAACTGAGTTTGAGATCCTGATCCAAAAGCTTGAGAAAAATATTAGTGGGAAGCTGGTAGCCAACAGTACCCTGGACAATTTTGGTATAAAGCAAAAATATATTATTGTCTGTGGATTTGCTGAAGATCCAAGCTCCACAAAGACAGCAAAACTCAAAGGATTTGAAATTTCCAAATGAACTTATCCTTCAGAATTGTCCTGTTATATGTTTGTTCTCTGTTTGCCTTGGTGAAGTGAAACCTGAAAAGTTTCTCCCCATTAAACTAATGTTTTGTAGCCCATTTGAATGAAATGCTGCTTCTTTCTTCCTGTCAAATAATCTGTTGAACTTAAAGGATATATTTACATGCTTTGGATTTTCTCATGATCACACAAATGCCGAACTCGCACATAAGAAAAAGTACAATGTTTTGAAGCAAAACTTAAGAAAAGGAAGCAGCAGGCAAATCAGGTTGGGAGATTAGAAACGGCAACGTGGAACTGCAACTTATGAAAGTGAATTATTTTTGTGGGGAAAGAATGGAATGATTTATCTGTTCTCTTAGAAACGCAGACTGTTTATTGTTATCACGTCATCGTTATCACCGAACCACTACCCAAGAATTGTCAACAACCAGATGTGTATTTCCAGCAAGTGTGTGATTATCATCTCATTATAAACAGTAATTATAAGCATGGAATTTTCATTTATGTTCATACCTTGTTGAAATATATGGAAGTTAATGACCCAGTCGCATCAAGTATAAGTGAATGTTTAGTTGTTGATATGAAGTTAACTGGGTCCACAAGTACTTTTAGAGCTGTAGCCGTTTATAGTAGTCCTAGTGTTAGTGAATTGTCTACCTTTAATAATAAAAAATATTGCAGTATTTGTCCTCTGTTTCTTTATTTAGTTCTAAGTTTCTGGTAGTTGGTGACTTTAACCTACCCTCTAATAATTGGACCTCAAGTACAACGCAACTTTCTGATGAGTCTTTTGAAAGTCAATTCCTACAAACTTCACAAGAGTGTTACTTGCATCAGCACATTCAAAACTCTACTCGTTTGCGGGCTGATTCGACCCCTTCAGTCTTGGACCTTGTAATTACGAAATCACTGAATGATATTACTAATGTTGAGTTTATACCACCACTAGTAAAAAGTTATCAGTTGGTATTGGCAATATCACTAAATTGTTTTTTGGGGTTTAATGATATTCCAAATAGTTCTCCCAAATATGATTATGGTAGAGCGATTTACGTTGCATTTCTGATTATATTTTGTCTCTTTCTATTTGAGAGGAGTTATGCCAATGTAATGCTACAGCTGATGTGTCCTTTGAATTTATTAAGCAGGCCCTTAAAGAAAGTAAAGATCGGTATGTACCATGGGCGTACGGAAGGAAGGGCAAAGGGGGGCAGCTACCCCCCTCCTAGAACCTAAAATTTACACTAGATATGGCCGAAAAAGCAGATAGTTGAAAAATGGTAGATGGCTAAAAAAGCAGTTGATAAAAGGTAGATGGTTGAAAAAGCTGAAAATAAACAGCTGGAAGGATGGAATAAAAGTCAAACAAGAAGCAATTATCCATAATGTCTTGGAAAGATTTAGCTCTAATCCAAGAAGATTGATTAATGCTGAGGCCTATTGACGATTTGGGATTTTTGGTGATAATTTATTAATAAAGATTTCATAGGTATAACAGAACTTGCTGGCAATGTAAGGTTTTGTGAACAACCAATCTAACTTCAGCCCCCTCTCTTCATCACAGAAGCGACCGCCCCCCCCCCTAGAGAAGAAGCTATGTACGCCCATGGTACGTACGAATATTTACTAGCAGGCAGTTTTACAAAAATAGATAGATCCTTCCTTGGTATACTGTACAAACGCTAAAAGAAAAAGGTGATAGGTGGCATGATTATGTAAAAATTAAAACCTCTGATTCATGGTCAAAATATAACAAAGCTGGAAATAAAGCAACTAAGTTCCTTCATTTAATCGTCAAGAGGTTGAGTCGAATGTGATTGCATCAGTCTAAGGTTGCCCAAAAGATTTTGGAAGTATGTAAGAAGGAACCAAGTTTCACAATCTTCATCATTCACTTCCCTTATAGATCCTGAAGATCACATATAGATAATAATCATGTAAAATCACAACTTTTCAATAAGGTATTTGGTTCAGTTATCACACAAATACGCACAGAAGCAGATGCTCAATTTACTCTTCCAGATTTAACAAAAGAATTTGATGATTCAAATTTTACAGTCCAGCAGGTTTATCATACACTCCAAAATCTTGATCCTGGAAGGGCGGCCGGATATTGATGGATTTTCAAATATGATGTTACATAAACTTGCATCAGTGCTTGCTGAACCACTCACATGTCTGTTTAATCTTTGTCTCTTGACTGGTGAATGTTCTTCAGCTTGGAAAAAAACAATCATTAGGCTGTTGTACAAGAAGTTACATAGTTATGTAATCCAATAAGGCACAAACATTTTTTTTGCTCCTTCACAGATCAAAGGCTAGATTCAAACTCAAGGTAGATTTGTGTGAGTTCAACGGTGGTTAGGTCTGTATCTGATGTAATATTAAAAACAGACAAAAACGGTTGTTCAAGTTCACCTGCAATTTATTTGACATCTGTTAGTTCAGCTCTTGGAGCAGTAGTTAGTTCAGATACTGATCATTGACCAGGTCTTCTACTGGAAACATATTGTCAGAATTCAGCTGTTTCTTAATTTCTTTGGTCATATAAAGAAGGTTCTTTGGCTTTGCCTTGTAAGATACAACAGTGTTGCTGTCTTGGATTTTTGGGAAAACTTGAACTTTTCCCATTGCTATTCTACTGATCCTTGTAAAATTTCACTCCAGCTCACCATTTCAAGTTCCCTCCTGATAAATTTGTCATCTGTGAAAACCTTTTTAACAATCTCTTAGTTACAGTCTCAAGATGGAGCTTTATTTTATGAGCCATGTGGTTGGTCTTACCAATACTTTCCAAAAAGTCCTGTCTATTACAGAAAACAAGGATTAATATGGTTGAATTTTGGAAGATTCTATATATAGCTGGCTTATTAACAATTTGATGTAGGGAGTTCGTGTATGTAATCGAGGAATGGTTGTTGTGTTGCAGTATCTTCATGGTAGCTAAATCCTTCTTTTCATGATATTTATTGGAAATTGAAGTCGCCAGCTATGATCAGACCATCTTTATGTGATGCACTGATTGTTTAAAAATAAACTATTATAGCTTATTCTTTATCAATCTTTGATGGAGCAGAAGGGCTTCAATAAACACAATGATTCTTGTAATACAAGGGTCAAGTGGAACCATTAGAACAAAGAAGACCAATTCAACATCATCACTGTTAGGGGGTTATTCACCATGCTAATATCATATCCTGAACTAACTATTGCCAGTAAACTCCTTGCAATTACTTGAACTCAAGTTTGATATTATCTGGTATTCACGAATAAAGGTACAACTATCCTCTAATCTATTAGACTGTTCTTGGTATAACCTTTGATAACACCACCAAGTCAAATCCCTTGTTTGTTTCAGGGCTTTTTACTTCCTCAATATTATTGTTTAACTACTCAACAGTAGCTACCAGTAATAAGAACTGTAGGTTTTTTTTTTATCTTGACAAACTAGGTATATATATATGCACTGCATAAAAAAGTTAGAGTATTGCTGTAGATTACTCCTTTGGTTCCAGGTTTTTCTGGACGATTTTTCTACCTCTCATGATGACAAGATAATTTTTTCCCTTTGAGATCTGGTTCAGCTTCTCTGAAACTAGAGCTCTATGCGTTTCTCTATCCTCTTTTGAGGTGTATTTACAGAATTGTGCTTCCTCTTTGACAGCACACCTATCAAATGGTTTGGCTACTTTCAGTTCAACAGAAGGGTGATATAATTTGAAAAGATCCGGTACAATTGATGCTAGTTCTGCTGAAATACTTGCTTGGGCTCTTTAGTCTAAGTTGTCAGGCATTAAAACTTTAGTGTGAATCAACTAGTTCTTCAAGAGGAAGCATTTGACAAAAACTACAACAGCCTTACATCGCTGATTCAGGCTGTACAAAAGATTTTAGGGCTCACCAAAAGCTATCACATTGTTTTGTATTTTCTCATAGATTTGCCTATTCTATTATCAACTCGTTCAGCAAGAAACTGTTGCTTTAGGCCTATAAGTTCCTGACTTCATCTTTTATTGTCTCATCAGTTTACATTTTAAATTGCCTTCAATTAAGTCTACTCTTTGTACCAGACCTGCAACAAGCAACTCCGTATGCTTTTTAGTGCTTTCATAGATTTATTGACAACACTACTGACAATATTGTTGATGTCCTCCTTTTTTATACCCTTTCAGACCTGAGAGCTGCTGGTTGTTTTTGTCTGGGGTTTGACGCGTTCGACCAATAGGTCATATGCGTTCGTTTCATTCGATTATTCTGTGCCTTCTGTAATCACTAGCTTGCTTGGGTGTCACTTCAAGTTAGGTGAGCTGCTTTCACTTTATAGGAATAGCCAATGAAACTTTTGTCCATTGCTCAGATTATTAAAAGGTTGTACTTAGCTTTCAGCATATCTGCACATGTTATACAGAACCAATTGATCTAGTTGTTGCAGTTCAAACCAGATGCATCTGGCATTAATTTATTTTTAAAACATCATGATTGTCTTTGCCTGCTTTTTTTTTTTTTTTTTTTTGCAGTGATTGTTGTTTTTGTTTGGTTGTTCTTTTCTTTGACGTTATTCAGCGCTTTTCGCTACAATAGCGGACACAACGTTTATAGTGTGAATATTTCACCAGTTTTGAAGTTTGCACAACAACAATGTCTTCCAGTACTGAGAGTTGGAATATGTGTCTATTTATAACAAAAGTAAAGCTGATAATAATAAATCTGAGTACAATTTCACAACAATAACTTAGTCAAAATTTGTTTATTTTTGCCATATTGCACCACAATCATAAACTGATTATAGTTGTCATCATCAAAGATGTAGAAAATGAAGAACATAAGATTTAGTTTCAGAAGACATGAGTAAGAGACTTTGTGGTAACTGAAAAGATGGGTTGTGGCTTAAAGAAAGAAGATGAGATGAAACTGGCACTGCTAACAGCTCAAGGTAGAACATCAAGGTTAGCACAGCAGATTACTTTTGGTGTTGATCTGTCAATTTATTATTTGAAATTAATATTCTTTCAGTTTTGTTTTTTAAACCTTGCTGGAGCTGATTCTGTAGCCTTTGGCACTGATCGTTTCTTTTGTACTTTTATAGCGAAAAAACAAGTGTTGAGGTTTTCCTGGACAGTTTTCTGTCTGTTTTGTCAGTTGGCAAAACATAAGCCAGAGATGGCCAAACCAATACTATTGGTGACGCAGGTTTAGCACATTTTTGCACTTAGGAAGAGCAGCTTCCAGATAGACAGTAGTGGAGTGAGTATTCCTACTTGTTTTTTTCCAGGATGGTACCCTGTGAGTTACCTTAACTGTGGTATACTCAACACGTTTCTATGGGCTGGGTTAGTGCTTGGACAGGTAAATGAATTCAAAACATGCCAAGTTTTAATGTTTTCTTTGGCACTTTCCTGTTTATCTTGTTAGGTGGCAAGGAGAGACCAGTGATAGCCAAACAGTGCCATTTTTATCTGCTTAGGAAGAGCAGCTTTCAGCTAGGACAGTGGTGGATTGACTATCCGTAATTGTCTTTTCCATGATAGTGCCCAGTGAGTTCTCTTTTCTTTGGCATACTCAGCAACCTCCTATGGCTGAAATAACGCATGCAGAATAAAAATAAAACAGTCAATGCCTGCCAATTGGGGACTGTCCTTCATAAAAAAATCTTTTAAAGTTTGCAAGTAATGAAGAGGTGGGGCTAGGTACTTTAATATACTCTACAAGCTCTAATTTTGGCTTTAGATTCACTCCTAAAAGTTTGATTCATTCAGATCATCACCCCTACAAAGATAGCAAAAAAAAGAAACTTGAGTTGTACTTCAGATAGAACCAGTCAATAATCTGGCTGTATGCCATCCCAAGATTTACACCCCCATCCCTCAGTATCAGACCATTCTGCATATTTGTAAATAGATAAAGTGAAGCAAAATATGGCAAAACCTTTACCTCGCTTTCCTTGTGACACACCAGTCTATAGATTTGTCTGAAACAAAGGAGACACTCATAATGCTTTCCTATTACTTCAAACAGGTTACTGAGAGATTACTTTCATTTTTGCTGTTATTTTTTTTAATTGCTGTCTTATTCCTTCAAACAGATTTCTCAAAGATTCCTCATCCAAAGAAAAGCTTGTCCACAAGCATATTCTTGAGGATTTTTTTTCTTCTTGTGTTACAGGTTGTCCAGGCAAAGAGGTACATAGCTTACTTCAAGCACCTCAAAGAGGAAATAATTAGAAATGAGTGATAAATTCTTGCTATTTGGACCCATCTCATCCATCTGGAACTATTTCCCAAAGGGGGATATGCTAGAAAATCACATGTTGATTCCTTCAGTTGAAGTTTCAATAGAAGTTTAAAGCCTATTAGTTAATTTGAGTAGACAAATTGTTCGACAAAACTGGTCAGTCATGAAAAGAAAGAAAAATGCCAAGTGTTTTAAATGGCCAATATAAACAGCTATTTGAACCAGTGCACCAGTGAACGCACTAGTGTAGAATGTTGTAAATTGCCACATGGCTTCAATTCATTATTTTTTCTAAAGCCACTTCATATGAAAGGAGTGGTTGTTGAAACTTTGAAGGAGGAACATTTAACTGGAAATTTAAAATTCTAGTGCCCTTTTTAACAGCTAAAAGTGATTGTAAGGTAACCAGCCCCCCAACCACGCATTGTTTTCTCTATAGACATTCAATCAAACTTTTGACCCCCTACAGGATCAAAAATTTAGCCCCAGCCCTACAGGGCTGACATAACACCCAAAGCCCCCAGGGCAAGAGATGTAAGTTGTCAATTGATTACATATGTAATCAATTCTAAAGCCACTTCATATGAAAGGAGTGGTTGTTGAAACTTTGAAGGAGGAACATTTAACTGGAAATTGATCGGAATGAGGGGTATAGTTGATCCTGGGTCTTCAAAAAGGCTTAGGGTATCAAGGTGAAACTTTAAGGAAATGTTGGAACAAAGTCAAAACACTATGTGTAGGCTGGTTGTCCAAAGGGCGTATCAGCAATATCTGAGAAATTGCTGAGGGTATTAAGTTGAAACTTCGAGGGCATGTTAAAGGGGATTTTGCAGACTGTTTGGAGGACAACCAGTCCCTCTTCCTTTGATTTCTTTTTAGATGCCCTCTCCCCTAAACACTGATTGAAATTGTGAATAAGCCACTCTTTTCAAAAACTCAAAAAGTCTAATTACTACGCATCTGGGGATGCCATGCCCCCCACAACCCTGAGGCAATCATTGTAAATCGTGACATTTGCCTGTTGTTTACATGCATAAATTGATCATTGGGTAAATGGAGAATGTTTGATTCTGGGTGTGTCCAAAAATTCTAATGGTATTAAGGTGAATCTTTTTGGAATGTTGAGAAGTATGTTGAGCTAAATCAAAAGACGTTATGTGGATCCAGTTTATCAAAAAGGTGTATCTGCAATATCTTAAGAATGGCTGAGAGTATTAAGTTGAAACTTTCAGAGTATATTAAGGGGAGTGTTCAACAGTGGTTGGAAGGCATCTAACCCCCCTCCTATATCCTTTTTCGCTGCACTCCCCTCAAAGACATCCAATCAAAATTTCCAAATAACCATCTTGTTCGAACTAATCTCAATATCAAAAGAATTTAGCCTTCAGGGATGACACTACTACCCCCTCCTCCAGAGCTCCTGGGGCAAAGGTTTTAAGTTATGCAAGTTGCCTATTATATGTAAGTTTTGTTGTTGGAAAAAGAAGGTGTGTTCGATCCTGAGTCTCCAAAATGACGTTGGATACTAATGTGAAGCTTTCAAGAAATGTTGAGGGGATGTCAAACAAAATTAAAACACACAATTTACAGGATGGTTATCAAAAGAGTGTATCAGCAATATGTAAGGAAATGCTGAGAATATTAGGAGGGAAGTTTCAAGGCCAGTTGAGGGGGATGCTGAAGAGTGATTTGAGTGCAGCCAATCCCCCTCATTCTTTTGAGATGCCCTTCCCCATCAACACTGATATCAATTTTAAACAGCTATTTTTTTATTAGTCAATAACTAACAATTAGTCTCCGATGATGCCATGCCTCCCACGGCCCCAAGGGTAAGAATGTAGATTACGTAACTTGTCCTATTTTTATGCAGGATTTATCATTGGGAAAGAGAATATTTTTATCCTGTATGTGTCCTTAAAAGCTATGGGTATAAATGTGAAATTTTGGGGAATGTTGAGCTCAATCAAAAGACACTTAGGTGCATACAGGTTATCAAAAAGGTGTTTGCGCAATATCTTAGGAACAAGTCAGGGTATTAACTTGAAACTTTCAGGGCCACTACTACTGCTACTGTCACTGTAGGTGGGACTACTTATAGCTGCTATTGTGACAACTTTTTCTGTCGACTTCTTGCACCTGCAACCACTTGCGACTTTGACTGTAACTACTTGTGACTGTGACTGCTTTGACTTGCAACGTCTTTTAGAAAATTATGATGTGGATGTTGAACAAATTCAAAACATTCTATGTGTGTGCTGACTGTATCGGCAATATCTCAGGGACGGCTGAGCGTATTAGGTTGGAACTTTCAGGGTATGTCCGATGGGATGCAAAAGTAATCAGGGGATAGCCAGCCCTTCTCCACTTGCCCTATTTAGATGCCGCCTCCCTAACACTGACTGAAAAATTAAAAAAAATCATTTGGTTCAAAATAGTCAAAAGGTCTCAAAACCTTGCCTCCATGGATGCCCCCCCCCCCAGCTCATTGGGGCAAGGATTGTAAACTATGCAATTTGTCCATTGTTGACATACAGGGCTTATCATTGGAAAAGGGGGAATATTTGGTCCCGGGTGTGTCTAAAAAAGCCAAGTGTGTTAATGTAACACTTAGGGAATGTCAAGGAGGATATCGAACTAAATCAAAAGACAATTTTGCATTCAGGCTATCAAAAGGAGGAATCTGTAATATACATTAGGAATGGCTTAGGGCATTATCTTGAAACTTTACAGGGCCACTACTGCGGTTGCAACTACAACTCATTGCAACTGTGACTACTTAGGATTGTGACTGTGACTACTTGCAACTGTTACTACTCCTATTTGTGATTATTTTCAAGAAACGTTTCGGGTGATGTTGAACAAATTCAAAAATCACTGTGCAGGCTGGTCATCAAAATTGGCGCATCAGCAGTAGCTCAGGGATGGCTGAGGGTATTAAGATGAATATTTCAAGATGTGAAAGTGCTAGGAGGGCAAAGAACCTTTTTTAGATGTCCCTTCCCCTCAACAGTGATCAAAATTCTGAAAAAACTGCTTTGTTCAAAATATTCAAATTGTCTTAAAACTTTGCCTCTGGGGATGCTGAGCCCCCAAAGCATCAGGAAAAAAAGTTGTAAATTATGCAATCCACCCATTGTTTACATTCCGAATTTGTTATCGGGAAAGAGGGAGGCGGTGGGGCTGAGAATGTTTGACCCTGGATTTGTCATGGATGTCTAAGGATAATAAGGTTAAAATCCAAGGAACGTTTAGGGTGATATTAAAACTAAATCAAAAGACACTACTTGGGTTCAGGCTATCAAAAAGTCACATCTCTACTATGTTAGGAGCAGCTAAGGATATAGACTTGAAACTTTTAGAAACACTGTTGCTACTACTACTGTGACTGCAACTGCGACTGCTACCATAACTACTTGCAACTACTTGTAAGTGTGAATACTTAATTTTTAAATACTTGTGACTGCGACTACTTGGGACTACAGTTGCAACCGCTTGTGACTGGGCCTACTTGTGACTGCGACTGTGACTACTACTCCTATTACTGCCACTACTACTAAGATTGCGATCGTGACTGCAAATACTACTGCCACTTTTGCTATTTACAGCCACAACTGTTGAATTAAATCAAGTGAATTGAACTGCATCCGGTATTTCCAAATTGAATAGTGCATCTAGGTTACCAAAATGACTTATTTTCAATACCCCATAAATGGGCTAAGGGGGATGTTGCTCTAAATCAAAAGACACTAGGTGCTTCCAAGTTGTCACAAGAGCGTATCGGAACGTATCTATGTTGATCTCAGGAACGATCACGGAGATTGAGATGAAATTTTCATGGAATGCTAAGGGGGATGTTGAATATAATCAAAAGACACTATATGCATCAAGATTGTCAACACAGCATATCTTCAATATTTCAAGAACAGTTGGGGAAGGGTATCAAGAGGAAACATTCAGAGAATGTTGAGGGATATACTGAACTCAAAGATGCTATGTTTATCCCATTTGTCAGTGGACGCATCTGCAATATCTCAGAAACAGCTACGATTATTTAATGGAAAGCCTCAGGAAATATCGCTTGGGGTCTAGACCTTACTTTTGACCTTAGATCTGCCTGTGCATCCAGAGGCACCCAGAGCATCAATAAGTAGTCGCTATTCTTTCCGGAAGGTTACTTTTGCCAGTATACCCTCCCATTGAGGTGTTTAAGTTTTGCTGATCTATCTAGTACTTTCGGTGCATGGTGTTTCTTGGTCTGCCTCAGCGTTTTATACCCGATGGTTGCCGGTGGAGCGTGGCATTAGGTAGTTGGGGATTGTACATACATAGTATATGGCCAAGGTACCTTCATCATCGAATTTTTGTGACGCCTGTCTTAATGCTTACTTCCAGTGGATGTTTGAAATTCTCCCGAGACAAGCCAATGTTGCCTTTCGCGAGATCGTGAAAGCAGAGCTTTTATGCTTTCCTTGTTTGTTTATTTTTTGCTGTCGGAATCACCTGGTGAAGACAGGACTTCAAAACTTATTTTGTATCTTCTTTTCTGTGTGTGGTTCCATGTTTGGTCAGACAGCCATTGGTCCTTTGGATTCTTGCTGTAATTAATGGTCGCTTTCGTGGTGTCGTAAAAGCAGAGCTTTATGCTTTCTCAGGTTTGTTTGCTCTCGCCATTATCTGGTGAAGACAGGGCTTCAAATACAATTTGTATCTGCAACTTAAAGTCCTGCTGGAATTCTTGTCGAAAACAGTTTGAGGGCATTTATTTGGATTTTTTGGTTCTTTTTAATTTGAAGCATTTCCCTTTGTTGTCAAGAACAAATATGCCACAGTGTCATGGAAATGCCACAGTGCTTGTGAAACCATTTCAAAACTCAAGAGGAACAAGAAGTACAAGTTTGGTATTTCAAAAAAAAAGCTCCATTCTTGAAGTTTGTCCCCTCTGATGCTTCGTACTGGTAAATTTTCATTGATATCACAACTCTCTTGCCAACTCCTAAGCCTTCAGGACAGACCACAAGACAAGAAGGACACTTTGTCTTGATCTATAAGAGATTGATATGCTGTAAACACATGAACAACATTTTTCTTAATCCTCGTCTTACATATTTGTAATTCTTTCTTCTGTTTTTATAGTTTTACATCTGTTATTTATAGTAAATAGCTGAATTTTGTATCAAAAAGACATATAAGGGTCTGTCCCAAGTATGGGTTCCTTTTATCCCATCTATAGAGCTCCATTCCATACTTCGGACAAAATGGGGAATGCTGAAAATAATGTATTTCCTTAAAAACTGATCGAGCTTTCAGTTTTAAACCTTGGGGACCACTTACTTATTTAATGGAAAAGATTCTGAGAAATTTTTTTCTCCTCATCATAAAGCATGAGGGAGTTGGAGGCAAACACAAAAAATTGTCCTAAATATGGAGACCTTACCCTACCTTACTGAAAACAATCCTTATTTCTAGCTGTGTTTTTCTATTTCTCATAATATCGAATATATATATATATATATATATATATATATATATATATATATATATATATATATATATATATATATATATATATATATATATATATATATATATATATATATATATATATATATATATATATATATATGTATACATATATATACTTTCTTTATATGTGAGTAATAACTGTGTATTTATGTTTTTTTTCTCGAAAACGGCTTCATATTTGTTCGGGGAAATTGGTATCTTGGTATATTCTCGCATAAAAAAACGATCTAGATAGGTCAGAAGTCTGAGGAAAATCTTTAAGAGCCTTAATTTTGGTTTTTGCAAATGACAGCCTATACTATGCTGGCATTTCATGCGAACTTTTCAAATGGCATCATATAAGTATTTTCTCATACAATTTCATTCATAGTATAAATAATATTATTGAGTTTCTAACACAACAGTTATTTATATAATTTAGTGTCTGTTGAAAGGCCCAAAAAAAGAAAATTTGCAGTTGCAGTCACTTTAAATGATGATTCTTTGGAACCAACACCTGAACTATTAAACGTGATAAGATGTGAAATTTGAGAACCTGGACCATCAATTGTGACACAACAAATACGGGCAGCTAAAGCAAAGGCATTGTTGAAAAGTGAGGGAGTCAAAAATGAAAATGAAGAGCAGCAAGTCAATGAAAATCAACCTGAACAGCGAGAATCAAAACGTGTCAAAATAGCGATGATGATTGGGTTTGGGATTTTGACATGGATAAGGTCATCAATACCTACCTTACCTTTGTTAAAAAAAAAAGACAAAGGTTTGGCGATATGTATTTCATAATGACGAAAAATGAGCCGAGGTGTAACGAAGCCAACAAATTGAAAATGATAGCGATGATGACTGGGTCTTGGATTTTGACACAGATAAGGTCATCAATATCTACCATACCTTTGAAAATCAAAAATCGTTGGAAGAAAAAGAAGTTTTTGTCCCACCTCCTGAACAATTAAAAGAAATAAAGATGGTCGTCAATGCCTTCTATATCTTGTAAAATCAAAAACCTTGACTAGACAAATCGTTGGAAGAAAAAGAAGTTTTTGTCTCATCACCTGAACAATTAAAGAAACAAAGGTTCGGCGATATGTCTTTCATAATGACAAAAGACAAGCCGAGGCAAAAGTTAAGGGTCCAAAAAAAATGTAATTTTACAAAGGCACCACTTCTCATCAAGAAAAGGCACAAATGATCTGCGTTTAGAAGAGAAGCGACAGTGACAATCTATATATAGAAGCCTGCCGCGTGCCTCATACCTTTGTTAAGGTATGAGGCACGCGTGCCTCATAATTTTGACACAGATAAGGTCATCAATATCTACCATACCTTTGAAAATCAAAAATCGTTGGAAGAAAAAGAAGTTTTTGTCTCATCACCTGAACAATTAAAGAAACAAAGGTTCGGCGATATGTCTTTCATAATGACAAAAGACAAGCCGAGGCAAAAGTTAAGGGTCCAAAAAAAATGTAATTTTACAAAGGCACCACTTCTCATCAAGAAAAGGCTCAAATGGTCTGCGTTTAGAAGACAAGCGACAGTGAGAATCTATATATAGAAGGCTGCCGCGTGCCTCATACCTTTGTTAAAATACCAAAGGTTCGGCAATACGTATTTTAAAATGACAAAAGATAAGTCAAGGTGTAACGAACCAAACAAATTGAAAATGAGAGCGAATATGATTAAGTTTTGGATTTTGACTTGGATTAGATTATCAATACCTACTATACCTCTGAAAATCAAAAATATGGACTAGGCAAATCGTTGCAAGAAAAAGAAGTTTTTGTGCCACCACCCGAACAATTAAAAGAAATAAAAGATTTGGCGATACGTCTTTCATAATGACAAAAGACAAGACAAGGCAAAAGAAGAAGTTTTTGTCCCACCACTTGAACAATTAAAAGAAACAAAGGTGGTTGTCAATGCCTTCAATACATGGGTGCCCATAAGGGGGAGGGGTGCCGCCCCCCCCCTTGGCTGAATGATTAGTTTTATATTTTTGTTCTGAGATTTCTATTATATAGCATTAAAGTGGCAATTAGACACGGTTTGCCCCCCCTGGAATTCAGCTTATGGGCGCCCATGCTTCCATACCTTTAAAAATCAAAAACCTGGACAAGATAAATTGTTGGAAGAAAAAGAAGTTTTTGTTCCATCATCTGAACAATTGAATGAAACAAAGGTTCGGCGATATGTCTTTCATAATGACAAAATACAAGCCGAGGCAAAAGTTAAAAATCCAATAAAAAAAAAATATAATTTTACAAAGGCACCACTTCTAATTTAAGGTTCATTTGGACGTCGTGATATCAAGAAAAGGCTCAAATTGTTTATGTTTAGAAGACAAGCGACTGTGAGAATCAATATATAGAAGTCAATCACGTGCCGAGTGCCATGACCCGCCGGGCTCCCTGCACTATATATATATATATATATATATATATATATATATATATATATATATATATATATATATATATATATATATATATATATATATATATATATATATTTATATAATACATATATTTATATATATATATATATATATATATATATATATATATATATATATATATATAGATAGATAGATAGATAGATAGATAGATAGATATTTATTGCAATAAAAGCCGCTTTGGGCCATGGAAATTTTTTTTTGGAAAATCACAAAAAATAATAGCACATGATTATAACACTCAATAGCAAAATATAGTTGCCTACATAACAATAACAACACAAAATTACAAAACAAAACAAAAACATAATAAAGCACACAATACAATTAAACTAACATACATAGATCGATGTATGTTACATCTATCAAGGGCCATGACTACAAAAAATAACAAACAAGAAAACAACTTACACACATACAACAATAATTTCAACACTCACCCCACCCCCTTTACAAAAATCTATCTGTATGTGACATACCAATATTATATATTTTGCTATCATTCTTATTGTCACATAATTTTTTGATCTCATTACTGAAACCAACCACTCGCTTGTCCCCACATTACCAAAAAATAATTCTTTCCTTACATCCTTTAATTCGGGACAAAGGGCCATGAAGTGAAGCAGATCCTCACCATTTTCTCCACACATAGGGCATGAGTAAGGACCGTCCTTTACCCTCACACTCCCTAAATATTTCCTCCTTTCTCCAAGTGCTAGAAAATTACCCCTCCCTGATATTAGAAAATTACCCCTCCATTTAATTTCTTCACTATTTAAACCCGCTTTAAAATAAATATCATATCCCCAGACCTCCTTCCATTGCCGGTAAACGCCGAGGGACACCGAGGCTGCGACTTCACACTGCTGTTTCTGAATCTCCTGATCTTCAAGCACACCTTTTACTAATTTTGCTACATGTCCTACTTCCAGTTCTATCCTCTTCCCTTTATTCCAAACACCTGATAACCCGCAACTATTTAAGATTGATTTCACCTGGGAAGCCCATGAACTTTTCCTTCTATCTTGCAACACCTCCAGGTAAGCTGCATTTACTAACCTATTATTATGTAAACCAATCACCTTTTCCCAGTATCCTCTCATTCTAACCAATCTTTTTACCCTCAATGAAAACAATCTTAGATCACCCTTTAACACCAGACTATTAAATTTCCCGCTTAGCCCTAAAAGTCTCCTGAAATGTCCTAAATAAATTCTCTCTATTTTTCCCCTTTTTCAAACCCCCAAACTACCCCACCGTAACTCAATGCTGGGTCTACCTTCGTCCCAAAAATTATCTTCTGTAGCTTAATATCTGCCTGTCCTAGAGGCCTAAGGGGACTCTTCAATAACGCCCATGAAGCCTTCTGACCCTTCCAACTCGCTATTTGCACCGGATCACTCCACCTCCCTCAACTTGTAAACTTACATCCCAAATAAATAAATCCTTAACTTATTTCATCTCTTTCCCTTTAAAATAAAACTTGTTCTTTTCCCTTTCATCTTTTCCAAAAACTAATATAACTGATTTATCAATATTTAAAACTAATTTTTTACTCCCCAAATAACTATCCAAAATCTCTAACATCTTTTGAAAATCCGTAGCCGATTTCGCAAGCCTATATGCAAATAATGTCATCTGCAAATAATGAACAGAACAGCTCCAGTGACATTAATTTTAACATAGGAATATTTCTATTTCTAAAATACTCCTCAATATCATTAATAAAAAGAGAAAACAAACACGGTGATAGAATGCATCCCTGTTTAAGGCCTACCTTACTTAAAACTGGCCTAGAATAAGAAATGCCTACCTTCACTACTACTTTAACCACCTCATACATTTTCATTATAACTTCTACTAGTCTAATTGACAATCCTAATTTCACGAACACCCCTTTCAACATACTCCTTGAAACTTCATCAAATGCTCCCCTAATGTCCAAAAACGCCGTATATAGTCTATTTTCCCTATACCTCGTATATTTACTAACTAAAACCTGTAAACAAAATATTTGATCAATTGTACTATTGTTTTCCCTAAACCCTGCCTGACTTTCAATTAATCTACCTTTATATTGCAACCATTTATCCATCCTATTATACAGCACTCTACAAAACAAATTAATTGTGGAACTTCCTAAACTTGTTCCCCTGTAGTTCTTGTGCAGGTTTCTTTCTCCTTTCTTAAATAATGGGATCATAATCGATATCTGCCAATTTTGCGGCCCTAGAGGTGTACTTAGAATTGCCGAGAATATCAATGCAAGCACTGGCAGTATCCATGCCCTTGACCATTTCAACAGCTTAGTTGGTACTCCGTCGATGCCCGAAGCTAAGTTCCCTCTCGTGCTTTTCAAGGCGTGCCATATTTCCTCCTATCCAACCGGCTTCAGTAGTATAACGTCCTCTGAATCCAACTCAATATCGGCTGTCTCTTCTAAACTATCCATCTCCACATCACCTCTCTCTTCGTCCTCTTCGGTGTATATCTCTTTGTATTTTTTTTTCTAGGTATTCTGGCCAGATATCGGCGTGAGGGACTGAATCAGTCAACCTTCTATTTTCTGTTGATATCCTAATTAACTCCCAGAACTCCGTTGTATCATTCACGCTAAATTTATCACGTATTTTTTGGCTCTCTTCCTCTTCAAGACGTCTCTTCTTCAACTTAAGTAGCCTTTTATATCCCCTTCGCTTGTCCCTATAAACCCGCAAATTTTTTTCCAGATCAACTGTACTACTAGCCTTAAGCAATCTAAAAGGTACTAAAACCTCCTTCTTCTTTTGCTCACAATCCTTATCAAAAAAATTCATCAAACCAGAACTCCTACCATTTTTTCTCCTACGTGCCACCTTAGTTCCTATCTTATACAAAACCCCCGACAAAAAATCAACAGAACCTGCTATATCCCCTTCCCTTGCCATATCCTCGCTCTTCTGAATAAATGAATCCAGCCCTCTATCTTCAACTAGTACCTTTTTCAACTTCTCCTCACTATCATTATCAAACCTTAAATCTTCCCTCCATTCAAGCTTATTACCCATCTTTCCCTTAACCCCAATTTTTTTTTCCGGCTCTCAGCCCATCCTCCCCCTCCTAATTCAACCATAATAGGCACGTGATCCAACCCAGCCAGCGCCATCACCTCAAAATCCACACAACAAGAAAGAAGCCCCAGACTACCAACCCCATAATCTATAACACTAGGAGATTTACCCGAAAACATGTAAAATCCCCCACTCCTTTATCCTTCCCTGTCCTCCCATTCAAAATAACCCAATTCTGTCTACCAGAAAAATCCAATAATTTGTTACCCCAATTATTCTTTCTCCGATGACCATCCTTACTCGTCCTCCTCATAACCGACGGCTCAATCATATAAACTCCATTCATTTTTCTAGTTCTAGATCCACTTCCTTCTCACGGGCTCCTTCGTCCTCCCCTGTATATCCGTTAAAATCCCCTAGAAAAATAAAATAATCAGACGGAAACTGTTCTGAAAAACGATCCATATCATTTTCTAATATCTCACAGGTATCTTCATCACTAAAAGGGCCAGTTTCCGGCGGTAAATACACTGAACAAAAGATAAACGATTTAATACCTAAAGATACTCGCACCCATACTAGATTACATGAAATACTTCAACCGAAATGCATTTCGCCACCTTTTCGTTATCAATAATGCAACTCCTCCATAAGTTTTACCATTCTGCGATCGCTTTCTTTTTGATCCAAATTAAGAAAAACCTTCTATTCTCTCCTCTTTTTCCAGCCACGTTTCTACTAATGATACAACTGAAAAATCACGACATTTAAGAAGACACTCTACTTTAAGATACGAAAAACCCTGAACATTCCAATGCGCTAAATGACACTCGTAATTTGCGCCATGGCCCTGCTTATTCTATCAACTATCTGAGCCAATGGGTTGTGACGGGTTAAATAGCCGCCTAGGCTCCATGTTTTTAGGGTCGTCCGCTCTAACCGACTGGCTCTTCTGTCTTAGGTGGTCATCTGGGCTAATAATTTGTTGGCTGTTACGTTTGGGAGAATTGATAAGCAGATTGCTTATCAAAGCTATACGTAAAACACTGTTGACCAATATATAACTTTGTCCCTCTTAGTCTTGCTTCTCTATTTTCTCCTCTAGCACTCTAGGCTTTCGGCGGTTACGGATAGACAGTTCACGCTCTGTATAATCGGAACTAACACCAAGAACCGCCCTTTTCAGGTGAGCACTTCACCACAATATAATATCACGAAAGTAACCGCTTATGAACTTAACCAACACCGGTCGCGTGCATTGTTTAGCGTTTAGCCGAAAAATTTCTCTAATGTCTATCATTTTCAGCCCTAAATTTGGCACATGTAAGTTCAGTGCTTTCATTATATCTTCTCGTAACGAAGAACCTTTGTTTGCAGGGTCGAAATTATACAGAACTAAATTACACTTTTTAGACTCATTTTCTAGTCTTTGCAATTTTACGTTAGTAGCCGACATTTCAGCTTGCAAACTTAGGTAATCTTTCTTCAATTGTGAAGCATCCTCCGAGAACTTCTCTACTGTCGGATTAATTCACAACGAAATAGCAGATAGGTCGTTTCTAAGTTCTTGAACCTGCGACGAAACTATTTCTATTCTATTCAATTTTCGATTAGTTTCTTGTAGAGTTTCAAATAAATTAACAGAAGTCATAATTAATCCGGAAATATGGTTATAATAATTAGAAAGATTACTTATCTTTCTATGAGGGCCGAGACTCACAAATGCATCCGAGTGACTATTCCAGTGACTATAATTATTCTCACAAAATTTCCACTTAACATTGCAAGTCTTATAAAGTAAGATTTCAACTTAACATGACAATTCTTGTCAATAGGAACTGGTTTTTCAAGTTATTTCACTGCCTGTGTATTTAGATGTTAGCGGAATAAATGCTGAAATAATATAATATATATATATATATATATATATATATATATATATATATATATATATATATATATATATATATATATATATATATATATATATATATAGTATTGGATTTATTAAAGTTTAAAAAGGGGGAAAATGTATGTCATTAAATGTATTTTGTACAAATAGCAGTAGTAGCGTACAAATACTGCCTTTTGCTTAGTTTAACGTTCCCTACAACGAGTCCTTTACAATAAGTTTCAACTTCATACTCAAGCCATTCTTAAGATGTTGCTGATATCTTCACAACCTGCATACACACAGTTTGTTTTTATTCAGCTCATCTATAGCCTTAGTTGTAGCAGTATTCACAGTAGTAATAATAGGATTACTAGTATTAGTACCAGTACCGTAGTAGTAGGTTTAATAATAGCACTAACAGTAGTAATACGCACATATTGCCTTAGGATCAGCTGAACATCCCACTTATGAATCCCTAGAGGTTTCAACCTGAAAATATAAGCTTTTGCTATGATATTGCTGAAATGCCCTTTATATTGCTGTGTGCCAATAGCGTATATTAATCTAGTTCATCTTCCCCTCAACATTTCCTCAAACTTTCACCTTAATAGTCTTAGTCTTAGTATTCGTTGCAATAGAAGTAATAGTTTGAGTCGTAGTGATTGTTATATGGCAGTGGTCTTAGCAGTGGCGTGCGAATATTGTGTATTAGGTGTGATTTTAACTTAAAACATAACGATTTCTGCAACATAATATACTTGAAAAGTGTGTAAATCTCATTTACCGTTTCTGGTCATTTCTACTGTTATTGCAATCGGAGTAACAAAAAAATCTAGGAGGAACAAAACGCCTCACCCTTCCAATTGACGCGCCTGCAATCAAGATTTCAGCTTGTAGATTGTTGCATCCTAGCCATCTATTAATTACTTCAAACCAAAATCAGTAACTGAGTATTTAAGCTGGATAGAAGACCAGCCACATTATGGATACTTCCTTTGTGCCCAAAACATAAAAAATATAAAAGAAAGGAATAAAAAATCTAAAACATGTGGATGGAGCAAGATAGTTTGAAATAGTGCTTTTTGGAAAAATTAAATCAGGTAAAAATGTAAAAATCATGTGTCATGGCTTTGAAATAGCCATTTAGCCATTAAGGATCTGACAAGTAATGTATGACCTATTTTCAGGGAACAAGAAGAAGATTTCTGTCCAGTGTCTATTTCAAGCAATGCAAGTTACCATGTAAGTTTTGTGTTTGTTTTTACTCCATTATCTTACAAATCTGATTTTTGTTGTCTTCATTCCATGTTTAATTGTTTTGTTTTTACAATTCAGTTAAAACACTCAAGTCAAGGCTAAAGCATCTCTGAAAGTACTGAAGAACCTTTGAGAAGAGGTAGAGTCAGACCTTTGATTTTTTCAGTTTTGAAGAATTTTTTGCGATAAATTAAAGAAGAAGAAGAAAAAATAAATAAATGCCATGTTTAATACAAAATCAAAGGAAATCAGCTGTTGGGGTTTTGCCCCTTTTCGTTATTTGTTCTTCAAATAAATGACCCGTCCCCTTTTCTTAATTACATTTGCTTATAGTATAATTTCAAAGGACAGGCTGAATTCTCGTTGCTAAGTCAGTGGTGTTGCAATAGCCTAAGTAAACTTTCGGGCTAAAATCTATTTCTGTTTTTCTGGACTTGGTCATTGATAGGTAATGTTATTCAAAAAGTTCTTGGTTTTGAAGCTCTTATTTGTCTGATTGGCCAGGGTCAATCTAGGGTCTACCGCTACACCGGGTTTCTTTGTGTAAATATAGTGATTTCTTAGTTAGTTCGTTTTGTAGACTGCAAAGTATGTGTTATAGAGTACAGAGTACATGTTTTGTTGGAATTTACACTTGGAGAACAAAAATGAGTTATAATCTCCAACTGCGTGAGATTATTTTTCCCCAAAACAAGGCAGGGTAGGAAAAGAGTGCGTGATGTACCGTCTCAGTGTTTTTAAAAAGTGACGCATTATCAAAGTAATTTGTTCAAAGTAAAACATTAAAACTAAGATTTAGAAAATCAAATAAAATTTTTTAATTCATTATTTTTAATTCCATTTTTAATACCAATATATTGTAACCTTTATACTTTAAAACTGTAAAAAATTAAATCTGTTTCAAAGTGACAAGTAGATAAATACAATCACTCCTGGAAAAAGAAAATAAATGATAATAAAACACAAAAAACGTATCCGTTCAGGGGAAAAATACAAAAATTCCCAGCATTCCGTTCAGGGGAAACATTTCTGATTATAATGGCTTCATATATCAGCTCATGGGTACTCTTGCAATGCAAGCAAATGTTGACGGCATATTTTTTTTTTACCGAAATTGCCTCTTATTAAGTTGTTTTCCTTGTGTTTTCAATAAGTATACGAATTTTCTTGTGTACTAATTACTAATAAACAAATGCATATTTAGGATCACCATAAGAAGCTGATTCTTTGATTGAATGTTATCAATATTTAGGCTCTTATACTTTCGTTATTGACAAGGATCATTATTTACTTACAATTCATTACTATGAAGTTTGATGATTTTTTTTAACTCCAACCAAATCATATAAAAAAAATGTTTATGGGAAACTGGAAAGGGGTCACTCGGTCGCAAATTAGAACTTATATTTTCCTTATTAAGGTCAGAAGCGAAAGAAATCATCATCACTCTTGTCAAAGAAAAGTAAGAATAAGAAAAAGAAACCAAGAAGAAAATTGTTAGATCAAAAAGGGATTTCTTTTTCTAGACTGAAATAGCATATCTATCCCACAAGGAGTCTCATCCCACTGTCACCACATCTCTAAATCTTTTCAATGCAGAAAGTGTGAATGTCAGTGTAAAACATGGGTACTATGAACAATTCTATTCACAGCAACCCCTCTCTGAAAGCATACACTTCCAAATTTATTACAATGAGGACTAATTCATAGATTTACCATCCAAATTTATTGATTTAAAAGTGACGGTGAGAAAGAAGCCCAAAGGTACACCCTCATCCGACAATAAGGGGTTATCATATAAGAAAGGTACATTGTAAACTATATTTAATCAAATATTCTTCTACAAAGAGGGAAAACCTGTGAGAGCTAGCAACAATCTATCGTACGATGCAATCTACGTGAAACTTATATTGATGACTCCATTGACCTATAAGAAATTGAAAGGTCTGCCAGTGGGCTATGACTATAGATCAAATGTTGGTACTGACGGTGAACTCACTTGGCCAATGAGCAAGGAGTATCATTTAGTTGGTAGACTCAATCATGAAATATTCAATATATCCCAATGGATGCCCCCCAATTTTAAAATTGATATAAAGTTACCACTTGCACCGTCCAATTTCTTATTGAAAAAAACACTTGATGCAGCACCCGATGCTAATGTCAATCTCACCTCGGCAATACTTCATGTGCGAAAACAACAGGTTATGAGTTCTGTTGCTTTGGCAATTGAAAAACTAAGAGCCTCTGGAAATAATATCAAACTGCTCGTTCCTCACACAATCACCAATCAACGTCATATTGCCACTGGATCAAGTACCTAAGCCGATTCTTCATTTATCTATGTTGAATTTCCTTCGAAATTTGTCTTGGCTTTTTTAAAAAGTGCCAGTGCCATAGAATCGTGGACAATCTCGCCAAATGAATTGAACTATTTGGACTTTCCTCTCTTGTATGTAAGTAAATGGAATTCCTCTCTACAATTTGTCCTTTGATAAATCCTATAGGATCCTATATGAATTCACAATGCAATCCCTAGAGATTCTCAACTATATGAAAATGGTATAACCGATTCAATGTTCGCAAAAAGTCATGGTATCATTGTTTTGGACTTGTCTGGTACTCAAGATATGAGTATTGTCCGACCAGGTACTATACGTTTAGAGTGTACCTTTGACAAACCATTGACAGAGAGTGTAACATTTACCTCACTCAATCAATTTGGAACCTATTGGGAAATTACCCCCGACGGTAGTGTTCTATTAGACTTGGCACCATGAATACCCATCAAATAATCGATGTATTTAACATGGATCCTTTTACGTCCAAATACAAATCCTATTGTATACCCTCAGATTTCCTTGATTATATACATACTGTTAACAAAACCATTATCATTGTTAATAATAGTCCATCGACTGTGCAGACGGGCTATGCATCTTTCAAACGGCGAAGAATATAGAATTTTTTGATCCTCTTGGTCCACCATATGCATTCTACACACCACACATCAAAAACTACCTTGAAGGAAGTGGGAAAACAATTATTCAAAATTGAATGCGAGTGCAAGATTCTTCAACAAAAAGCTGTGGTTTTCATGCATTACTAAATTTCATTTTTCGATGTCGTGACTATACTGTCGGTGAATTTCTCAACATTTATGTACACAGTTCACGTTTGAATGACTTTCTAATAGAAAATATCCTCTCAGACCTGTATAATATTGATTTTAGTGCTCTAAGAATAAAGTGTTTTAATAATGTATGTGAATTTGTTTATTAATAAAATATATATATGTACTATAAAAAAAAAATCTTTTGTCTTCATTGTTTAGATTTCTTCTGCTTCTGTTTCATAGTCATTTAGGTCATAGTAGTTGTTGTCGACGACGATTAGTGGTGGCAGATCATTGGGATTCAACTTGTACTGATCCTGGCGTGCAAAGTCAGGGTCAGATTTTCCACAATATAGTGTAACTTCATTTTTGTTCAATCTCCTTGTGAAGTCAATGATACTATTACGATTCATATTGTAAAATTCACCTGTTTCTATCTAATTATTTGAAGTAATGTCGCACACAATATTCTCATATGAAGAATCACTTTCTGTAACAGCTAAATAAAAATCAGTAGGTTTATAATCATTACTACCATTGTCTTCACAATGATGACGCAAGAACCATACTCTCTTCATGTTTTTACAATTGAAACGTGCTCCAAATTCTTCTTCCCAATACAATTTAAATCCACGACGATACCAATCCCTTAGAAATAAACTGAAATCATGCTTAGGGTTCTTTCCAATCATGCCAGGGTAAGTATTTTCCCATTGGTAACACTTATGAAAATGACAATTAGAGCATAGATATTCTTTAGGATGAGAGTCACAAGTCTCTTCAAGACAGGTATTACAGTCCTTAATTTGTATAGCATATCCTTTATGTAATTTACACGGATTGCACAATCTACACTTTTCTTTATAGTCATCAACTGTAGTACAGTTCTCACATGATGACCAGCTGCCCAATGCATATAAACATAATGAACATGTATGATACATTTTTTCGATGGTGTCCGTCTCACTGCCAAAAAGAAACTGACTCAAAATCAATAAAAAAAATATTGTCTTCTAGGAGGAGGAGGATTAATCAAGTATCGTCACAAAAACTTGTTTCTTATTGTTTTAAATAATGAATTTGTAGGTAGTGGTTAAAACCAGAATCACAATGTCATTTTGTTTCGTTTTAATTATTACTTCAATAAATTGAGTAAATGCATTTGGTTCACAGCGCATAAGCTTCATACAATAGTCCAAAGATGGGGAATCAGTTCCCATTATTTTGTTAAGCATATCTAGAGAAAATATTTTATGTTGAAGAGATAATTCCAGAAAGTCATCATCTAACACTAAACATTTTTCCAATTTTACTAGATTCCGTAAGATCTTCTGTTTCTGAAATCCAATCATTTTCGTTCTTGATACTCCCACCACCAGCTATAGACTAAAATATCAATTGCAAATAAAATAAAAGTTCAAAATAGGGATAAAATCCTTTTTAATAGACAATGTATAATAAATGCCACAAAAAATACCAGATATTTCGGTCACATATACAGTGACCGTCATCAGTAGTAAAACTACTGATGATTGTCACTGTATATGTGACCAAAATATCTGGTATTTTTTGTGGAATTTATTATACACTGTCTATTAAAAAGGATTTCATCCCTATTTTGAACTTTTATTTTACCGTCATGGAAAGGCAGTGTGGTCTCCGAAATTATCTACATCAATTGCAAATTTCTACTTTTTGCATACTCTCAATACCTATTGGACACCCCCACTATAGAGAGAGAGAGAAAGTGGAGTAAACGATTATCTAGTGTCTAATCAAAAAAAAATATTATAAAAAAAACATTTTTATTGACAGAAATGTAATAAAAGAATATATTTTCACTCTCTTTATGTTAGGTGAGTCAATCCATTTTCCTCAATGTGCTTCATAACAACATTCAACCCATCTGTAGTCGTGATAAATACATTATATTCACTTTTGCGGCAAAGCATAATCCCTATTTATCCCTATTTTGAACTGTTATTTTATCGTCATGGAAAGGCAGTGTGGTCTCCGAAATTATCTACATCAATTGCAAATTTCTACTTTGTGCACACTCTCAATACCTATTGGACACCCCCACTATAGAGAGAGAGATAAAGTGGAGTTAGCGATTATCTAGAGTGTATAATAAAAAAAAAATATTGGACACCTATTGGACACCCCCACTATAGAGAGAGAGATAAAGTGGAGTTAGCGATTATCTAGAGTGTCTAATAAAAAAAAAATATTATAAAAAGAAAACATTTGTATTAACAGAAATCTAATAAAAGAATATATTTTCACTCTCTTCGAGTTAGGTGTGTCAATCTATTTTCCTCAATGTGCTTCACAACACCATTCAGCCCATCTGTAGTCGTGATATATACATTATATTCACTTTTGCGGCAAAACATAATTGTTCATCTGACTTAAATTTACTCTATGATATAACGTATCTGCCAGACATCTCATCCCACTCAAATGTAAGTCAGCAATCCTTTCCAATTTCAACTGATATATTGTGAGCTCTTGTCTTCATAACATCACTGTGATCTCCTTCGATGTGTAATATTTTAAAACTACTCATTTTCACAATATTTGAACGTTTATTTCTCCAATTTGAAACAATGTAAACTAATCAAATTCAATTTATTGACTGAGATACTAACTCAGGTTCGGGCTTTTTATGTCCAAGCTCGATGTCAGAGTAGAAGGTCAACGCCTATAATCATGCTACAATGAAACATCATGTCTAACATTAAAACATCCATAACAGCCTGAAAAACTATTAAAATCCATATATCCATACAATAAAACATCCATTCAAAAAAAAACCATCAACCATATAACAATACGTATAATCAATCATAAAGTAACACACATATTCAACCATATATCAAAACCATCCCTGCAATAACAATCAGACTCCCATACAATAAAACATCAAATATAACACCAATACAATGAACAATAAAAATTCATAAACATAAAACATCCATACAATAAAACATGTATGGATTCTCTATATGTCTGCTTGGAATGATAGTCCACTTGTATGGTGGGAGTACTGTCCGCTCTCTTTCATTGATACAGTAATGTCCCACCTGCCCGCTCTCTTTAATTGATATAATACTAGGGCCCGCTTGTATGGATTACCTATGGGCCCGCTTTTATGGATTACCTATGGGCCCGATTGTATTGATTCCCTATGGGCCCGCTTCCTTTAAATGATACATCACTACTATCACAAGAGGGATATAAGTGTTTTGAGAGAAGTGACGAATCGTATTATAAAAATATTTTCCTTTGATTGCAACACGGACAAAAAAATGCATTAGTCTTTTTGGAATTAATGATGAGAAATACAAAATACTGACAAAAATGTTGATTTCAATGTTACGCCTTGGACTCCTTAGCTCGCGCTTGAAATTTAAACTTTGTGTATTTTACTTTGAATTGGGAACTACAAAAAAGAAGTGGGAGGGCATTAGTATTTCCATAAGGCAAAAGAGCCTTTTGACACATTAGAAATAAACGCGTAGTGGATTAAGATCAGCGTTTTATACATGTATATGGGGGCACTAACATGCTATGAATTAATCTGAATGTCTCTTAAAAAAGCTGCCCCTAACTATTTTTCAAATCTCTTTTTTTCCCAAGCCACAAAAAATAAATATTGAACTCTATTCGTATAGTAGACCATTTGTATAGTATTCGTGTCAGTTTATGAGTTTCCCAAAGCTAGTTCAGTATTTTGTTCTATTTTATATATTAATTAGTGGGGTGTGGATCTGTTTCATTTGCTCATTCATTATCACTGATTCACCAATTAGGAACAATTCATATAAGAAAAGATATTTCCTAAAGAAGATTCATTCAAAAATCTTTCTTGCATAAATTGTCTTAAATGGTAAACTTAAGCTTGTTAAATTGTAAGTATTTCGAATTGTTATTAAACAGCTAAACAGAGAATGAAACTGAAGTTTTACATCTTGTCAAGATCAGGGGCGTAATTTTCTACAGGGCAGGGGGAGCAACTGTGCCGAGACCCCAGTTTATGCCCCTCCCCCAGCTAAAGTTTAGCGTCTTCAAAAATCCTTTCAAAACTAAGATAGGCCTACATAATTCAGGCATCCATAGAAACAGATCAGTTTTGTTTAGTATACCTTTATCTCTAAGGTACTAAATGGTTCGTTTTTAACTTGGTTATTTTCACTTGACATGGGAAAATCTGCTCCAGCTTTCACTGTGTGAACAAAATAGTCGATATGTAGAGAATTTGTATTTCGTGGAGCTGTTGTAACTTTAATTTCTAACAAGTAAACAAACCCCCCTAAACCCAGACATTACATTTTATTATTTTTATCAAGGTAAATAGAAAAACATCCTGGGAGAATAACTTTAAAAAAGCTCCATTATGGATCCCCTGCATCTATCCTTTGATGCTCTGTGCAGTCAATAGCTGTCATTCAACGGTTTCTAAGACATTTAATTTGTCTTTTTTACTTTTAGAATGATTTCTTACAATCGCTTCCAACTCTTGCGCCTTTAAGTGTTGACCGTTCTCACTGGTTGTCTCCGTCATCTTGTTATTCATCTTCTATTGACAGAGTAGGAATTGGGTTTGAAGCTGTTTTTGAAGAAAACGGACAACCGACTAAATCCTGCTCCTGGACGGTATAGCATGTGTACCTTTATTTTATTTTTAACATTTGCTGTTTTCTAATATATTTTTTCTTTATTTTAAGTTCTATTACGCCGAGGGACAAAACAAAGTTTTGTTGGCCTGAAAAATAAAATAGGTTATTTTAGTAGAAGTTCTTACACTGAGCTTGAAAACATTTTCTGTTTTTTTCTTTACCTACAGGGTTTAAGCTGTTAAGTTTTTGTAAAATTCAACAAAAATTAAGTTAGTTCATCGTTAAAGAGAAACAAATAAGTGCCTAAAATGAATTTGATGGCATTTTAAAATTAAGCATACAAAATGTCATTAGAAAGGTTCCTAAACAATTGTAAAAGAATGTTTCTAAAATTAAAAAAAGGTAATTAAAAAAACGAAATTTGCAACTCTATTGGTAAAAAAAAACTGCATAATGGAAAACCGGTTATATATTCATTTGCAGCTTCAGGCCGCAAAGGCCCTTTGCCTCATGACCCAATTAGCCACTGGGTCATAAATGCCCCACAGGGCGTTGTAATTGGAAATTGGGCGTGTCTTTCTTTTTTCCCTTTCCTTAGTAGTGTCAAATCAGAAGTTAACTCTGCAAGTTGAATTAAAATACGAGCTTGAAATTCGCATTGCATGTACAAAGACCCTAAATTTAGGAGAAAACTAAACTCACTTATACCCCACATAATTAAATTCACTAACTCTTGTGGTGACGTAACCAGGTTGTAGCCACTAGGTTTGGTGTATTGACCTGGTAGGGCCGAGACTGACGACCTAATTTATGGTCCTAATGACTATGGGTAGCCTGTTATTCTATGGGGTGGCCGAATCTTATTATAAGAAGACGACTCCTACTGAGCTTTGCGAGTAATATGTGCACTTGCGTCAACACAAAGCAATCCAAATTCCGTTAATGACCAGAGGTCAAAGATATGTCAGAACAAAAAGGCAGAATGCAACAAGCAACTGTTGCTTATATTCAATATGCCCAATCACGTATTCTATTCCAAAACAAGGACGTGGGTTTTTTTCTATTTCCTATTTCAACCTTCACATCCTGTAACTTAGGTTTACCTATAGACCCGTCTTCTCCTGTTGTCGATTCTCCAGTTAGCCTAGACAGAACAACTAGCATTGAAGATGTCCAAAGGTTTACCTACCAGGGCTCTACAATTTCCTCAGATGGATCGCTTCTCCCCGAGTTGCAAGCAAGGATATCGAAAGCTTCTGCCATCGGGAGGCTGAACCGTCAACTTTGGTGAAAACTGAACATCAGTCGTCAACTAAACTGTGGGTTTTCAAAGCCCTCGTCGGTTCGGTTATGCTTTTACGGAGCTGAAACATGGCATGCATCAACTACAGCACTTATGGCCATCGATGTATTCCAGACGAAGAGCCTGAGAAGGATAGGATGTCTAAGATGGTTTGATTTCATGAGTAATGAGAAGCTGCTGCAGCTCACCAAGCACTCTCGGTTTTCTACCCAAGCAGCTGTTCGTACCTTATGATGGTTTGGACACCTACTTCGAATGCCCCTGCACTTAACCGCCAAAATGATCTTTGACTTTGACCCTACGGAAGCCGATTTGAATTGACCCCGCGGCCGACCGAAGAAATGATGGTCCGACAGCTTGTCAGAGTTTCTTGTGATAGCAAACATCAGACCGAGCTAAGCGCAAATACTCGCACTGGACCGAAGCGAGTGAAGGAGGTAGGCGTCACTCTCTACGCTGAACAGCGCCTGGCAGGAGACCTAAGTCAAGTATCATAGAATTTAAATTATCTAAATTTTTTTTTTATTTCAGCTAAAATTGCTGTTTTGTTGAACAAAATTATAGAAATTGACACTTTTTTGTGGAAAATACTACTACTAACAACCACTGCAGCACCAAGCCACCTGAGGCCAATACAGCTACGCACACTCCTCCACCCCAATCTATTCAAAGCCTCCCTCTTTACATCCTCTAAGGAAGCTCCCATTTCCTTTAAATCTTCTTTTAAGACGTCCTCCACCCTAGACAAGGACGACCTGCTTTCCGTTTAGCCCTAGACGGTTGGCCGAAAAGAACAAACTTCGGCAATCTGTCATCCTTCATCCACACAACGTGCCCTAGCCACCTCAACCTTTCTTTCATTATAGCCCTAGAGAGCGGTATTGAACCTCATTTTTCATGCAGCCTATTGTTTGAAATACGGTCAGTCAGCCGGGTACCCAGAACAATCCTTAAGCAATTTCTCTGGAAAACATCTAGCAAATCTACATCCGTTTTTCAAAGCGCCCATGCTTCACAGCCATATTTGACTACTGTCATCACTATAGCTTCTAATATTCTAATCTTGGTTTGCAGACTTATCTTCCTGTTCTTCCAAACTTTTTTTAACTGGGAAAAAACACCCTCAGTCTTGGCTATTCTACTTTAAACATCTTCACTGCTCCCACTATCTTTACTAATAATACTACCAAGGTAAGTGAAGTTGTCCAATTGATCAATCTTTTCATTACCCAACATTACCTTTTCATCTTCACTTATTCCTATTTTCAAACCTATTCTAGCACTCTGAACTCCCAAAACCTCTAAAAGTTCATTTATTTTGCTCCCACTTTCCTCTAGGATGCTTAAATCATCAGTGTAATATAAGTCCAGAAGACTTTTTCCTCCCCATTTGATTCCGTGGTCTTCCATTGCCTTTGCTGTGCTCCTTAATACAAAGTTCATCAAAATTATCCAAATAAAGGGGGATAGAACACAACCCTGCTTAACTCCTGATTTAATATAAAACCAGCTGCTAACCTCATTTCCTACCTTAACCGCAGCAGTGTTATTCTCGTACATAGCACTAATCACTTTAATGTATTTGTCTGGCATGCCATACAAGGATTAACAAGGATAAGACATTTGCTAAGGCTCTTCTATCTACAGAATCAAACTCTTGTTCATAATCTATTAAACTGGGGATCAAATGTGTTTGAAGAGTCAGGCACTTCTCAATTATTAGCCTAAGATTGAAATTTTGGTCGATGCATCCTCTACCTTTTTTAAAACGGTACTGTTCTTCTCTTAAAACTTTGTCTACGGCATCTCTCAGTCTAAAAAGTATAATGTTATACTAAGTAATTTGCTACCTACAGAGACCAGACTAATGCCTCGATAATTATCAAACTCACTTTTGTCACCTTTCTTATAATATGGCTTAATTAAGGTTTTCTTAAAATCATTTCGTACTTCCCCTTTTTCAAAAATCATATCCATAATCTTCGGTAATTTATTTCTAACCTCAGAGTCACCATATGTAAGAAACTCATTTACTACCCTTTCGGCACCTGGAGCCTTATTATTTTTTAATCCTTTTAGTACTGTCGTTAATTCTTCATCTTAAAACAGATCTTCCTTCACATCCAAGGTATCACAATTTTTTTCATTTTCCTCTATATCTTTTCCTGTAACTCTATCTCGGTTTAACAAATTCTCAAAATGTTCTGCCCATCTCTATTTAATTCTTTCCCTATAGCTAATTGTGGCCCCATTATTGGTCACTATATAGTTCCTTTAAATTATATATATATATATATATATATATATATATATATATATATATATATATATATATATATATATATATATATATATATATATATATATATTATATATATATATATATATATATATATATATATATATATATATATATATATATATATATATATATATATATATATATATATATATATACATTTCTGGTTACTACGGATCTTGATTTGCTGTTTACTGCGATGCAGCTAGTATTGCATCAAAGGATTTTTTGTGTTCTAATAAATTAAATTGTACTTTCTCACTTTTATAGCACTCATCTGCTCTGAAGCGTCTGTACGTGAAAGATGGCAATGCAATTCCGTTTAACCTTAAGGTAACGGGCTGCGCTCCGCGTGTCTTTGAGAACCTTTTCGTTCGAGTTCAGCTTCAGTTTTCTGACTCTCAGTTTTCACAGGATGTCGTTGCTCGATGCCCATTTCATACGATTACTGATCGCGTTGACTCGTGTAAGAATTACTAATCTTCCCTTGTCTGTATGCTTAGCTATTTTTTATACTTAGTGTTTCTATTATAATACTATTTACTGTTTAGTCCATATCTGGAGGACGACGGAATTTATGTACATATCTTTTGTTTTCTTCTTTTGGAAGCAGTTCCACCCTGGTTTATGCAGCTAACATTTTTCATAAGAAATATATTCCGTTCATAAGGATTCTATCTGGTATGTGGGTCATACTTCAACAACCTTCTACGAGGGTAAAGTACCGTTCATTTCGTGCTATCACTCTGCATCCTAAATATTAACAGTTCTTGTACCAAATTAGTCTTCTGAGTCTATGATTGTATAGATATATATACATATATATATATATATATATATATATATATATATATATATACATATATACATATATACATATATATATATATATATATATATATATATATATATATATATATATATATATATATATATATATATATATATATATATATATATATATATATATATATATATATATATATATATATATATATATATATATATATATATATATATATATATATATATATATATATATATATATATATATATATATATATGTTGCTTAATTTTCTTGTTTTGTTTAGTAAACTTTAATTTATATGAAATAAAAGACTCCCTTGGGTGGGTTTTATGCTATGTTGTTTTTTGCATCACGGCTCTCAGAGATTCCATACTGCTTTTGTTCAACATTCGGTCTGTTCTTGATGATTCTATGTGCATTTTATTGGGTTTATGTTTCTGCTCACTGATGCAGAACATTACTCTTTTCATTTTCCCGCTGACCGTGTTAGGATACACTCTTATTCAACTGCTTCGACTTTGTAGCATTAATAAAGAAAGCGATTCTTCCCTTGTTTTGAATTTTTCTTCTACCATTATAACACTCGGACCTCTTGGTTTTATTTCTCGTTTTGTGTCCTGCAATATGCTTTTTTTTGTCTGATCTCGGCTAATATTCATGCTTACATTGTTTTTCGTTTTTCATGTTTTTTTTTTTTTTTTTATGGATAAAAGACTGAACAAAAAAAGCACGTTCTTCTTTACTTCAATGCAAGTAGTAACATTAAAACTTAAAACAAACGTTACCTTTATTTTGTGGAATGGGACTGCCGCCCAATCAACCCTTTCCAAACTGTGCTAAAGTTTAACTTGCACTTTACAGGAAAACTTGTCAGAATGCAGTGAATATGGTGCGTTGATGTTTAAAAATGTTTTATTTACCCAAACGTTTGGATCAAAACTTTAAACTATTTTGACTCGGTAGGAGGGCAGCAACCTTTTCCCATCATAATGACAGCAATGTAAATATATGCTCTTTCAAACAGTTCGTTGTAACGAACTGTAAGCAAGGAGCGTATACTTAGTGTTTTACTTATATCTTTTGCAGAGTATCTTTTGCTACTTGAAATATAGTTTTGAACTAACATTTCCGTTGAGTGACTCTTATCGCAATTTTTGTTGGTCACTGTTTTGGTATGTTCACCTTTAAGAATATTGTTGGGCAAGGAAGAGGAGGTGGGGGGGGGGGAGCTTGAAATGCCCAAAAGTGAAATTTCAGGTAATAAAATTTATGTTACTCTAAGGGGCAATAGAGAAATTAAGTTGATTCAGTTAAACAGAAATTAGGATTGGTTATTTTTGCCAATCCTAATCTTTGGGCCATGTCCCTCAGCCTATATACCCTCGTGCAACTCAACCATCGTACTTAAATAGGGCAAATCACAAATTAGAATCTTTACATTTTCAACCTTGTTACATATTACATACCTACCTTGTTACATGTTACATGTTACATATTACATATAAATTACATATTACATAATATAAATCATATAAATTACATATTTCCTTTATATAAATTACTGTCAAGATGATTTATAAAAATGCTCTGTTTTGTTGTCACAAAAACAAAGAAAATCGGACGTCATAAACTCTTAAACACAGGTTTATTTCTCTTTTTTATGTCTGTTAATGGGAGTTCCCTTCACCCTGTCAATTTCTAACGGTCTAAGCGTTTACCCCCCGCCCCCGCGGCAAATTTCCCCTCCTCCCCCCACGGAAACCTTATCGCCTGGAAAATACCCCCCTCGCGGCAATTATGGTTTTTAAAAATTAAAAAAACTTCTTTGAGTCCTGTTATTTTTTAGTTTAATTGAGAAGTTCCAAGGGAAGTGGAAAAGAGGAATTTATGTGTAAATCTTGCCCCCCTTTGCCTCCGTGCAAATACTTTCTTCTCATGAAAGATCCTCCAGAAAACCCCCCAACAAAAAATTTCCGTATGTTTCACAATGACAAATACTATCTGTAAGCAATAGACAAATAAAAAAAAAATTAAAAAGGAACTGAAACCTCTGCAATGGGGTTATCTGATTTTTTTTGTAGCTAGAAAGAGAGGGAGATACCTCAAAGGGTGCATTTTGATGCCAAAACATCTCAGCTCTCATTCAGCCTTCACATAAATACAGAATTAGCTCTAAGGGAGAGACGAGAGGAGGATTGAGGTAAAATTGTTTGATAGTCTCCAGGCATTTCTAGTGTTTTTTTTTATAAGCTGAAAGTGATTGGAGAACTAACCAACCGCGAGAGGTATTTTTTTTTGGAGGGGGGGGGGGAGATTTTCCAAGGGTATGTATTTTCTGGGGGGGGGGGTATTTTCCGTGAAATGTTATTTTCCGCGGGGTATTTTCCCTAAAGGATGTTTTTTTGTGGGGGGGGGGGGGGGTAAACGGTGGCTCTCACCGTCTACATACTGTAAATTTTTTTACCACTTTACTTATTTTGTTGTTTTCATTTTGTGGTATTTTCTACGCTCGTGGTTGTTCATCGTTTGGTTTGAAAAAGGTTAATTACCTGCTTCGGTGGAGCTGACACAAAAGCTACTTTCTCTTTGTGTTTGGGAACTTTTGGTTTGATTTTTTTTTTTTTCTTACGTAGATGTATCAGGCCTTTCCTGAACGATGAGTAATAAAAATCTGTGCTGAAAATATCGGAACTTTGAGAATTTAGATAAAAAAAAAATCACTTTTTGTTGCGCTTTCTGTAAATTAATTAAAAAGATTCTTTCGAAAAACAGTTTTTCAAATCAAACAGTTCGTGGTAACGTACGGTAAGTAAGGAGCGACCCGGCTCAATGGTAACCGAAACTCTAGAAAACGGTATTTTGATACCAATAGATACATCAAAAGAATCAAATTTTAATGCTGATTTCAAATATATAAGTTTCTTTGGGAGGATCTTTCCATGAAGGAAGTTTTCATGGGGGAAGGGACATTGCTATGAAGGGGACGCCGGATTTCCCAGCATTATTTAAAAAAAGATCAGAAATTAAATATAAAAAAAACAAGTTTTTCAACTGCAACAGAAGCTACATCAAAACTTAAAACGAACAGAAAATATTACATATATGATTGGGTTCACCCCCTAGTCAATACCTTGCTCTTTAAGCCAAAGATTTTTTAGTACTTTCATAAGAGCTATTTATTCTAATTAACAGCCTTTGTGATTAAGCGGTCATTTTTAAGGAATTGGAACAAAATTCGAACTTTAGCTTAAAGAGCAAGGTATTGACTAGGGTGCGAACCCCTTAATATACGTATTAAAAATACATGAATATATAAGTTCGTTACATAAGTTAATTCGTAAGTTACGTATATTTATTACTAATAAAAACGTTCGTAAATAAAATTAAACAAGTTTCGAGAAAGCCATTTAACCAAATAAAAGTAAATTAATGTGCAAATTTTGTTTTAACTATTCATGTACGGTGACCCAAGATCAAAACCTGCAATAATTCAAAAACGTTCAAAAATTAAATAAAAAAAAAATTTTAACCGAAAGTAAGGAACGACGTTAAAACTTAAAACGAACAGATATTATTCCGTATGTGAAAGGGGATGTCCCCTCCTCGACGTCACGCTCTTTACGCTAAAGTTTGACTTTCTCACAACTCTTTTTTTTCAAACCATAAAAAACTTTAGCGGAAAGAGCGAGGCGTTGAGAAGGGGACAGCCCCATTCATATACGGAATAATTTCTGTTAATTTTAAGTTTTAACGTCGTTCCTTACTTTCAGTTAAAAAAAACTTGTTTTTTTTATTTAATAAAAATAAAGAGCCATGTTAAACCAAAGACTAGCATAAATGAATTTCTATAATATTTCAAACCCAAAATGATCAGAAATTACAAAAAAAAAAAAAGAAACCCAAAACGAACAGAAGTTAAAGGGGGTTTTGGGGAAAACAAAAAAAGGGGCTATAGAGTTACATGCTGAACCCCCGTTCTAACCAACGCCCAATTAACTCAAGCCTCCTTTAACCCAACCCTCATTTAAATCAAATCCTGAACCTAAGCCAAGGCCTAAAAATAAGTTTGAACTAAGGCCGATTAAAAGCTCAAAATATATTTCTCGCTTCATTTGCGGTTTCTAATTTGTATTACTCATCAGTGTAGCCCCTAAACCCTCTAAATTGAATGAAACCTTCTGGATTGGGCCTATCACCAAAAGCATGGCCCAATAAAGGGTTTGTTTTGGTTTTATTGCAAACTTTGAACTTTTCCTTAGTTCGAAGTCCCCCATCCACAACTAATCCAGAAAAGTCTAACTTATTAATGGGAGCCGTTCTTGAGATATTGCTGTGTAACCCTTTTGAGAAGGTGCATAAACATAGTCAATTTGATTCAGTTCAATATCCGCCGACATATTCCTTGACAGCTTCACCTTAATACCCTTAGCTTGCGTAGTAGCAGTAGTAAAATTAGTAGCAGTATGCACATAGCACCTTTTATTTTCTTCAACATTTTTTCAACACACCAAACTGTCCCTAGGATATTGCTGATGCGCCCTTTTGAAAACCTGTATACAGATGACGTAATTTGATTCAGTTCCCCTTCCACCCTCATTATTCCCTGAAAATTCTACCTTCATACCGTTTATTACCGTTAGGTACAGCTGTAATGGTAGTCCTAGTAATAGTATTAATAGTAATAGCACTAGTGCTAGTAGCAGCAGTAGTATTAACATATTGCCTTTTGGTCAGCTGAAGATTCCTCTCATCAAGTTCTAGATGCTTCAATTTAATACAATTAGCCGTAGCCATCCCATTGCCGATATATTCTTTTGATAACATATATGTTTATGTAGCTCCTTAATTTTCATCTTAATACTTTTAGTTTACAAACGGTTGCAATAGAAGTAGCAGTCGAACTAGTAATAGTAATTGTTGCACTAGCAATAGTAGTAAATGTAATTAAAATAGTAGTAGCATTAGGATTAGCGTGCACAGGGCCGGATTTAAAGCTTTGACACTTAAGAACCAAGCGTTTTGGCCGCTCCGTTTTTGCAAGATTTTCGGGGCTATTCCCAAAAATTCGGGGCAAATGGAAGCAATTAACAGGAACCCAACTGTAAGCAAAAAGTGATGAAACAGAGGAGTAATACTGAACTCTTAGCCACCATTCTTGGGAGAAATCTTACAGTTTATAAATTACCACGGAATTCCTGTGTCGTTTTAAAGTCACTTTTCTGTGAATAGGCAGCGTGGCGGCAGAGTGCACTTGGCGACGATAAATCACATCGGTCCAGTTTTTGTCAAGAAAAAATTACTCAGTGATAATTTATTGCTCCCCCTGGAATTATACGGCCCTAGATCCGGGCCTAGGGACCTAGTGGTAAATCCAGGCCTGAGCGTGCACATATTTCCTTTTGGTGAATTGACTTTACTTTTAAGCACTCTCTGAAAGTTCCAACTTAATACACAAATCCCTTTTTGTGATACGCCATTTTGAAAATCTGCATGCACACTAGTGTCAAATACCCCATTCTATCAAATTTTCAACTTGATATGCGTAGTCTTAATAGTGCTAGTTTAATAGTAGTAAAGATCGTAGTAGGGGCAGCAGTAGTAATAATAGTGTTGAATTAGTAGTAGTAGCAACAGTAGTAGCAGCAGTATTATTAGCAGTAGTAGCAGGTAGATGTCCCAGAAGTTTCATCTTGATACGCTATGCCGTTCCAAAAAAAATTGCTGATACGCCTGTATCAGCAATCTGTATGTTATTGCAATTTACCAATAGGTAAAATTTAAGGTTTTCATAGAAGGGATGGTCGTAAAAACTTGGAAGGAGGCTCATTCGATTTGAAATTGAGAGTTCAAGTTCAATTTTGAAGAATCAGAGGACAATCAGCCTTTCACTCTTAACCGACATCCCCCCCCCCAAATACATTCGATCAAAATAAAAATAAACATTTTCTTCAAAGTAGTCTAAAGGTCAAATAACCATGCCTTTTGGGTTAACAACCCCACCAGCACCATCTGGGGCAAGGGCTGTAAGTTTGAGCTAGTTGCTCCTTGCTAAGACACAAGGTTTTTGTAGAAAAAATTTGTGTATGAAATTTGGGGGTGGGGGCTCATTTGATTGGAAATCATAATTTCTAGTGCACTTTTTTAGATTAAAAGTGATCGGAGGGCTTCCACCCAACCCTATTTTTTTCCAAAATACATCCGATCTAAATTTTGAGACGGTCATTTTATTTAAAACAGTTCAAAGGTTAAATAAGTATGCCATAGTTAAATAACTATTGTTTACAACCCTCAGCCTCTGGTGCAAGGGCTGTAAGTTATACAAGTTGCCTGTTGTTAACATATAAGTTTTTCTTATGAAGAAAAGATGGCATGTTTGATCCTATAAATGAAAAAAAGCATGCAGCACTAAAGTCAAACCTTAGGGAAATGTCAAGAAGAATGCCAAACAAAATCAAAAAGCATTTATTCCTTTATTGGTTGTGAAAAGGAAATACCAGGAACATTTACAATGGCTTGTTCGAACAATTTACATTGTTCGGAGAATATTTAGGAGGATCTTCAACTAAATCAAGAGGTACTATGTGCATCCAGTTTTAAAAGGCATTGTATCTGCAAAGAATTAAAAACAGCTAAAGGTATAAGCCCGAGAGTATGAAGTTAAAACCTTCAGGGCATGTTGAAGAAATGTTGAAAAAAATTCGGAGTGCAAACAGTCCCCCTCCCATGTCCTTTTTAGTTGCAATCTTCTCAAAGACATCTGATCAAAATTTTTTATCTAGATTGACAAAGGTCAAATATTTTCAACACATATGTTTATTACTTAACGTCCAAAAGATCTGATTCATCTGAAAAATAGAGTAATAAATCAGCTTTAATGGTTTGTGACATCGGATCTTCTTTTTCTTTTGCAAAAATAAAACAAAGCTTTTTCGTGAATACTTTTGACAGGCGTTTATATCATGAATTTAAGAAACAAACAATTCCAACAAGGTTGAACATGTAAAGATTCTAACTTGTGTTTTACCCGATGTAGGTACGGTGGTTGAGTTGCACGAGGGTTCAGTTACACGACGGTTCAGTTGCACGGTGGTTCAGTTGCACGGTGGTTCAGTTGCATGGTGGTTCAGTTGCACAGTGGTCAAATTGTGCGGTGGTTCATTTGCACGGGAGTTCAGTTACCCAGGGGTTCAGTTACACGAGGGTTGCTTTACATGGGGGTTCAGTTAAATGGGGTTGAGTTGCACGGGGGTTTAGTTACACGAGGGTTAGTTAAATGGGGTTCAGTTGCCCGGTGGTTCAGTTACACGAGGGTTCAGTTGCACGGGAGTTTGGTTATACGGGGGTTCAGTTGCACGGTGGTTCAGTTACACGGTGGTTCAGTTACAGGCGTTCAGTTGCTTGGGGTTCAGTTACACGCACACCTTTTTTTTTAGGGCTGATCTTATCGAACCAGTGATCCTAGTAGATTGGGAGAGGGCTCATTTGATCGGAAATCAAAAGTTCTATTGCCCTTTTTCAGTGACCAAAAATATTGGAGGGCAGCTAGCCCCCCTCACACGTCCCTTTTTTCCCAAAGTTGTCTGATAAAAATTTTGGGATAACCATTTTGTTCAGCAGATTTGAAAGAACTAATAACTTTGTCTTTGAGGACGACTTGACCCCTACAGCCCCCCGGGGAAGGGCTGCAAGCTACGAAGTTTGCCCATTGTTCACATATAGTATTTGCTATTGGAGAGCGTACAGATATTTTTTGGGGGGAGGAGGATGGAGTATGTGGGAGGATCTATCCATGAAGGAATTTTTCGTGGGGAAGGCAATTTTCCATGGAGAGCTGGATCTAGCTGGATCTATAAGCATTGTTTTAAAAACTATCAGAAGTTAAATTTAAAAATACAAGTTTTTTCGACTGAAAGTAAGGAGCAACATTAAAACTTAAAACAAACAGAAATTATTAGGTATAAGGCGGGGGGTTGCCCCCTCCTCAATGCCTCGTTTTTGACGCAAATTTTTTTTTTCAGAACTTTAAAAAAAGCTTATTATTCTAATAAAACGGGCTATGTGTTTCAGGAGTCATTCTTAAATAATTGGAACAAAAAATCCAACTTTAGCGTAAAGATTGAGGTATTGAAGAGGACAACCCCCGTCATATGTGTAATAATATCTGTTCGTTTTAAGTTTTAATGTTGCTCATTACTTTCAGTTGATAAAACTTGTTTGTTTTTTTATTTAATTGAATTTATAACGATGTAAAAAAGCGTCAAAAATATATTTTTTCCTGTTTATTTGTGTATGAAGAAAATTAGAGACTGGATGATGACACCCCTTAAAAGAAACTTACCCCCAATTGGAAGTGCGTCCTTGGAAACTAGTAGATTTTAAAAGGTTTTTCAATGGTTCAACCAAATAGCTAATTCATTCATCTGATGACACTTGGACCTATTTGACACAATATGGCTGATAATGGCAGTTTATCTCTTGTATCTTTTGCAGAGCATCTTTTGCTACTTGAAATATAGTCTTGAACTAACATTTCCGTTGAGTGACTCTTATCGCAATTTTTGTTGGTCACTGTTTTGGTATGTTCACCCCTAAGAATATTGTTGGGCAGGGAAGAGGAGGTGGGGGGGGGGGAGCTTGAAATGCCCAAAAGTGAAATTTCAGGTAATAAAATTTATGTTATTCCAAGGGACAATAGGGACAATTTTAACATTTCATTTTAAGGTTAGTTCTTCTAGTAATAAATGAAGGGTTATCATTCATGTGTCTTTCTTTTTTGCCCTTGTTATTGTAAATTAATTCATTTCAATCAGTCTAATACAAGAATGCACAAAATAGTAAAGAGCATAAGTATTTCATTCTTTCGAGAAAGTGTACATTAGAACCACAAAAACAGAAGCAAAGAAACAAATTCACTATTCTCTTACCTGGACTAGCCCTTGTAACTGTCTACAGTCCTTTACTCTTTCACTCTCCCGTCTTCTTTTGAAATCATCAAAATTAAAAATAATTTTTCTTAGCTGCAAGGAGCAACATTAAAACTTAAAAAAACAAACAGAAATAATTCAGAATATGTGGGGAGCTGCCCCCTCCTTAGCCCACAGTTGTTACGCTCAAGTTTTTTAAGGCTTTGTAAAAACCTGCTTATTCCAATTCAACGGACCTTGGGTTCCATCAATCTTTCTTAAAGAGTTTGAACAATAAGTCTAACTTTAGTGTAAAGAGCGATGGTTGGAGGAGGGGATGCCCCCCCCCTCAAATGCGAAATAATTTCAGTTTGTTTTAAATTTTAGCGCTGTTCCTTACTTTCAATTAAAATAACTTTGTTGAATTTCTGATTGTTTTTCGAATCAAGCTCAGGCCTAACTAAGATACAAGAAGGGCCACCAGCCCCATAAACCTCCGATTTCTTTATGTTGAATTGTATATATCAGTAATTGTAAATAGATTAGTAAAGTCCCGCTTTTTCAGTTTTTCTGCTTAAGAATTCAAATGCTAGACTGTAATTATTTTTAATTTTTTTCAAAATTTGAATATTTAGTCAAAATTTTTGATGAACAGTAGTTTTTGCTGAAAAAGCTCTTATTAATTGTTTTACTGCAAAATCTCGGGTAATTGAGAGTGATATTATTGCCCATTTGGATGGAAGTTCTGTGAGACTTTTCTTCTTGTATGAGGCTAAAGCCATTGTGACCTGGGTAGTAGGGTTCTTGAATGTTTAAATGCATCATGCACATATATTGAGTGCATTGGAACGTTGTATACAAAACGGAAAAGAGAAATATTACCTATTAAAATCGCTGAAATCAAAGCTCCTGGTTTCGCCTGCTGCTATTATTGCTCCCCCCCCCCCCGCACCAATAATAAAGGAGTAGACCAAAAATATTCCCGGGAACGAGGGATTGTGTATTAATTTTTACCTCCCTTCCCCAAAAGTCATTTTATATTTATTTGAAGACTCAATGTGAGTTAATATGTTTGGGCATTATATAGTACTCTTTGAGGCATCTGAATCTCCCGCTTACAAAATTACCCATAGCCCCTCCTCTATAATAGCTGATGCGCACTTACTCAACACTATATATGATTTTAAGAAATATGGCTTAAATCAGTTTAGTTAAATGAAGCTTTAAATTTAAATGTCAGAAAAATTTGTCCGCAATAATAAGGGAGGTATCAGACCGCAGCACCCTTATTCAGGCTTATTTTAAATGAAGGCAGATTAAAGATTAATTCTTAAGCCCACCCGCATGCCTATTCTATGTTTATCTGAAAGCTCATGAATGGTTAGACAAATTGAGCGTTGAAATTTGCAACTGTGGCAGCTTTTACCACAGCAACCAATAATTAGAACCCAAGTCCTAAAATTGGTCTCAATCAAGAACCCTTATCGCTATCTAAATTCACAAAGTGCAAAGATTTTTAAACAGAATTGTTTATTCTTCAAAGTTCAGGAAAGGTCTGAGAATTTCATACAAAAACATTCATACAAAACGAAAGTAGCTTATATCTCGGCTCTCCTTCAAAATAGGTAATTAGCCTTTTTCAAGTCACACACTTAGGAACTACAATCTGAGAAAATAAATATCACGACGTGAAAATAACAAAAAGAAAAGATAAATGATAAACCATCACATCCCTTCCCCTTCAGCATTGTTTCATGAGTTCTTCCTTAGAGGCTTTATTTACGACGAGAAAAGAGGAAGGGTCACTTTGAGCACTATTTACAAGAGAGGCGCCACTTTGGCTTAACCCTGTGACACACGTGCGACTATAGACTGACCCCGTCTCAACCCGACTGCCTGACAATGGTTACAATTCTTTCTGTATTTTTTTATATCTGTAAGTAACCCGGGCCAAAAGTATTCCGGTAAAATACGATCAGCCACCTCTTTATCGGACCTGTGAAAACCATCTTGTCTGATGTGCCACTCCAAGATTAGGCACTAATGGAAAAATCCCAAGGGCATGACGATTTGGGGAAGTTGATCGTTGAAGAACCTTCTTAAGATTCCTTGCTAATCCCATGCCTATTTCGCGCCACTTGGATCCATCATTTCAAACGCCGCCAGTTCTACGTAATACTGTAATGTGCCGTCTGCCATTTCTAACCGGCTTACTTCGCCGTAGGTGAATGCATACATGTGCTCCAGCAGATCTATATTATCCGCGACGACGATTCGTTCTGGATCCTGCAACGAAAAATTTATATACAGCATTTAAAAAACGAGGAGGGGTCACCTATTCTTGATATCTTGACAGGGCGTCAGCATTGGCGTTCTCAACCCCTGGACGGCTACTAAAGGTGAAATCATATGCTTGTAGGGCGATAATCCACCGACCTAATTTTTCGTTCTGATTCCACATCTCACGAAGCCATCGTAACGCGTCATGGTTAGTTTCGACAGAAAAATGCCGACCCGCCAGGAAGTAGTGGAACTTGAATATAGCCCATTTTATTGCTATCGCCTCCGTCTCGATCGTGGAGTATCGACTCTCAGCGGGTGTTAGTTTCTCCAATAGGATGTTCCTCCCCGTTAGCCCGTTGGGTCAAGACTGCCCCCAGTCCTTTGCCGCTCGCGTCCGTTTGTAGCATGATGGGCTCAATACAGTTTGGATTTCTCAAAACCGGGGCTGAACTCAACGCCTCCGTCAGAGACTCAAACGCCAGTTCTGCATTGGGAGTTCTCTCGACTACCTCAGGGGCCTTTTTGGTCGTCATCTGACGGAGTGGTTTGGCCAAAGCTGCAAAATTCTGGATAAAGTGACCATAGTATCCAACTAGTCCCATAAATGCTCGAACGTCCTTTTTCGAGATAGGTCTTGGATAATAGACGATCCTCTGGACCTTGCTCGTCAACAACTCTACCTCCTACTGTATGTCCCAAAAAATCTGCTTCTGTATCCCCGAACCTGCACTTCCTTGGATTGACTGTCAGCCCTGCTGACTGCAATCTCTGTAGCACCATTTCGATATGTCGTAGGTGGTCCACGAAAGTGACACTGAAGATCACAATATCGTCGATGTAGCAGCGACAGAATTTCAAATATCTGAGAATACGATCCATGAGCTTTTAGAATCGTCCATTTGCTCCTTGAATCCCGAATGGCATTACGAGAAACTCGTAATGAACCTTTGGCGTCACAAATGCTGTCTTGTGTATGCTATTAGGGTGCATTTTTATCTGACAATATACTCGGGTTAAGTCTAGCTTGCTGATGAATTTAGCCGTTCCCAGTCCCTCAAGGATCTCATCCGGGCGAGGTAATGCGTAACAATTCTGCCTTGAAATTTTATTTAATTCCCGATAGTCGGCACAAAACCGCACCGTCCCATGTGCCTTTGGTACTAGTACTATCGGTGACGCATAATCACTCTCTGACGGTCTTATGATTCCTTCTTGCAGCATCTTAGCCATTTCGGTTTCTACCAGGTGCCGTTTCGCTGCTGAAACTCAATAGGGTTTTTTCCGCACCGGTGGATTACTGCCTGTACCGATCTCATGCATCACGAGATCAGTTTTCCCAGGTCTGTCCGAGAGGGTGGTTCTGTATCTTTTCAAGATTTTGACCAATTCCCTTCTCTGACCATGACTCAAAATTCCATTTATGGATGTCTGAAGGGCTACTTCGAAGTCTCCGTCATTTCCTGGACCCTTGTAATCCGTCATCCCTTTTAGATTTATGTCCGCACAGTTGTTTGCTTAAATAAATAAGATTTCGTTTGGATTTGCCCTGTGGCACTTTCTAAGAAGGTTTGCGCCCAGAGGCTTTGACCTCATTCCCTGCTCGGGAAATTCCCCTAAGTAATCCACACATTCGGATCTTGTATGGGCCTTGCCACTGTACCTCAAGTTTGCAATTTCCACACGGTAAAAGGACCAGCACTTCCTCTCCCGCTTCAAACTCTCTAGGTTTCTGGTTGTGATCATACCAGGTCTTCTGTCGTTCCTGACTTGTCAATAAGTTTTGATGTGCAATCTCGGTCTATTTGCTATGGCGTTCCCGCATATTGACCAGGTAACTGATTACCGATTCAGAAATACCTTTCTTTTTCTCCTCCAACTCCTCTTGTAACACATCTAGTGGCCCTCTGACCTGATGCCCATAGATCAGCTCGAATGGTGTGGTGGGAAACCTGTCGAAGCCTGTTTAGTCTCCCTGTAGGCAAACAAAAGATATGGAAGATATTGATCCCACTTCTTCGGCTCGTCTCTGACAAATTTTCTTAGCGTCTGCACTATGGTCCTATTTAGCTTCTCAACCAATCCATCCGTCTGCGGGTGGTAAACACTGGTACAAAGGGGTTTAATACCAAGGGCCACGTACAGTTTCTGTATCGCTTGGGAGATGAGGTTACTTCCATTGTTGGTCAGAATCTCAGAAGGTATCCCAACTAGGGAGAAAAATTTGATCAATTTGTCAGCTATCTTCTGTGAATGGGTCGAGCGAAGCGGTATAGCCTCGAGATATCTGGTTTCATAGTTGCTTATCACTAGGGCCCACTTGAAACCAATTTTACTACGCTCTTGAGGTCCCACCAGGTCCATTTCTATTTTATGGAAAGGAGTTTCAATGATCGGGAGTGGCTGTAATGGCACCTTCTCTATATGGCGTTTTCTTGCTGTCATCTGGCTGTCATGACACTGTTAGCAATGTTTTGCTACGTCCAGATAAACATTCGGTCAAAAGAATCTTTCTAGAATCCTGTCGGTAGTTCGTTGCCTTCCCATATTCCCTCCCATAGGTGAACTATGGACCAGTTTTATGCACGTCTGTTCTGTAGGCTGAAGGAACCACTAATTGCCACTTCTGCTCGTCCCAATATTCATCCTTGACTACTCGGTAAAGGATGTCATCCCTTACAGTGAAATTTTTTGCCTCTGTAGGTTTGGCCTTAGCCCCCACCCAGAATTCTTGCAAGGTCTCATCCATCCTCTGTAACTCAGCAAAACCTTTCCCTTTCTGTTCAGGTTTCGTTGGAGCCTCCTCTCCGTCTGACTTTCTCTGAGAAGCGGCCTTCCTTTCTCTACGATTCTGCACCCGACTCTTCCGTGCTTTTCCTCTTCCAGAAAATTTTGAGTCGTCAAAGTCAAACTGTCTTGCCTCCGAAATATCCGTTTGTACCTCAGCCAGGTTGCTTGCTCTGGCTCTCTTTGTCACAAACACATCAACTTCAGAATCTACCAGCCTCGAAAATTCTGGAAAATTTCTCCCTACCAGGAACTTCTTTGGGATCCAATCCGAGACTGCTACCTTCACTGGAAGTTCAACAAGCAAACCATCTGCTTGTTTCACCATACGTCCACTACTGCCGTACGTTATCTGTATGTGTCGCCATGTCACATCCTAAGCTTCTAGGCTCCTCCCAGCACCATGACTCTTCTGGTACCAACTCCGAGTGCAGAACTGTTATGTCCGCTCCACTGTCCAACAACATTTCAATATTCCTTTCTTCCACTTTGCCATGAAGCATTGCCGCTGCCCCTGCCGACTCCTGGTGATCAGGCATTTTCTGGCTCTCAGCCGGGAAACCCTGTCGCGTATTTTCTGGCTGCTGCTTTTTCCTCGGACAGTTCTTCGCAAAGTGTGATGTGTCATCACACAAAGCAGGCTCTCCTATTTCCTCCTCGGTGACTCTCGCACCAGCTTCCTTCCTTGGTCTCAGCTCTCGCTTGATCACTGCTCTCCCCTCCTTTACGCTTGCCGTCAAAACTGCTCTCCCCTCCTTTACGCTTGCTGTCAAAACTGCTCTGTTTCCTTCCTTCCTTGCCCGGACGCGGATCTCTGTTTTCGCCACCCGTCTTCAAACAATCTTTCGTTGTTTTACGAGTTAGAGTACTAGCTTCAGCAAAAGAAACAGCTTCCTTAAGAATTTTAAACTGCCTCTCACGAAGGGGCAGGTGGTACTGTACTGCCTCCGTAAACTGTTCCACCTGTAAAAGCTCAAAAATTTCCTCTACTTCCTTTAATGGTACAACCACTCTGGGTGGCCGGGTGTTTGTTGTCGCCAGGTTCTCTGCCTGCGCTCTCAGCAATGTTAGACTGAGTCATTGACTGAATTTGGTTGCCAGCTTCCTTCCGAATTCTCCGTGGGACTCCTTTTCTTCTTTTCTTCCACTTTGGAAGCGTATGTGATACGTCTCATTTGTGACAGAATACTTCTCAAGTATTGCTGTCTTAACCGCATCAAAATCAGTAAATGTATCTGCCGATAAACTTGGCATTGTCTCCAATGCGGGACCGGATAGAACTGGACACAGCTGTGTAGCCCACTGTTCCCTAGGCCAGCCACTTGCCGTCGTAGTGCTCTCAAACGTGCTTAAAAATGAGTCTATGTCGCCACTATCTGTCAGCTTCATTAGCTTGGGCCTAATTGTTGCTTATATTACTGTAGACTGCTGCTGATTTGCCGCAGGTTGACCCACCAAGTTGTTGGGGCGTTCATTTTTTTTAGATTAGATTTAGATTAGATAAGGGTTTATTCCAAAAACAACACAACACAAAAAAAAACAAATGACCTTCCATAAGCTAACGCTTGTTCGGAAGCATTTACCCTCTTAAAATTAACACTATAATAACATACTAGAGAGAAAAAAAAAGAGAAAAAGAAGAAAGAAAGAAAAAGAAAGAAAAGAAGAAAAAATGAAAATCCTACACTCACTCGGCTCCTGGTCGCAATAACCAATTATCAATACTTCACATACTCCAAAATTTCCCTCCGCCATCCCATAAATAATAAATAAACAAAAAAAAAAAAAAAATATATAGGAAATATATAGGAAAAAACGGGTTCCGGGCAAACCTGAGAGTGACTCAACTATACCACTCTTTAAACAAAATCATATCTATGGAGACAAAGGGTTTTAAGGTATCCACGGAACTCGCATAAATTCGCTGACCTTTTTAAAGAAACAGGCAAATTATTCCAGACAACTGGCCCCACATGACGTATTGAAAATAGTGATCTAGTTCTAGCAACTTGAGGTGTCCGTATATCTATAGAATGACGAGTAGGATAATTGTGTACATCATCACCAGAAATAAATACATTTAAAAAACACTTGGGAACCAAATTAGAAAAATATTTAAACATAAATAACCCATGGTAAAATTTTCCAAGACCTGACACAGGGATAATATTTAACTGTACATATTGGGATCTCACCGACTTTCTCCGATTATTTCCAGACAACACTCGCAGTGCCATATTTTGTATCACACGTAACTGCTGCAAATGCACTGAAAATGTGCTAGACCATATACTCACGCAATATACTAAATACGGGTGAACTAACGAAAAATAAATCAATCTCAAAACAGAAATTTGGAAAATATTTTTTTACTTTCTCATCATTCCAACATTTCTTGGGATCTTACTACTAATAAAAGAAACATGATTTTTAAAACTAAGGCATTCATCCACAATAACACCAAGGTATCGTATAGTATTTGTACGCTTAATTACATAATTCTCAATTTGCATATCAACAATCCAAGGGTAAAAATTTGATGATCTACCATACATAATAAAACCTGATTTACTATGGTTTAACAAAAGCTTATTCACTCTCATCCACTTATCTATACCTAACATACCTCTTCTCATTATCTCTATTAAATCAGATTCAGTCTTTGCTGCGGCAGTAAAATGGGTATCATCTGCAAAACTAGGAATAATCACCCTACAATTAGAATGTGCACTATCTAACAAATCCAAAACAGAAAATCGTAAGTCGTTAATATAAACCAAGAATAAAAGCGGACCTAAAACAGAACCCGGTGGAAGACCATAATCAACCATTCTTTTGCCAGATCTCACATTGGAACTTTCTATGCACTGGGTCGTACCTCTCAAAAAAGTTTAAAACAACTTAAACACATTTCCTCTAATTCCGCGATTTTCAAGCTTCACAATTAAAATTTCATGGTCAACTCAATCGAACGCTTTAAAAATATCTAAAAAAATAGACGCCGCCTTAAAAACTTGGTCCAAAGCATCATGCACAAACGTTGTCAAAAATAAAACTGCCTGTTCTGTAGACATCCCCTTACGAAAACCGAACTGATTAGAATGGAAAAAGGAAATATTCTCCAAAAACTCAGATACTCTAGAATTAAAAAGTTTTTCAACTAGCCTAGATATAACAGAAAGGAGGGATATCGGTCGATAATGATTAACGTTCTTCCTATCACCCCCTTTAAATAAAGGTATTACTCTGGCACTTTTAAGACACTCCGGATATATACCAAATTTAAAACTAGCATTAATCAGGTACAAAATTTGTTGTGATATCACAGGAAAACTTTACTTAAAAACTTTTGTTGAAATAAAGTTTGACCCGGATGCACTGTTTCGCATACCATTTACCACATCACACAATTCTTGATCAGTAACCGGTCGCAAATACATAGAAACGTCACTACTTTCAGGCAAAAACTGAGTAAAATCACCATCACCTGCATGCTGCTCAACAGACGACGCTAACCGGCTCCCTACGCTAGAAAAGTGTTCGCACATACGTTCAGTAGTTTGGCGAATATTTTCACCATCAACAAGACTACAAACAATTTCTGGCTTATTCGGTTTTATAACAGATTTTATAACATTCCAAGTCTTTCTCGGGTTACCCTCCGTTTTTTTAAAACTATCCCTCAGGTAATCTAACTTAGCTTTACGAAGTATACTATTCAACTTATTACTATACGCCTTATAAATATTTGCATCGCTAATATTATTACTTAATGCGGACTTTTTATACAATTACTGTCGCCTAGCGAGAGAAACTAGAATACTCTTCGTAACCCAAGGCTTTTTTGGCGGATCAAATATTTACATTTCTTCTTAACTTGACTACAAGCAACTACCGTATCCTTAATCATCGAATACAAAAGTGTAAATTTATCATTCACGTCCATATCATTACTATATAAAAAATCACAATTTTTTTCTCCAAGCTCATTTTTTAACTTCGGCACATTAATAACAGGAAAACAATTTTTCGGTACTTCAGAACGCTCTGATCTTGGCCGGTTCAAAAGAGAAGGAATAGATACCAACAGACCTAAATGATCCGAAACGTCGTTTACAATAACACTCGCACTACTATATCCAGTATTTAAGGAAACGTTATCAATCAACGTAGCAGAATCATGGCTCACTCTTGTACATATATTAATAGAAGGCTGTAGTCCATAACCTGGCATGGTGTTTAGATACTCCCTAACTCTAAGGTTACTATTCATTGTTCTTAAATCCAAATTAAAATCACCACAAATAAAACAAGGTCTAGTTGAAATTGTTAATTTATCCAATTGCTCTTCTAAAACTGAGCTAAACTCATCTATATTACACGAAGGGGGTCTATAAACGACGATCATAAAACACTTAAAATTAAGACACTGTAATTCTAGCACCATACTTTCAAACACCATTTCTCGATTAACTCTTATATCATCTCTCACCTTAACCTCAAAATCATTACGCACTTAAATTGCTAAACTGCCATGTTGATTCATCTCTCTATTTTGAATATACAGCTTATAATTACCAATCTCTAATAGAAAAGAATTATGATTCTTTAACCAAGTCTCCGTTAAAGCTAAAACAAGAGGGGTTGACTGCAGACATAACTCAATCAAAAACTGGTATGAACTTCCAATCCCTTGACAATTCAAATGAAAAATATTAAATTCACTTTGACAACTATTAGAACTCAAATCACACAGAAACTTATAACGGGAATCAGGATTAACCTCATGAAAATCACCCACATCAAAATCTCTGTGAAGTACCCCTCTCCCCAAATCATGTAATTTCATCGAAGCACTCTCAAAAAAACCCAGCCGTTCCCCACCTAAACTTGACAATCAAAATAATCAATCCGAAGGGATGGAAACCGGAATTTGGAATGTGAAAAATAGTAACCTTACCATACCATGAGTGAAACGACCAAGAACCGAGAAAATCCAGACCAACAAATCCTGAAAGAAAACAAAAGATAAGAAAACATGGAACAAAAATAATAACACAAAATGAATCGCCAACATAGGGGATATAAATAACAAAAACAATGAATACATACTAGCACAAAAAAAATGAATAAGTTAATGAAGTTAATAATAAACGCAACAACCGCTTATTTTATTTTTCATAACTGACACTAAACAATACTCACACGATTACAAACCAACCGTTCACAAGATTACCATATTATCAAATAGGGACCTATATTAAACTCCTTCTTTACCTCCACCACCGCGTAAACCTCTTCCCCTCGCTTGACTACGCTGATGCGCATTGCTATCACTGAGCGGTGAATTAAGCTCCGGGATTATATCACTAGGGCAGAATTTCGCTCGCGAACGATTAGGACGATCAAAATAAAGAAAAGGTGCAACAGTTTTAGACACCCAAGCAGAAATACCTATATCCTTTAGCTTAGCCTTCTTCTCAAAAAGTCTTTTTCGTGCCTCCCGGACAGAAAGAGGGGCATCATCACTGATATAAATCTCTTTCAGATTCCTCACAGATTTCCCTTTCAAATTCTTGCTAACTCTTAGTAAATCAATTTTTTTTCCCGCGAAAAAATTTTAACTTTGAAAAATTTCTGGTCTTTCATGTTTTGTAGCACTGTAAACTTGGGAACTTCACTTACTTCAAGCCCAGACAGACATACTTGCTTAAACGCTTTACTAGCGTCATCTTTACGGTCACAGGGCAAATTCCAAATAATAATGTTACTGTCAGATACCTGGTATTCACACATCATTAACCGACTTTCCAGATCAATATTATTTTTCTTCAGTGCCATCGCTTCACTCGTGATAACGCTTATCTGGTTTTTTAGGCTATCAGTTTCGCTTTCAACTGATACTACACGGGCTTGAACTTCCGTAACCGATGCGTGACACTCAAGCTGCGTTTTTTCCACCAATATAACCCTTTGTTCCAGAGATCTCATACGTCCATCAATAGAGTCTAACTTAGATCTGTTTTCTTTCACGATTGCCAGCATCGTAACAAAATCTTCGGACAACTTTAACAATGGTGACTGGGACTCCTCACTAGAAGCGGCCGAAACATCTAAAACTGCTCCAGTTCCAGCACGCTGGACTTTACGCCGACGTCCCATCTTAGAAATAATTAGACTAGAAACGCTTTATCTCTCTAGGCAACAAATATTTATCCACGGAGCAAATCGAAATTTAGGCCAATAGGTCAGCAGCAATTCCTTTTCGTTAAATGTTCCAAATTGATACGAATAAATATAATTTGAACACTCGATCAAAAGTTAGAAATCAGAATCACAATTCAGAATGGTTTATGGTCGGAATAAACTTGTAACCGCAACTGGATAAACAAATAAGTGGCTGTCGCGTAACAGGTCTTACTCAGTCAAAAGACGATTCATTACTGACGAGCTTGAGCGCTTTCTTTCCCACTTACTGAACTGCTGGCTAAAGGTGGCAGCAAATATCTTTTTCATAGAATTTTATCGACACTGCTGGATTTCTGGCTTCCCAAAGGAATCGTTTTGGGCTCAAAATAAACATTGCTGTCATAAGCTGCATGTGCGATGTCATAAGCTGATTAAACTGCGCTGCGTCCATTGGAATCAGATTCTTATTACCTAAGACCTGAATACTTGCTGAAACTTCTGGCAATACTTCTATCCCTACCTTTCCTCTCGCTTCCTCTGTCCTTGCCATACTATCTTCTGTTTCAGAAATAGCCTCGGGCAAAAGCTTCACAGTATTTTGTTCTCCCTTCTTGTAAGGACAACTGATCTCCTCTTCCGGGCTCTCAGTCCCACCTACGACCTCTGTTATATTTGACTGATGTACCTGTTCCGTTTTAGAATTAAACTGTTTAAGAGGGTCTACTTTAGTCCTCCATGTTTACGAAAATATTGTCTTTCTTTACCTCCTCAATTACCGGCAAAATGTCACTCCAATTTGTCGACAATTAGGAAAATGGTAAAATTTGGTAGCCGGGTTTCACAATTTAATCAACTGGAAAGTATAGACTTTCTCAAAAGTCTAAAAGGAGAACTGAAGTGCTATAAAAACAGCAAAATTGTCGTAACGTGAATTACTTAATCAGGTTTAGACTTTTCTCAAAAGCCTAAACGGAAAAATACAGTTCTAAAAAGTAGGAAAATATCGGTAACATGAATTAATTAATTAGGTTTAGACTTTTCTTAAAAGCCGAAACCGAAAAAACTGAAGTTGCAAAAACAGCAAAATGTCGGTAACGTGAATTAATTGATTAGGTTTAGACTTTTCGCAAAAGCCTAAACGGAAAACTAAAATTGTTCAAAACAACAAAATGTCGCTAGCGTGATTAAATTAGTTACCATCAAATCAGGAGCTCCTCAAACAGGATCACTTGCAGGAATAGTAGACACTTTGTCCCTATTCCAGATCCACCGTTCAATGCCTTTCCAAATTCAGGAATCTTATCCCGCCGCCAGACACCAAATTTGGCAACTTTTACCACAGCAACCAATAATTAGAACCCAAGTCCTAAAATCAGTCTCAATCAGGAACCCTTATCGCTATCTAAATTCACAAAGTGCAAAGATTTTCAAACAAAGGTGTTTATTCTTCAAAGTTCAGGAAAGGTGTGAGAATTTCATACAAAAACATTCACACAAAATGAAACTAGGTTATATCTCGGCTCTTCGCCAAAACAGGTAACTAGCCTTTTTCAAGTCACACACTTAGGAACTACAATCTGAGTAAATAAATATCACGACGTGAAAATAACAAAATATAACGAAATAATACAAATATGTTCCGAAGGATAGCCCTTCTTTTCTGCAGCACTATATGACGAAGTTTCAAGGAAAAATGTTCCCATTTTTCGAACGTAAATGCGACCAAAAAAATTGGGTTAGAAATAAAATGACGAAAACCACAACTCGAAGATTTCCAATTTGTATTCTTTCTGCACTTTGTTTTTATCATTTTTTTATCCGATTTGTTTTAGTTCCTTCGCTCAAAAAGTGGGAACATGTTTCCTTGAATATTAATAGAAAAGCCGCATCACACTTGAAAACAAAGGAAATATCCGGCAAAGTAAAATATATCTTGAGTTTAATGGATTGCTTCTTTACCCGGGGATCAGGTTTGTTAAGCCAGTTCAATTTTAATAATATTCATTGACTGGGGTTTTTTATTTTTTGAAATGTTATGGGTTTGACAATATTCACTTCTCGAGGATCGGGTTCCCTGATGCAATTTTTGGATGGTTACAGTATAGTCTTTCCTTTTGCTGTATGTTATTGCCTCAGTTTCGCTAAAATACCACTATTGTTTTAGCTTTTCCGCACCCTGAGCATGTTATCAGAGCTGATGGAATAAAAAATGTACAGTACATTAGTGATGGTGCAAAAGCTGTGCGCTTCAAGTTTCCTCAACCTCAGCCTGGTGCAGACTGTGGGTTTGCCAGGCTTCAGTTTATGTGTCGTAACTCCTGTCCTGGAGGCATAAATAGAAGGAGTACTGATTTGATTTTCATTCTGTCAAATTCCAAGTAAGGGTTTCTTATTATTTGTCTATTCATTTATTTCGTTATTCAAAAACATTCATACCTTAGTAACAACATTTGCACTTTCGTTCAAAAACATCAGTGTCTTGTAATTATTTTTTAATAGAAACAAACGCTTTAGAATACCACTTGTATATATTTGTCCTTTTTTCTTTTAGTTGATTATGCTATGGAAGAGCATGAAACTCGAGCAGAAGTTATTTTACCCTAGCTCCTGACTAGTGCGTTGTCACTTGAAAATATATTTTTTTACGATCTATAGAAAAATTTATTCAAAAAGTAGCTACTTTTCTGTCTCATTGACGCATGTTTGGTGCATCAGTCATCATTATTATAGGCGAACTCGCTAAACCGAGTCAGGGTTCAGGCAACAAAAGTCCATTAGCTCAAATCTTTGGTGAATAGGATTCCTTAAATAAGGCTGATAAAGTGACAAAACGAAAACTACGTTGGTTTAGAAACTGAAGCAATGATCACATGCAGGTTCAGATAGACCTACAAGTCTAAATATCGATGTCTTGCCAGGGACGTGTTTAGGTTTGGAAATCTAGCCACACGTGTGAATGAGTGCCACTTATAAATACAGAGGATAACCAAGGTGACAAAACTTTCTGAGAAGCAAAAAATTTACTTTTTGATGCAGTATTTGTAGGAAATATAGATATTTGGCTGGTTCAACCAAGCATAGAAAACGCACCTGAATTGAAGCTGCCCCGACACAGATGTCTGGCTAGGAACATTTTAAAGCATCTAAGTCTAGATAGACATCCTTAGCTTAAGGGAATTTTCACTGTTTATTTCCCAGGAGCTACCACTTTCCCCCGAAAACCTGGTGGAGTGTATTCTTTCCAAAAGCTGCTGAAATTGAGTTTTTTCCGATATTCGAATAAGTGAGTTATTTGATTTGTTTTTTTTTGTTTTTTTCTGTTTTTAATTTGCTCCCTCTGATTTAAATTCTTATTTGTCTATGATCATTAGCTGTCATAGGTAGCGCTTTTGCCCTGCCTGAGTAAAGAATGAAGACGGCTCTATATATATTTGTTTATTTTATTTTGTTTTTGCCAGTGTAATTTTTATGGGAGGAGTTGTCTTAGAAACTTCGGAAGTATCTCATTCAATTGGAAGTTGAAAGTTCTAGTACCCTGTCAACCCCCTCCCCTCCCCACAACCATTGTGGCAACGGCTGTAAGTTTCGCAGTTCGCTGGTGTCCAAAAAGGCCAAGAGGATTCAGTTGAAGTTTTCTGGGAATGTAGAGGGAAGTTTTGAAGTAAATCAAAACGCACTATGTGCCTGTGGGCTGTCAAAAGGGTGTATCTCAGAAATGGCTTAGTGTTTGAGGTGGAACTTTCAGGGAGTGATGAGGGGGATGGTTGATTAACCAAAGGCAATATGTACATTAACTACTACTACTACTACAACCACCACTACTATGACTACTACTACAGCTACGACTTCTATTGTGATTACTACTAAGGCTGAGGATGTTAAGGTAAGAATTTCAGGATGCGTTGAGAAGAAAGTTAACTAAATCAAAACACACTATGTGCGTAATTATTGTCAAAGGGGGGTATCAGCAATATATTCGGAACGGCTTAGAGTATTAAGTTGAAACTTCCAGGGCAGGATGAGGGGGCTGTTCAGCTGACCAAAAGGCAATATGTCTTGGTTTTGGGGGATGTTGAGCTAACAAAAAGGTAATATTGGCATGCTACTACTACTACTGCTGAAACTAAGGGTATCAATGGGAAGATTTTCGGGGAATGTTAAGAGGATGTTAAACTAAATTGAAACACTCTATGTGCATGCAGGTTGTCAAAATAACGTGTCAGCAATGTCCCAGGATCTTCGTAGGATATGAAGTTAAGATTTTCAGCGCATGTTGAGGGGGATGTTGGAAGAAAGGAGGGAGGGCTATCTCCATGCTGCTAATAATGATTCTACTACTTCTACAATCATTGCTACTGCTGAAGCTATGGGCATTAAGTTGAAATTTTCAGGGATTGTTTGGGGGTGTTGAACTAAATCAAAACATAGTATGTGTAAAAAGAATGTCGAAAGGGTGTACCAACAATACTTCTTGCATGGCTTGGAGCAGTAATTTGAAACTTTCAGGTTATGTTGAAGGGGATTTTGAAATAACCAAAACGCAATATGTGTACACTATTACTACATCTACTACGATATCTGCTACTGCTCAGTTTAATGATATTAAGATAAAACTTTTAGGGATTGAGTTAGGAGAAGCTCCAACTAAATATAAACACTATGTACATGCAAGTTATCAAAAGGGCATATAAGCAATATCTCAGGAACAGCTTAGGGTATTAAGTCAAAACTTTTAGGGTATGTGGGGGATGTTGAATTAACGAAAAGACACTACCTGCATAATAATAATGATAATAATAATTTATTTTTAACTCGCTAATCAACAAAAGAGAAAAGCAGAGTACAAAGAGAAAAAAGAAACAAGACAATACTCTACAAATAAATGAAAACACGGATGAGCCCGTAGTGTGGCCCGAGCTTGCCAGGGGTTGTTGCAGCTTAATGTGGAGTAGTTGAAGTCTATTGGTCACATCAGGTGCGCTATAATCATGGATTAGTTTTCAGTTTCCCAGCACGAAAGGCAGAGAAGTAACAAAGAAGTAACGTACGATGTCGAATAATGTGAGCGCAGGCGCTTAACATCCTTGCATTTTAGCTGACGTAAAAAAACTAACAGGAAAAAGCACAGCATGATCGCGAAAACTTGCATATAGCTTGCAATATAATATAACTTGCAATATAACTTGCATAAAGCTTTCCGGTCAAATTTTCCCCTTTTTGCTACAGTTTTAGAATATCCAACATGAATAATTTTTTTAAAATCATCTTCAAGCTTATTACGCATGCTCATAATGCTAAAGCATACAGAAATATCAAGTCTTTTCAAAGAAAAAACATTAGGAATGGTGGAATCAGAACATTCAAGTGGGGATGACGATGCACGGAGGTAAAAATATAAATACTTGCACTTTTCTTAACATAAAGTCAAACAATCTTGACTAAGTGGTACCAATACGAACGGCACCATCCATTTTGGCCACTGAAGATTTCGATCGGCTAATCAATAAAACGTTGTCATCGTAAGCTAAATATGAAATATTAGAAATTCCATAGTAATAAGTAGACCAAATCAAAGTTAACGTAGAGGCTATACACATCTTAAGAATATTTGGGGATAAGACTCTTCCTTGGTACATATCACATCAAACAGAGGTGCGTTTTCACTGGATTTACTTTCAAACAGTTCGTAAGTAAGGAGCGACCCGGCTCAATAGTAACCGAAACTCTAAAAAACGGAATTTTGATACCAATAGATACATCAGAAGAATCAGATTTTTATGCTGATTTAGTCTTACTCATCAAAAGTTACGCGCCTGAGAAAATTTCCCTTATTTTCGAAAAAGGGGAAACAACCGCTAAAAGTCATAGAACTTTAATGAAAATCACACCATCAGATTCAGCGTATCAGATAACCCTAATATATAAGTTTAAAGCTCCTATATTCAAACATTTGTAATTTTGTTATTTTTGCCATAATGAGGATAACGGATGCGTTTTTTTTTTTTTTTTTTTTTTTTTTTTTTCAGGGGTGATCGTATCGATCCAGTAGTCCTAGAATATCGTGAGAGGGCTCATTCGAACGGAAATTAAAAGTTCTATTGCCCTTTTTAAGTGACCCAAAAAAAGGGAGGGCAACTTGGCCCCCTCCCACAGTAGTATCCATGTATAAGGTCCGAGCCCTATAAGAAAACCTACGCCTGAGGCAGTGCAGTTTGACGTGCACATTGCAAAAAGCGACCAAACCTTTTATATTATATACCTATAAAGTGATCAAACAGGTTTTGAAATTATAATTGAGATTGTATAACGCAAGCAGACTAGTTTTTGAGACACTTTCATCATAACGTTTTTTTTTTGTTTTTTTTTTTTACCAAAACTAGAAATTTTCAAATTGCGCATTTAGAAATGATTTTGTTGGAAAAGCTTTCTATCACCCATGCATTATCCACTGTTCCATTTCTTTGAAGTATGTGCTATCTGACTGGTTTCTGATTTTTTGGACAATTGCCTTTAGTCAGGACTAGTTTGTTAGGATTGTGTGACTAGATAGCATTTGTGAATTGGATCGTATGAAGGTGGAGAAAAAAGGGTTAAACTGATTATAGTACAATTGCCTTTAGTCAAGACTAGTTTGTTAGGAATGTGTCGCTGCTAAAGCAAGCTCTAATTACAAAAAAAGGGTATAGCATTTGCGAATTGGACTATACGAACGATATTAATTGAATAATAGGGAAAAAAACAGAGCTAGATAGCATGAAGGTGTAGAAAAAAGGGTTAAACTGATTATTGGACAATTGCCTTTAGTCAAGACTAGTTTGTTAGGAATGTGTCGCTGCTAAATCTAGCTCTAATTACAAAAAAAGCGTATAGCATTTGCTAATTGGACTATAAGAACGATATTAATTGAATAATAGGGAAAAAACAGAGCTAGATAGCATTTGCGAATTGTATCGTATGAAGGTTTAGAAAAAAGGGTTAAACTGATTATTGGATAATTGCATTTAGTCAAGACTAGTTTGTTAGGAATGTGTCGCTATTAAAGCTAACTTTAATTGCAAAAAAAAGCGTATAGGATTTGCGAATTGGTGATTATCAATTAAGGTAACCCCTCGGGGCTGTTAACTCATAGCTTATTTATAATTGTTATTTATATATTGTTATGTTATTTATAATAAGTTATATTGTGCAATCGAATGGGGCTGGTTTTATCTTTGCCGTTGTTAAAAAAGTTCTGTGCAATATTTGAATTTTTAAAGGCGACGCTAAGTTTATGTTTTTTAAGGATTCTTTTCAATTTGTCACTCAATTTTGGAATGTAGGGTAGAACAGTGAAAAGTTTCTTATCATCCACCAATGGGACGGTATCTGTGGGGGCTTGTGGACCTGATGCACTCCATGTTGGGTCCAGCCCCATTCTGGGTAGTGGTGTTTATAGAATTCCTTGTTCTTGTGGCTGTTTTTATGTTGGTAGAACCCAACATCAATTGAGGGAGAGGTTATCTGAGCACAAGTCCTTCAATCGACAAGGCAATGACGTTACGCCAAAGGCCTGAGGTTTTTGATTCCGCCTTGGCGCAACATGTGTACGAGAATCCACACCATTTCATTTTGTTTGACGAGGCCTCTATCGTTGCCCCCGTTAAAGGTCTCACGCAAGTTTTCAGGGAGGCAGTTGAAATAAAAAAGCACATTCACCAAAAGGTAGCTCTCAATAGAGACACTGGAGAATTTTTTCTAAGTCCCATTTATGACAAAATTATTAATTCTGATCGTTTTACATACATCCACAAAGTTATATTGTGCAATCGAATAGATTCTCTGATAACAATCAAACTGGAAAGTGATCAGCCTTTAAAAGTGCTTTACGCAAAATGAAATTCTGAAATGCCATTTAGACTTGTGTTTTTTATTCAGTTACCCTTTCACCGTTACTAGGAAAGGGTCGTCCAATTTTAGTTTGGTGTTTGTATTTTAAGGTTTGGTTTTTACATTTTTATCAGTTTTATTCTGCACTGAGGACGGTCAAGCGGAGGTCTTGACCGAAATATTTGCATAATTTTTCAATTTTTTTCACTGGCTGTTAATTGTCCTCGTTTCCTTTCTTCGCGATTTTTTGTTTATTATGCATTACATTGTTATGTGTTCATTATTTTTAGTTTAAGCTAGTATATCAAACGTTTAGAATATCTATTAAAACATCGGAGATGTGAGAAAAGGAATTTGCATACATGTATTGTCAGACATATGGGATAACATTGACAAAATCTAGGTATCAGAATGAATAAATTCTTTATTAACATCAGTTGTTGGATATGTCATTATGAAAAAATTGTAAGTAAGTAAGTAACAAACTCTTTCTTGAATTCACCTCTTGGATACACAATACAGAAATTTAATTCAATAAATTATGAAAAAAAAATTGAACAAATTCTTTATTAACATTCTTTATCGATTGAATCTACTTTCATCAGCTTCCTTTGTCAGATACATCGAATGAAATTGACAAAAACTAAATATCAGAGTGAATAAATACTTTATCAACATCCTTTATCGGATATATCGGATAAAATTGACAAAATCTAAGTATCAGAGTGATTAAAATCTAAGTATCAGAGTGATTAAAATCTAAGTATCAGAGTGATTAAATTCCATATCAACATCCCTTTCTCGGATACATGAGATAAAATTTACTAAATCTAAGTATCAGAGTTAATAAATGCATTATCATCCTCATTTGTCAGGTATATTGAATACAATTGACAAAATCTAAGCATCAGATTGATCAAATTCTATATCAACATCCATTTCTCGAATAGATGGGATAAAATTGAAAAAAGCTAAGTGTCAGAGTGAATAATTTTTTCTTATCAACATCTTTTGTACAGCGAATATAGTTGACAAAATCTAAGTATTAGAGTGAATAAATGCTATATCAGCATTGTTTGTCGGATATGTTGGATAAAATTGACAAGATCTAAGTGTCAGAATGAATAATTTTTTTTTTGTCAACACCTTTTGTCAGAAACATCGAATATAATTGACAAAATCTAACTATCAGAGTTAATAAATGCTTTATCAACATCCTTTGTCGCGTATATTGGATAAAATTTACAAAATAAAAGCATCATAATGATTAAATTCTATATAAACACCCATTTCTCGAATACATGGAATAAAATTGAGATAAGCTAAGTGTCAGAGTGAATAATTTTTTTTTTCAACATCTTTTGTCTGATGCAACGAATATAATTGACAAAATCTTAATATCAGATTGATTAAATTCTATACCAGCACTCTTTGTCGGATATGCTGGATAAAATTGACAAAAGCTAAGTGTCATAGAGTGAATAATTTTTTTTTATCAACATCTTTTATCAAATACATCAAATATAATTGACAAAATCTAATTATCAGAGTGATTAAATGCTTTATCAGCATCCTTTGTCGGATATCTCGGATAAAATATAAGTATCGGAGTGACTAAATTCTATATCAACACCCATTTCTCGGATACATTGGATAAAATTGACAAAATCTAAGTATCAGAGTGAATAAATTTTTTTTATCAACATCTTTTGTCAGATACAACGAATATAATTAACAAAATATAAATATCGGATTGATTAAATGCTAAATCAGCATCCTTTGTCAGATATGCTGGATAAAAATGACAAAAGCTAAGTGTAAGAGTGAATTAATTTCTTTTTATCAACACGTTTTATTAGATACATCAAATATAATTGACAAAATCTAAGAATCAGAGTGAATAAAAGCATTATCAACATCATTTGTCGGGTATATCGGATAAAATTGACAAAATCTAAGTAACAGATTGATTAAATTCTATATCAACATCCATTTCTCGAATACATGGGATAAAATTGACAAAATCTAAGTGTCAGAGTGAATACATTTTTTTTTATCAACACCTTTTGTCAGATACATCAAATATAATTGACAAAATCTTAAGTATCAGAGTGATTAAATGCTTTATCAGCATACTTTGTCGTATACCTCGGATAAAATCTAAGTATCAGAGTGATTAAATTCTATAGCAACATCCCTTTCTCGGATACATGGAATAAAATTGACAAAATCTAAGTATCAGAGTGAATATTTTTTTTATCAACATCTTTTGTCAGATACAACAAATATAATTGACAAAATCTAAATATCAGAGTGATTAAATGCTTTATCAGCAGCTTTTGTCGGCTGTCTTGGATAAAATCTAAGTATCAGAGTGATTAAATTTTATATCAACATCTTTTGTCAGATACAACGAATATAATTGACAAAATATAATGGTCAGAGTGAATAAATTTTTTTTTATCAACATCTTTTGTCAGATACAACGAATATAATTGACAAAGTCTAAATATCAGATTGATTAAATTCTATATCAGCATCCTTTGTCGGATATGCTGGATAAAGTTGACAAAAGCTAAGTGTCAGAGTAAATATTTTTTTTTATCAACATCTTTTGTCAAATACATCAAATATAATTGACAAAATCTAAGTATCAGAGTGATTAAATGCTTTATCAGCATCCTTTGTCGGATGTCTCGGATAAAATATAAGTATCAGAGTGATTAAATTCTATATCAACATCTTTTGTCAGATACAACGAATATAATTGACAAAATCTAAGTATCAGAGTGATTATATACTTTATCAACATCTTTTATCGGATATGTCGGATAAGGTTGACAAAATCTACGAATCACAGTGATTAAATTCCATATCAACATCCCTTTCACGGATACATGGGATTAAACTGAAAAAATCTAAGTATCAGAGTAAATAAATGCCATATAAAATTCCCATAAATGCATTATCAACATCATTTCTCGGCTATATCGGAAAAAACTGAAAAAATCTAAGTATTAGATTGATGAAATTCTATATCAACATCCTTTTCTCGAATACATGGGATTAAACTTATAAAATCTAACTGTTGGAGTGAATAATTTTTTCTATCAACATCCTTTTTCAGATACATCGAATAAAATTTGACAAAATCCAAATATTAGAGTGAATAAAGGTCTTAACGACAGCCTTTATTCGATATGTCGGATAAAATTAGCGAAATCTTATTATCAAATTGACTAAATTTTATGTTAACATCCTTTTCTTGGATATATAGGATAATATTAACAACATCTAATCGTCAGAGTGAATAATTTTTTTTATCAACATCTTTTGTCAAATACATCAAATAAAATTGACAAAATCTAAGTATCAGAGTGATTAAATGCTTTATCAGCATCTTTTGTCGGATGTCTTGGATAAAATCTAAGTATCAGAGTGATTAAATTTTATATCAACATCTTTTGTCAGATACAACGAATATAATTGACAAAATCTATTGGTCAGAGTGAATAAATTTTTTTATCAACATCTTTTGACAGATACAACGAATATAATTGACAAAATCTAAATATCAGATTGATTGAATTCTATATCAGCATCCTTTGTCGGATATGCTGGATAAAATTAACAAAAGCTAAGCGTCAGAGTAAATAAATTTTTTTATCAACATCTTTTGTCAAATACATAAAATATAATTGACAAAATCTAAGTATCAGAGTGATTAAATGCTTTATCAGCATCCTTTGTCGGATGTCTTGGATAAAATATAAGTATCAGAGTGATTAAATTCTATATCAACATCTTTTGTCAGATACAACGAATATAATTGACAAAATCTAAATATCAGAGTGAATATATACTTTATCAACATCCTTTATCGGATATGTCAGATAAAATTGACAAAATATAAGTATCAGAGTGATTAAATTCCATATCAACACCCCTTTCTCGGATACATGGGATAAAATTGACAAAATCCAAATTGACAAGTATCAGTGTGAATAAATGCTTTATCAACTTCCTATAAATGCATTATCAACATCATTTGTCAGCTATATCGGATAAAACTGACAAAATCTAAGTATCAGATTGATTAAATTCTATATCAACATCCCTTTCTTGAATACATGGGATTAAATTGACAATATCTAACTGTTGGAGTGAATAAATTTTTCTATCAACATCCTTTTTCAGATACATCGAATAAAATTTGACAAAATCTAAATATCAGAGTGAATAAATGCTTTAACAACATCCTTTATCGGATATGTCGGATAAAATTGACAAAATCTCAGTATCAGAGTGATTAAATTCTATATCAACATCCTTATCTTGGATACATAGGATAAAATTGACAAAATCTAAGTGTTAGAGTGAATAATTTTTTTATCAACATCCTTTGCCAGATACATTGGATAAAATTAACAAAATCTAAGTGTCAGAGTGTGAATAAGTACTTTATCAGCATCCTTTGCCGGATATGTTGCATAAAATTGACAAAATCTAAGTATCAGAGCGAATAAATGCTTTATCACCATCCTTTGTCGGATATGTTGGATAAAATTGACAAAATCTAAGTGTCAGAGTGTGAATAAATACTTTATCAGCATCCTTTGTTGGACATGTTTAATAAAATTTACAAAATCTAAGTATCAGAGTGAATAAATGCTTTATCAGCATCCTTTGTCGGATATGTTGGATAAAATTGACAAAATCTATGTGTTAGAGTGAATAATATTTTTTTATCAACATCCTCTGTCAGATGCATCAGATAAAATTAACAAAATCTAAGTATCAGATTGAATAATTGCTTTATCAACATCATTTGTCGAATAAGTCGGATAAAATTGACAAAATCTAAGTACAAGAGTGAATAAATTCATTATCAACATCATTTGTCGGGTATATCAGATAAAATTGAAAAAATCTAAGCACCAGAGTGAATAAATTCATTATCAACATCCTTTGTCGGGTATATCAGTTAAAATTGACAAAATCTAAGTATCAGATTGAATACATGCTTTATCAACATCCCTTTCTTGTATACAGGGGATAAAATTGACAAAATCTAAATACCAGAGTGAATAAATTCATTATCAACATCATTTGTCGGATATGTCGGATAAAATGGACAGAATCTAAGTATCAGAGTTATTAAATTCTATATCAACATCCCTTTCTCGGATACATGGGATGAAGTTGACAAAATATAAGTATCAGAATGAGAATATTCATTATCAGCATCTTTTCTCAGATATGTGAGATAAAATTGACAAAAGATAGATATCAGAGCTAATCGTTGTTATATAAACATCCCTTTCTCAGATACATGGGATAAAGTTGACAAAATCTAAGTATCAGAGTGAATAAATGCTTTATCAACATCTTTTAAATGCATTATCAACATCATTTGTCGGCTATATCGGATAAAATTGACAAAATCTAACTATCAAATTGATTAAATTCTATATCAACATCCTTGTCTCGAATAAATGGGATAAACTTGACAAAATATAAGTATCAGAGCTATTAATTCTATATCAACATCACTTTTAAGATACATGGGATAAAATTGACAAAATCTAAGTATCAGAGTGAATAAATGTTTTATCAATATCCCTTAAATGCATTATCAACATCACATGTCAGATACATCGGATAAAATTGACAAAATCTAAGTACCAGAAAGAATAAATTAGAAGAAATATCAAAACCATAGGTTAGGTTAGGTTAGCTTACGGGTGCGCATGGAAGCGAACCCGACCCATGGTTTTGATGTTTCCGAGCTAGTGTCCTAATGGTGCTTCGTTATAGGTTTTTGAGACTATCTAGTATATAGTGCGTATTAAATCACCAGTGTTTTCCGATTGGATTGGTAATCACCGACACCATATTTAAAAAAAAAGAAGTGAAAATGAATTATTCGAAGAGAGTCTGTGCACATGATAAAGTCATTACCACTCTAAGTGAACCTAAATTAACTCAACTTTTTGAATATCACTCTCACTATGACTGTGTGTCTGAGCGGGTGTGCTGCCATCTATAACCAGTCTAACCTAAATTCAACGTAACGACGCATGAATTCAAAATGAATAGAACTTGGATTTTATGACTGTTATCTGATGTATCTAATAAAAAACTTTGAAAACTAATTTATTCTTTCTGGTACGAAGATTTTGTCAATTTTATCCGATGTATCTGACATGTGATGTTAATAATACATGTAAGGGGTACTGATCAAGCATTTATTCACTCTGACACTGATATTTTGTCAACTTTATTCCATGTATATGAGAAAGGGATGTTGATATATAATATAATAACTCTTATACTTAGATTTTGTCAGTTTTATTCCAAGTATTTAAGAAACGTGTGTTGATGTAGAATTTAATCAGTCTGATACTTAGATCTTGTCAATTTTATCCGATATAGCCGACAAATGATGTTGATAATGCATTTAAAGGATGTTCATAAAGCATTTATTCACTGTTATACTTATAGGTTGTCAATTTTCCCCCATGTATTCGACAAAAGGTTCTTTATATGAAATCTATTCACCCTGATTCTTAGATTCTGTCAGTTTTATACAACATATCTGACAAAGGATGTTGATAATAAATTTATTCATTTTGATACTTAGATATTGTCAATTTTATCCCATGTATCCGAGAAAAGGGATGTTGATATAGAATTTAACAGCTCTGATACTTAGATTCTGTCAATTTTATCCGACATATCGAACAAAGGATGTTTATATAGAATTAAAACATATACATGCTTGTCTTTAATTATTTTTATACGATATATCAAACAAGTAATGTTGATAATGCATGTAAGAGATGATGATAAAGAATTTATTCACTGTAATACTTAGAGTTAGTCAATCTTCCCCCATGTATTCTAGAAAGGGATCTTGATATGAAATGGATTCACTCTGGTTCTTAGCTTTTGTCAATTTTATCCGATATAACCGACAAATGATGTTGATAATGCATTTATTCACTCTGGTAGTTAGATTTTGTCAAATTTACCCCCTGTATCTGAGAAAGGGATATTGATAAAGCATGTTTCCAAACTGATGCATAGATATTAATCAATGTCATTCAACATTCCCGAAAGATGATGTTGATAATGAATTTATTCACTCTGATATTTAGATTTCCCCAACTTTATCTGCTGTTTTCGACAAATGATGTTGATAAAGCATTTATTCAATCTGATACTTAGATTTTGTCAATTTTATCTGACATATCCGAAAAAAGGATGCTGATAAAGCATTTATTCACTCTGATACTTAGATTTTGTCAATTTTATTCAACATGTCCGACAAAGGATGCTGATAAAGGATTTATTCGTACTCTGACACTTACCTTTTGTCAGTTTTATTCAACATATCCGACAAAGTATGCTGACAAAGTATTTATTTACTCTGATACTTAGATTTTGTCAATTTTATTCAACATATCCGACAAAGGATGCCGATAAAGTATTTATTCACACTCTGACACTTAGATTTTGTTAATTTTATCCAATGTATCTGCAAAGGATGCTGATGAAAAAAATTTGTTCACTCTAACACATAGATTTTGTCAATTTTATCCTATGTATCTGAGGTAAGGATGTTGATATAGAATTTAATCACTGATACTGAGATTTTGTCAATTTTATCCGACAAAGATTTTGTCAAATTCGATCTATCTGACAAAGGATGTGGATAAGAAAAAATTATTCACTCCAACACTTAGATTTTGTCAATTTTATCACATGTATTCGAGAAAGGGATGTTGATATAGAATCTAATCAATCTGATACTTAGATTTTGTCAGTTTTATTCGATATATCAGAAAAATGATGTTGATAATGCATTTAAAGAATGTTGATAAAGCATTTATTCACTCTGATACTTAGATTTTTTCAATTTTATCCCATGTATCCGAGAAAGGGATGTTGACATGGAATTTAATCACTCTGACACTTAGATTTTGTCAATTTTATCCGAGATATCCAACAAAGGATGCTGATAAAGCATTTAATCACTCTGATCCATAGATTTTGTCAATTGTATTTTATGTATTTGACAAATGATGCTGATAAAAAAATTATTCAATCTGATACTTAGCTTTTTTCAATTTAATCCAGCATATCCGACAAATGATGCTTATATAGAATTTAATCAATCTGATATTTAGATTTTGTCAATTATATTCGTTGTATCTGACAAAAGATGTTGATAAAAAAAATTTAATCACTCTGATACTTAGATTTTATCCGAGATATCCGACAAAAGATGCTGATAAAGCATTTAATCACTCTGATACTTAGATTTTGTCAATTATATTTGATATATTTGACAAAAGATGTTGATAAAAAAAATTTATTCACACTGATACTTAGATATTGTCAAATTTATCCTGCATATCCGACAAAGGATGCTGATATAGAATTTAATCAATCTGATATTAAGATTTTTTCAATTATATTTGTTGTATCTGACAAATTATGTTGATAAAAAAAAATTATTCACTCTGACACTTAGCTTTTATCAGTTTTGTCTCATATATTCAAGAAATGGATGTTGATATAGAATTTAATCAATCTGATACTTAGATTTTGAAAAATATAACCGATATATCCGAATTATGATGTTGATAATGCATTTATTCACTCTGATACTTAGATTTTGTCAATTATATTTGATGTATCTGACAAAAGATGTTGATAAAAAAAAATTATTCACTCTGACGCTTAGCTTTTGTCAATTTTATCCCATGTATTCGAGAAATGGATGTTGATATGGCATTTAATTAATATGATACATAGATTTTGTCAATTTTATTCAATATACCCGACAAATGATGTTGATAAAGCATTTATTGACTCTGATACTTAGATTTTGTCAATTATATTTGATGTATCTTACAAAAGGTGTTGATAAAAAAAAATTTATTCACTCTGACACTTAGATCTTGTCAATTTTATCCAACATATCCGACAAAGGATGCGGATATAGCATTTATTCACTCTGATACTTAGATTTTGTCAACTATATTCGATGTATCTGACAAAAGATGTGAATAAAAAAATTATTCAATCTGACGCTTAGCTTTTTTCAATTTTATCCCAATTAATCGAGAAATGGATGTTGATATAGAATTTAATCAATCTGATACTTAGATTTTGTCAATTTTATCCGATATATCCGACAAATGATGATGATAAAGCATTTATTTACTCTGATATTTACATTTTGTCAATTTTATTCGATGGATCTGACAAAGGATGTTGATGGAAGCAAATTCAATCGATAAAGAATGTTAATAAAGAATTTGTTCAATTTTTTTTTTATAATTTCCTGAATTAAATTTCTGCATTGTGTATCCAAGAGGTGAATTCAAGAAAGAGTTTGTTACTTTCTTACTTACAATTTTTTCATAATGACATATCCAACAACTGATGTTAATAAAGAATTTATTCATTCTGATACCTTGATTTTGTCAATGTTATCCCATGTGTCTGACAATAGATGTATGCAAATTCCTTTTTTTACATCCCCGATGTTTTAATAGACATTCTAAACGTTTGATATGCTAGCTTACTCTAAAAATAATGAACACATAAGAATGTAATGCATAATATATTTTTAATGAAATAATGGTATGTAGAATATCAATAGAAAAAATATATTATGATACATTATTAATATCAATGATCAACTTTGTACATTTTGAATCTGTTCCATAAAATAGTTCACCATGTTCTCTATTGATATTGTAGTTTTTGTCTTCTCTTAGTTCGTAATCAGTATTCCTTTTTTAGTCATACACAATTTTTACTGGTGTGTCATCGAAAGGCTCAATATGCTTTTCGTCTTTCGTATTATTTGGTTCATTGACTGTTTGATCAATGGCAGTAACGTTTGCTGGTACTTTTTTTTTCACCGATTCATCTTAATATTCCATTATGATAATTTCTGTGATTCCCCTTTTTATTTTTCTATCAAATTCGATGTTTATAATCGCAGTATTTTTGCACAGGTAACAGTTCCGGCACGTAGACACGGTATGGTTAATGACATTAGTACAAGAGTGGGCCTTTCTTTTTTTGATCTTCTGCTGAATGCTAATACTCGAGAGCTTACGATAGGACGTATCAGTAGGTAATATGTTACCAGCAACAGTAGCAAGGAGCTGTCCTATATCATCAACGATTATTTTTATGTTGGCATTCTCTTTGATTGTAATCATCTCTGGAGATCTCAATCTTGCATATCCACCAACATAAGAGTGGAATTTTTTCGGTACTCCAAAGAAATTTAATTCCTTACTGTCATGACAATGAATACATTTCCAATAGTGCTACCACTTGTACTTGTTTCATAGTTTAAATACTTCTCCTTGTCGGCATTCAATGCTACAATAACATTGTCATGTGAACACACTTTATTAAAATGCTCCATCTTCACTTTTTTTAACGATATGACTCAGGCCTTTATCGTTCAATTGCATAAAAAATTCTGATTTAATACATGCAATAAACTAGATAGTGTCGATAACCCTCCATAAAGTACCAGTGGGAAAGCCGCATCATGTCTCTGATCAAGCATAGAGTACAATTGTTAGAGCCGTAAGCATATTTTATGTCATTTTAAGATACATAAAAAAAAGGTGAATAATTTCGAAGTCCAAAAAAAAATTTTAGTCCAATGAAAAAAAATTGTTACTACAAACATTATTTTTCTAATAGTAAAGGTCATGACTATCATGTCTATACCATTCTCATTTTGAGTTTGGAAAATATTAAATGCGAATTTTTTTTGTGTTTTATCTCATTCGAAGACATGTAAAAAAAAGTTGAAAAAATTACATCATGTTAAAAAAAAATAATAAAAAAAAGTTAAAAAAAAAAACTTCAAAAAAAATTCAAAAAAAAATGGGGAGAGGGGGCCAAAAAGTTGGAGGGAGGGGGCGCCCTTCGAGTTTGGGGATAGGGGACCTTTAGGGGTTTGAGGATTCTGGTGGTTAGGGTCGTTGGTGCTTATGATCCTTGATGGTTCGTACTCACATACACCTTACTGCTTAATTTGCAAGGATTTATAAGGTTTGTTCTGAATTTCATTATTAAAATTCTTTTCTTGCCATCTACATCTCTCTTAGTATCAACTTTTTAGTATACTATAACGTTAAACTCTATTTTAAAATGACAACACTGTTCAAACGCCACTTGTGTATTATACCGAACACATCGAAGAAGTAAAGCTAGGTCAAGTCATAAGACCATTTTATCATCGTTAACCATTTCAATAGATTCATATTGTTCCAAATTTATAATAAATAAGCTATGAGTTAATAACCCCGAGGGGTTACCTTAGCTGATAATCACCAATTCACAAATGCTATACCCTTTTTTTGCAATTAGAGTTAGCTTTAGCAGTGACAAATTCCTAACAAATTAGTCTTGACTAAAGGCAATTGTCCAATAATCAGTTTAACCCTTTTTTCTCCACCTTCATACGATTCAATTCGCAAATGCTATCTAGCTCTGTTTTTTTCCCTATTATTCAATTAATATTGTTCGTATAGTCCAATTCGCACATGCTATACCCTTTTTTTGTAATTAGAGTTAGCTTTAGCAGCGACACATTCCTAACAAACTAGTCTTGACTAAAGGCAGTTGTCCAAAAAATCAAAAACCAGTCTGATAGCACATACTTCAAAGAAATGGAACAGTGGATGATGCATGGGTGATAGACAGCTTTTCCTACAAAATTATTCCTAAATAAGCAATTTGACAATTTCTAGTTTTTGGTTTAAAAAAAAAACATGCTATGATGAAAGTGTCTCAAAAACCAGTCTGCTTGCGTTATACAATCTCAATTATAGTTTCAAAGCCTGTTTGATCGTTTTATAAGTATTTAATATAAAAGGTTTGGTCGCTTTTTGCAATGTGCACGGCAAACTGCACTGCGTCAGGCGTAGGTTTTCTTGTAGGGTTCGGACCTTATACATGGATACTACTTCCCACGCTCATTTTTTTCCCGAAGTTATCCAATCAAAATTTTGAGATAGCCATTTTGTTCAGCATAGTCGAAAATCTAATGAATATGTCTTGGAGGATGATTTAATCCCCCAGTATTCCCGGGGGAAGGGATGCAAGTTATAAACTTTGCCCATTGTTTACATATAGTATGGTTATTGGGAATTATACAGGCGTTTTCAGGAGGAATTTTTTCTAGTGGGGGGTGGGGGTCAGAGTAGGGGTTATGGGGGAGGATCTTTCCATGGAGAATATTTCCTTGGGGGAAGGGACATTTCTATGAAGGGGGCGATTTCCCAATATTACTTAAAAAACGATCAGAAATTAATTAAAAAACAATTTTTTTTCAACTGAAAGTAAGAAGCAACATTAAAACTCAAAACGAACAGAAATTATTACGTATATGAGGGGGTTCGCCCCCTAGTCAATACCTTTCTATTTACGCTAAAGTTTGTTTTACTACTTCCAAAAGAGCTATCTATTCTAATTAACCGGCCTTTGTGATTCAGGGGTTTGTGATTCGAACAAAATTGGAACTTTAGCGTAAAGAGCGAGGTATTGACTTGGGAGCGAACACCCTAATATACGTAATAAAAACATACGAATTTAAAAATTCGTTACGTAAGTTACGTCAGAACAAAATTTCGAGAAAGCCAATTAGCCGAAAAAAAGGGAAAATTAATATGCGAATTTCGTTTTAATTATTCATGTACGGTGAGCCAAAATCAAAGCTGCAGTAATACAAAAACGTTCAGATATTAACTGAAAAAAACAAGTTTCTTTTAACTGAAAGTAAGGAGCGAGATTAAAACTTAAAACGAACAGAAATTATTCCGTACATGAAAGGGGCTGTCCCCTCCTCAAAGCCTCGCTCTTTACCCTAAAGTTTGACTCTGTCTTACAACTTTATTTTTAAAACAATAAAACAATTTAACGTAAAGAGCGAAGCATTGACGAGTGGACAGCCCCTTTCATATACGGAATAATTTTTGTTCGTTTTAAGTTTTAATGTCGCTCCTTACTTCCAGTTAAAAAAAACTTGTTTTTTTTAGTTAATAAACCATAAGCGCGCATGTTCTTACCAATACTTCACAACAAAATAACTGAAAAATCACTCCATTAGAATTAAGAGAAAACCAAGCTCGAGATGAATACCACTATCACACTCAGCAGCATCTTTCAAAATTTTGCTATTGCCCAATAAGCATGAGCGCAGCCAATGCCCCTGTGGAAATCAAGCTGATGTTCACTATTATTTTGCAACACATGTTAGCAAAGGTATAAGGACTCGAAAACGTTACTAATTGTACATGATACAGTTACATGTCGGTGTAAATTGCAGGCATTAGGGTCCTTCCTACGTTTCAAGAATGATGTTACCGAACCGCAAAGAAAACTATCAGGAACAATAGAAGACGCCACAAAGCTGAAGGAGGAGCTGTAAGGGTTGCATGAGTGGAACTGAATAAGTATTCTGGTGTTTTGTCGAAATGCCATTAATGTCCAAAGATTTTTATTTCAAATTTGTTATAGCATTATTAGCACACGATCAAACAGTTCGTGGTAACGAACTGTAAGTAAGGAGCGACCCGGCTCAATAGTAACCGAAACTCTAAAAAACAGAGTTTTGACAACAATAGATATATCAAAAGAATCAGATTTATATGCTGATTTCAAATATATAAGTTTCATCAAGTTTGATTTTACCCATCTAAAGCTACGCGCCTGAGAAAATTTGCCTTATTTTCGAAAAGGGGGGAAACACCCCCTAAAATTCATAGAACTTTAATGAAAATCACACCGTCAGATTCAGCGTATCAGAGAATCGTACTAGTCTATAGAAGTTCCAAGCTCCTATCTGCAAAAATGTGGAATTTTGTTTTTTTTCCAGAAGAAAGATAACGGTTGCTTTTTTTTTTTTTTTTTTTTTTTTTCAGAGGTGATCGCATCGATCCAGTAGTCCTAGAATATCGTTACGGCAAACTAAACTAATTACCTACACAAGTGAACAATACAGCTAGGCGTAAGCAGGTACTTGATGGTCTTCCCGGCCATGAGTCAATCACTAGCGTCAGTTTTGGCATTCTTTGCCAGTTTTCGTGTTTTTATGATATTTTTGACACCGAAATTCGAATCCCCCCCCCCCATTGGGGGTTGTGATAATCATTTTTTTAAATAAATATCTTATATTATCCTCATGCCACCCATGGTGAATATAATCAAGCTGAATATAACTGTCGCCAATGGTTTTTGCGATGCTCTGCAAACATATTGGAAAATGCTACTATAAAAGTCTCCGCTCGCAAGCACCTTGGCGTTGCTACCAATATCAACGTTGACTTCCATGTTTTACTGTTTGAAGAGTGTCCAAGAGTACAGAAGGCTGTGAGGTTCGGGAACTCTCGTAATGTGAAGCTCAGTTTTGTTGATTGTCGCTCGCTCAAGCTAGCAATAAGGGGTGGCGTGAAAGTCAGGTACAAGATTATTCGTCTTAACTGGTTTTTAGAACTTACTAGATGCTGTAATAAGTGGCATTCTTCCGACCTTTTAATAGAGAATCGTCCCAGTCTCGTCCCAAGATGTGGTTGCTGTGTTGGTCTAAATACCTCAACTGAAGAATCGGCCTGCTCCTATAACCCCTTATGGGCAAAAAGCGCTGGAGACCATGCTTCGTATAGCCAACGGTGCCGGAAATTACACGATATCTTTATGCAAAAGCAAAGTGTTTCTAGCATATCATGAATCCCCAAGATCTGTCTCTAGTGTCGTATAACATTAACGACACCAAAGATAAGGAAATCATTCTTGAAAATTTGATGCTCAATAATGATATTCAAGAACATTTGTTAGCCACGGCTAGTAATAACTTCCCATTTATTACATAAGCTCAACCGACTAAAAGGCCGGTCCTCTGGCGGCCTAGCGTGAATAAAGAAAGATGGAAAAATTGCGTCTCATTTCTATTCAGCTAGTCATCTACTGGTTATCCCTATTGGAAATACCGTTTTTATCAACTACTATTTACCGTATGATAAAAGAGACGCTAGATCTTCTTTGTATTTCGGCATAGTTTCAGCATATAAGAAGTTGGGAGACCTAAAGTCGTTTTCATCTTGAGGCATGGTTTATAAGAAGTTGGAAGACCTCCAATTGCTATAATATGCCTATGTTCCTACAATTACAACCTGAGCTGTCAGTCTCCAGTGTTACTTCAAAATATCTTAGCTGATGCTCGATGATCTTAACTGTGGCGACACCGATAGTTGTCCTCGTAGTGATACTTTATTGAATGCTCTACCGGACGCCTTCCAGATAGTTCCAAAGAATTTACCCTTTCCTATATCCATCAATTTTATTCAATACCAACATTGATCATTGTATTTGTGGTTCTGATATAGCCGCTTTTCAGGTTTTGGTGGATGTGAATGCCAGTGATATAGATCATAATCCATTGTCTATCATTATTTCTATTAGCGATTGGCTAACACCAGAAAGATGGTCCAAATGATTTTACAGACGGAATTGGAAAAATGCCAACTGGAGTGTTTATCTGGTGACACTTGTGTCAGTTTTGTCATAACTAAAACGTTCTTACCATTTATTCCAGCTCAGTGCTTATTCTACCAACCAAGCTCAAGATTTAAATATGTATTACCATGGTATTATCTGTTGTTTAGAAGTCACTGAAAAAGCTGCATTGCCTCTTGAAGAGCTTCGTACCGGTACGCAAAAACCCGTTTGGAGCATTTACCGTGAGATGAAAGGACTTAAAAACCAGACCAAAATGTGGCTTACGATATGGGTTGCTTGTGGCAGACCCAGGTCCGGAAATCTTTTTGATATCAAACCAAAAACGAAATTGACTTCCAAGAAGCAGCTTCGCCAGTGTCGATATATCGGTATGAATTTTCCTAAGTCTAAATCTGAGCAGAATAAAGTTGTTAATAGTGCAATGTTTGACACTAAAGACCATAGATGTACTATTGCCGCTGACAAATGGGTCTCTCAGTATTTTACTACTCTTGCTAAAGTAAATTATAAGGTTTATTCATTCTTGAAGAAACTATCAGATAATGTTTTTCCTTTACAACTTGTCCAGGCTGACCTTAATCCTGTTATGCTATTAAATAAAAAGAACAAGTTTTTTTAAACTGAAAGTAAGGAGCGACATTAAAACTTAAATCGAACAGAAATTATTCCGTATATGAAAGGGACTGTCCCCTCCTCAACGCCTTGCTCTTCACGCAAGTTTTGTTGGCTAGATGGCTTTCTCGAAATTTTGTTCTGACATAACTTACGTAACGAACTTCTATATTCGTATGTTTTTATTACGTATATTAGGGAGTTCGCCCCCCTAGGTTATACCTCTAATTCCCAATAAGGCATCTCAGCAGTATCCCAACGAACTTTCGGGGCTACTTCTGCTCTTAAAATTTAACCAAATCAAAATAACCGAAGTGTATCCAAGCTATCAAAGAAAGTAAACAGATTTTTTTTGCGAATGGTATCAGGTTTTCCATTTCAGGTCAACTAGAGGAGGTATGAAACTAAATTAAACACTACTATTTGTGTCCAGATTTTTAAAAGGGTGTATGCTGTTAAAAATTGCTGAAAAATTTTCTCCAGCATACAAATAGCAGGCCAAACTATAAAGTCTTAAAAAAAACGAAAATATTTAAAGTACGAGCTATTATTTACTTTTTCCCTGAAAAGACTATGTAAAAAAAAAGAAAAAAAAAGACAATATAAACCGAACAGAAATTAATTAAAAAAACTTTTTCCACAAAATGAGTTTTTCAAAGAAAAGGTAAAGAACACCATTAAACCATAAATGAGCAAAAATAAAATCAAATAATCTACCAACTGTGAAACTACCACAAATCAGCATCGATAAATAAATGAAACCCAAAACGAACAGAAATTACAACAAATAACCGAGTCAAACTCAATAATAGCAGAAATTAACATAAGTTGGGCCCAAAACCCCTATGCCTTCCCAAGGCCAGAACATAATTTGCACTTTACTGAAATAAATACAAATGAATGTGCATTGTCAGTTTAATACACATATACTGATAGTTGCTCATCAAAATGTTAATATTATTTGATTTATTTAAGTTAAAAAAGTGAAAACATTTATATTTTTTCAGTAAACTGTAAATTATGTTTTTGCCTTGGGAAGGCATAGGGGTTTTGAGCACAACTCATGTTGGGCATGTTGTTAGTTTCTTCGTTACTTTAGAAGTAAATTTTGGCTATAGTTCTGCATATTAGGTGCGTGGGGGGGGGGGGGGGGCAGCGGCGCCAATTAGGGGGAGGGGGCAGGGGGGCCATGCCCGCCCCCTGAACTTTGAAAATTACCTTTTATTTATATTTCACAGCCATTTTCTATCTTAGTTATGTGCTATATTAAACCTGCGAGACTGGATAACTGGTGGTTTTTTTTTTAGCCCCTGTGTATCGTTTTGCACACCTATTAAATAACACTTTTACTTTTTGATGACCTTGTTTTGAAATATCCTGTCTTTCCCACTTTTGTACCACCCTAGTTTTACCATTAGGAAACAATATTGTTTTGAAATGTCTAAGAGCGTGCCTATGCTATTTTATTCCCAATTTTTGACGGGAAATGTGATTTCTGAGTAGCGTTTATTCAAAACCAAACGTCAGCTCGTCAGTATTTCTTTGTTGCTTCTTGTGAAGAATTCGTAATCAAACTAAGGATTTTTTACGGTGAAAATGCGGAAGAAAAATGAAGAAACTGGTAATAGTGAAAGCGCTCAAAGTGTCGGGTTAGTGGAGATAAATTCCCCCACCTGTGACAGTCCTTCGGAAACAAGCGGAACAATAACTGGCTCAGATCAACATGAAAGTTTGGTCTATATTTCTGAACCCCTTGCGGGTTCCAATAGCAATAGTAGTCTAGGACCTCTCTCAGATACCTCTATGACGCGTCACGACAAACCAGCTCAACCTATTCTTGAAACATATCCTGCTTCCACTGCTAACGGTAGGAAATTCAGTGCAAATTACTATAATACTTTTGAATGGATTGAATACTCGAAAAACTTGAATTCCGTGTCTTGTTTTGCTTACCGCCATTTTTCTATGGGCACTCTAAGGGCTGGAGAAACAGCTGGAAAAAGGGCTTTCATTGAGTCAGGATTTTACAAGTGGAAAGACAGTTCTGCTCTATTAAAGCAACATGATGGTTCTGAAAGACACAGGCATTGTGTGTCAGCAAAGACGGGATTTAAGACATATAACACTGATACCTCGAGATCTATAGCAAATGTCTTAATTCAATCCAGATCTCAAGAGGTTCAGGAAAATATAGATCATGTGAAGTTCATTTTTCTTCGTGACGAATCAGAAACATCTGGAAACCGGGGTAACTTGACTTAATTGATGGAGAAAATGTCTAAAGCCAACGAAAATCTGAAAGCCCAGTTACAGCGCCGATATGGTCGCTATTGCAGTCATCAGTACCAAAATGACGCAGTTAAACTGGTAGGAAATGCTTTGCACCAAGACATTATTTCAGAAGTACAATCAGCTAATTACTTAGCTATTCTTGTCGACGAGACAAAAATGTTTCTAGAAAAGAACAATTAGCGATCCTACTCAGGTAAATATCAAATGGAAAAAAAGTGGAGCGACCAATCGGCTGCTATCACATGCACAAATTAGACGCCGACAGCCTATCCACCTTGATTTGTGAAACTATAGAAAAGTATGGTGTAGATTTGATGCTCAATGTTATGACGGCGCATCCGTTATGAGTGGAGAATTTAACGGAGTTCAAGTAAATTTTAGGGAGAAGACATCTTATGCAGTTTATGTACACTGTCACACCAACAGATTAAACTTGGTTTTGACAGACTGCCTAAAAAATATTAGCAAACTTTCAAAATTTTTCCCTGTGGTGCAAAGACTTTACGCATTTATATCATGCAGCAATACTCGACACGAGCTATTTGTGGAATCCCAGCGTATTAGCGAGCAAAAAGTCTTGGAACTTGAGAGGACCGTCCAGACTCGCTTGTTTTACGCAGTCCGCTCTATTTCGAAGGTGAAGGCAAGATTTGATTGTATTGGTGCTGTGCTTGCCACAGTCTCTGATAGTTCCAACGGCGATAGTTGACAAATCAACTCTGCCTCTTTTGTCTCAACTTTACACATAATGGAAAAAGTATTAGTCATTGTAAATTGTTTATCAGAGCAACTTCAATCCGAAAGTTTGTTGATTTATAAGGCACTTGCACTGATTTCTGGGACATTCGAGACACTCCAAAGGCTAAGAAATGATAACGAATTGAATGACTTAAGCAAAAACATATCCAAATTCTTGGCTTTACACGATATCCGGGAATCGAAGTCTCCACAATCTAAAGCCAGTGCTCGAAGCAAAAGAATTCAAGCCATTTCCATTAGTCTCAAAGACTTTCTTTCAAACTGATGAGCCGGTAAACGCATTACAATTCAGCCAGTTCCATCAGACTCCAGTAAACTTCTGTAATTTGAGGTAATAGACCGTTTCACGATCGGGATGGACCAATGTTTCATGCAAAATATGCTTCTGCTCGACGCTCTATCTGCTTTTGACCCCTGAAGTTCCGATGTTCTCGAAATTTCGAAAGTGGAATGGTTTATATGTCATTATCAAGGGATTCTCAATGTCGATGACCATGCCATAGAATCCCAGCTTTCTCTTGCAAAGCTGCATCTGTCAAAAAGTGATATTTCAAAGATGGATCTTCTTCGAGCTATTGGCATCTTATCCGACCACCCAGTTGCCTATTCTGCAGTGCTAAAACTAATGAAGCTAGTTGCAACTTTGCCTGTGACAACTGCCAGCAATAAACGATTCTTCTCGGCATTAGGGCGTGTGAAACACTATCTGCGATTCACGATGGGAAACGACTGACTCAGTGATCTTATGATAATGGCCGTTGAAAAGCAGGAGGTAAAGAAACTGGATTTGGATAGATTAGTCGACGATTTTGTCAAGCAGTGAAGTCGCCGCTACCCCCTGTTTTAGGTATGTTTGCTCAATGTTGTTTTATTTTTGGAATCTTCATTAAAAAAATCGAAAAAAAAAATCCTCCCCCCCCCCTACATTTTCGTGAATTGGTGCCACTGAGGGGGGGGGTAAAGTATAGCGGGTCTGCATGCAAAATGTGTTTGGTACAAGTATTCTGCATATTAGATAGATAGATATTGAAGTTTATTTTAAAGCCAACCATGAACATACTAAAATAACATAAACTTTGATCGGCAATCATCATAAAACACTTAAATGAAACACTACATTTGCTTTATACTTTTTTTTTTTTTTTTTTTTTTTTTTTTTTTTTTTTTTTTTTTTTAGTTAACAAAATTCCCAGTTACCTCGCTATTCTTCTGTCCTTTTTTAGTGGCCATACCTAGAAATTGTTTTCTGACTTCAAACTGTCCAAATACTTTACCCCCCCCCCTTCTATGTGCAAATATATAGCCCAAATTATATATTTCTCATATATTCTGTCACTTGTCTCTGTCTTGTCTCGCGCTAAGCTGAAATCACTAACGAAGAAACCGGATTGTTATCGAGTTTTACACAGCGTAAACTTGAGTGAGTTGCCCATAATACATAAGTACCAAAATTCCCTCCCCTTAAGGAAAAAAAATAAGATTATCAAATTTGGAAAGCCTTATTTTCCATGGGGGGTATTTTCCGCGGGGGAGGGGGTAAATGCCAGCCATCCCTTACAACACCCTCTTCCCCCCTTAGACCTGCCCCAGACTGGATATCATGGTTTTAACTGGTTGGAGCTTGGATCATTCACCCAAGCGAGTACACATTCATAAAACAGAAATTTATGGTTTATTGTATTCTTTTGAGTTGTTTTAGTAGAAGATGTACGTTCTTGAAGTTACCATACATTTAAAACATTGCTGCACCAGGCGTGTATTGACAAGTATTGACAACAAATATACTTAGACTTCATTTGACTCACCTCTGCTGCTCTCTCCACCATGGAGAGACTTAACTAGTACTCCACCCCCAAGGACTGGAAAAGCAAAAACTAACTGAGGAAATCTGGCGCCATCTTCTGGACAAGTTGCGCATATATATATATATATATATATATATATATATATATATATATATATATATATATATATATATATATATATATATATATTTCGGCCGATAACTGACATTTTTTTCCCCGATAATGACACTGACCTTCTTATCGGCCCGATAATATAGGTCGGCCGATACATTGGTCGGGTCCTAATTATAACAATTCTTTTTTCACCATCAAATACATAGGGGTCGTGGAGGGGTTGATGCAACAGCCTTTAAGCGGAGGCAAAGAAACAAGACTGAATTGTTGTTACCAGAACTCTTGTGTCATTAAAGTTTATCAATGGTGGCTAAAGCCCTTTGACTTTACCCTGGTACCGCAAATCTAATATTAGTTTCTTTTTGCCCGCTCAACGTGGAATAGTGATTTTGCTTGGAGTTCACATACGACCATTATAGTTATTAGGATTTGTATTATTCTTTTTTCAGCAATGATGAAGTCGCTCGTTTTTCTACCCAAATCAAGATATCCTGTTGTCCTGGACGTGACAGAGAAAAAGACGAAGAGAAAGATAAAAAGGCGCAAGAAAAAAAAACTGTTTCTGGCCAAACCCCTACTTTGGTAAGTTTGAATTTGTTTAGCAATACACGATTAAAGAAATGGAAGCACAGGAAATATTATTTTCTATATTTGCCTCTATTTTCTTTAAAGGGAAAAAATAATATGCAAATAAATACAAATATTATTTAGGATGTTCGACAAACCAAATTATTTACTTTTTTATGTGGTAGAAAGCACATTAGTAAAACCAATCATATGAGAAACAGTTTCTTTTAAGCAAGAACGGATACAACGGGGAGGCGATTGGATTGATCCCCCCCCCAACGAATTTTGAAAAAATCCTTCCTAAATTATACTATTGAGTACTATATACAAGAAATCAGGAATGAAAAATCGACCGTTTTCTGAAATAAAAACAATGAAACATATCAACGCAATAAAATTGTTCAGAGACGATACAGTAAGTGTTATAAACACCAGAGTGAAACGTTTCTGTGCTGTTAGGGAGAGCCCAAAGAAGTTCAGACCTAAGAAAAGAAGGTTGGACAGTAACATTGCATGTGGCCTGTGTAAGTATGCAAAGGTTAGCATCACTTATCACGTAATACATACGTCCAAATGGAATAATTTTATTCCCATCACTGAACTTGACAAAAGTCAAGACTCCTTCACCAACGCTATAAATGTTAGCCTCATTGCTAGCAGCCACACATTTGACAAGCTGCATACACATAGTGAGTTTTGATTTAGTTCAACTTCCTCTCAACATTCTTCGAAACTTTCACCTTAATACCCTTTAGCTTTAGTAGTAGTAGTAAAAGTAGTAATAGTTTTAGCGGTAGCATTAGTAGTATTAGCTGTAGCAGCAGCAGTAGTAGTATTAGTAGCATGCAAATACTGCCTTTTGGCGAGTTAAACTTTTGATTTATGTCAACTTCCCCTTTAATGTTCACTGCAATTTTCACATTAATACCCTTAACCAAAGTAATAATTGTAATCGAAGCATTAGTAGTATGCAAACATTTTTTATTATTGGACCTTTAACTTTTGCCTCGGCTTGTCTTTTGTTATTATGAAAGACATGTCGCCGAACCTTTATTCTTTCAATTGTTCGGGTGGTGGGACAAAAATTTCTTTTTCTTCCAACGATTTATCTAGTCCAGGTTTTGATTTTTAAAGTTATGAATTCATTGACGACCACCTTTGTTTCTTTTAATTTTCAAGATTGTGGGACCATAACTTCTCCTTGTTTTTTGACTTGTCTTCCTTGACTATCAAAGACATACCACCTAACCTTTGTTCCTTTTAATTTTCTATGTGGTGATACAAAAACTTCTCTTTCTTTCAATGATCTAACCTGTCCATATTTTGATTTTTAAAAGTAGGGTAGGTATTGATGACCATATCCATGTCAAAATCCAAAACCCAATCATCATTCGTTACACCTTGGCTTATCTTTCGTCATTATGAAATACGTATCGCCGAACCTTTGTTTTTTAACAAAGGTATGGGGCACGCGGCAGGCTTCTATATATAGATTCTCACTGTCGTTTGTCTTCTAAATGCAGACAAATTGAGCCTTTTCTTGGTGTCATGACGTCCAAATGGACCTTAAATTAGAAGTGCTGCCTTTGTAAAATTACATTTTTTTCATTGGACCTTTAACTTTTGCCTCGGCATATCTTGTTATTATGAAAGATATATCGCCGAACCTTTGTTTCTTTTAATTGTTCAGGTGGTGGGACAAAAACTTCTTTTTCTTCCATCTATTCGAGGGTTTTGATTTTACAAGGTATAGGAGACATTGACGACCACCTTTGTTTCTTTTAATTGTTCAGGAGGCGGAACAAAAACTTCTTTTGCCTTGTGTTGTCTTTTGTCATTATGAAAGACATATTGCCGAACATTTGTTTCTTTTAATTGTTCAGGTTGTGGGAAAAAACTTATTTTTCTTGAAACGATTTATCCAGTCCATATTTTTGATTTTCAAAACTATTGTAGGTATTGATGACCTTATCCTTGTCAAAATACAAAACCCAATCATCATTTTTCAATTTGTTTGCTTCGTTACACCTCGGCTTATTTTTCGTCATTACGAAATACATATCGCCGAACCTTTGTTTTTTTTTAACGAAGGTAAGGTAGGCATTGATGACCTTATCCATCAAAATCCCAAACCAAATGATCAACGCTATTATTTTCAATTTTGACGTTTCGATTCTCGATGTCCAGGTTGATTTTAATTGACTCACTGCTCTTCATTTTCATTTTCGACTCCCTCACTTGTTCGGTGTCGTATGTCTTCTAACCGCGTGTGTCTTTGCCCTTCATTTTCACATTTATCACGCTCTAATTGTCGTTTTAGCATATCGTCTAACCGCCCGTGTGTTTGCTCTTCATTTTCGTTTTTGACATGTTTTGGATTTGGATTAATTCAGACAATTTAGCAATGGTCTTTGCTTTAGCTGTCCGTATTGGTGTTGTCGCAATTGATGGTCCAGGTTTTCAAATTTCACACCTTATCACGTTTGATAGTTCAGGTGTTGGTTCCAAAGAATCATCATTTATATATTAAAAAATGATGGAAATTTTCGTTTTTTTGCCATCCAACAGACATTATATTATATAAATAACTACTTCGTTGGAAACTCAACAATCTTATTTATGCTATGCATGACACCGTATGAAAAATATTTATATGATGCCATATATGATGTCATAAGAAATGCTTATATGATGTAATAACATAGTACATGACGTCATTGGAAAAACCCAAATTAAGGCTCTTAACGATTTTTCTCAGACTTTTGACCTATCTAGATTGTTTTTTCATGCGAGAATATCCCAAGATACCAATTTTTCTGCAAAAATATGGAGCCGTTTTCGAGAACATACATACATACCCAATTATTACTCACATAAAGATAGTATATATATATATATATATATATATATATATATATATATATATATATATATATATATATATATATATATATATATATATATATATATATATATATATATATATATATATATATATATATATATATATATATATATACATATATATATATATATATATATATATATATATATATATATATATATATATATATATATATATATATATATATATATATATATATATATATATATATATATATATATATATATATATATATATATATATATATATATATATATATATATATATATATATATATATACAAATTTGATATAAACTTGGAAATGCACCTTCCAATTCAAGTTAAAGCAACAAAAAATCCCAGGCAATTCATTTCAAAAACTTGATCGATTCCTAAACCTCTAAAACATATATTTTTTCTAATTAATATTAACACCAGTTGACTCACAATCATTTATTTAGTTTTGATAATGGAAGAAAATCCGGACTAGTAAATTAAGTCCAATTATATGGAAATGCTAGTGGCGCGAGATACGAAGTCCTGTGAATGGAATGATTGTCGAGTAAAAATTGTGTATATTCGAATTGTGGAATTAGCCTTATCCAATTCCAGAGTTCAAAAATAATCGTTTTACTCAATTGTGTGGCCAGCATATATTTGACCCATTCATGTTGTTATAACTTTTATTTTGTATTTTTAGGCTACAACTGGGCTGGATCTAAACTCTGATGGCTCAATGGCTATGGGGCAAGGGTATTCTTTGCGAGGGTATTCTCTGAGGTGGAATAAATTTAATACCGTCTTCCAAAACTCATTTAGTGAAATTTACGCTTCTCAGGAACTCACTGACATGGCTTTTTTCGTCGAAGACAATTTTATCAAGTGTCACAAGGTTGTCATATCGGCAGCTAGTCCCTACTTCCGACATATTCTCGTTAGATTAACAGAAGTGAACCCTGTTGTTGTATTAGATAATGTCAGTTATTCAGTATTTTCGGCTTTGATTAATTTTATTTACTGTGGCGAAATTGAAGTGGATCATGGTCTGTTGAAACCAGTTGTAGACACTGGTAAAAGATTTCGTGTGGTAGGTTTATTTGAATCTGAGCCCAGCATATCTAATAATTCAGCCAACACTCCATTGTGTAACAATAAGGTATCCACTGCAGAGCGAACAGTGTTAAATCTTGATGCCACTACAATAGCTTCGTCAGAGTTGAGTAACGCGATAGTGGAAGATGAAACGGATCCTTTATCTTTGGACATCGCAGAGGAAAAACAGGTAAACCCATGATTTTGTTGTTTCAAGTTACTTTGCTATTTTGTTTTATATCTGAATTTTTTATGCTATTTATGGTTTCTGTTATGAATCCAATACTTTTGTATGTATTTCTGGTTAGGCTCTGTTCCTAAATTCTTAAATTCCTATAAATTACTTAACTACTCAAAATATCCTATTTCTCAAGCGTTACTTCTGTCGATTGATTTGTTTGTCTTGAGCCTAATTAAAACGTTACGAATATTTTTTCTGGTGGATGGTGAATAGTCTAGGAGCAGGAGCTTCAGCTAGTTATCCTCAAAGGCCTCTGACTTCCACGGTGGCCATTTGTCTAGCATTTGTCACTTACATTTTATCTCACTCTTTTTTTAGTTTTATCAGTTTTTATCTTTTTAACTTTATGAAATTTTGCAGATTGACTAATGAATGGTTTTGTCATTCTGATATTATTGTTTTTGGCATTTTTTGGGGGGGTTTATGATTCCGAAATACGAATTCGGCCCTTTGGGGTCTGTGATAGGAATTTTTTTAAATAAATATCTTTTCTACATTAGAAATTCTGGCATGAACTTAATTCCTGTTTATCCTACACAGTAAAACATTTTATAGGATTGTATTCTCATGGGATTCTTTGCGATTTTTGCTATTGCTTCTCTTCTAACTGCAAATTTCGTTTGCGATTCTATGTGACCCTCACTGTCGTTTGTCTTCCGATCGCAGATTTCGTTGTCCGTGATTTCTATAAGTGGTTCTTTGTGGCGCTTGTTGTCGAATGTTTTCTAATCGCATATCTTGTTTTGCCGCATTTTCTTTTATAATTACCGCAGACATTTTTCCATGCCTTTTGCTTTATCTGTTGGGATTCATTCATCAATTTATATAATTTCTTGTGACGTCATACGTGCCAAAAAAAAATTCTTTTCCAGCTTTTCCCCTGTAGTTATATTTTTGCTTTAATTAGGTTATTACATAATTCAGTAACCACCAGGTATACTCTATTACATATACCTTCTGAAGTATCTGATTGACCCATTAGCATAATTATCGTGTTATTCTTGAGCCATAGGGTCGCAAGTCATAAATTGTTTGTTCCATTGTATATACCCTCGAAAATATCTATAGTACTCATTAGAACAATTATCGTGTTATTCTTTAGTTTTAAGTGATAGGGGGGCAAATCGTGAATATAATTCATCCTTCTTGTTTATCTTTTCTGCTAAAATAACACGTTAATTCATTCCATTGTAATTTTGATTTGTTTTCTAGCCACATATTTTTTTGTACAACATTTTCGTTTGCAATTCAATGTGTATAATAAAATAAAAATGATACAGACAGTAATAATCTTGCCTCCGCATTATTGATTTCCATTATCTAATAGAAATGAAATATATTATTTTTGGGTCGTATTAATCGCGGCATAGCTAAAAATCGGATAGGGGCTACTTGGCCACCGATTGGCGATGTTGAAATTGCGAACAGCTTATTTGTGGCACTGAATTCTATTTAGTTGCTTGTTTGACATTATACGTAAGCATATCTGAATAGTCAAAGATCTTTTTCTGGGTAAAGTGGGGAAGAGTGTTAAAGCTGGGAAAAACTTATTTTTGGCCTAAATTTATGTTTGATTATTTGGATCAGTAAATAGTAGAATCGAGAAGGCATGTAAATAAGCATGCCCAAACATGGAGTGAGGATGGGGGTGCGGGATAGAGTCACAACAACCCCAAAACGGGTCTAGAGAACTATAACTGAAGAACCGGAAAATTGTGTGTGATCAAAAAAGTCTTTTTTGTTCTGTTTTCGTTTTTTAAATTACATAAGCCTTTCCGATTATATGCGTAAGCATATACACCAGCAGGTATCTTTGGAATGGAGGGGATCTGATGGCTGTAAAGGGGTCAGTTTGAGTTCCAGTATGTGCTGGTAAGTACTTAGACTAATCCAAATAACCCATTGATCTTTCCACTTAGAATAAAGCTGACAATATAATACTGATACCAGAAGAAGAGGAAGTGTGTGTTTTATCAGATGAAGAAGTTTCAAATTTGTCAGAAGTTCTGGATTCAGGTTCTGGTAGGATTAGAAGCTATGACAGTCGTGTGACTTTTGTTGATTGTGTCACATCAAGCAGCAATAAGGGCAATCGAATTGAAGAAGAGGCACCTGTTTCAAATTTGGACGGTAAGTAATGTCACAGCTCTGCAACTCCTGAGGTAAATTAGAATATGCTTTGAGTCAACACTTGCCCTTTTTGTGCCCTTCATGTTCTTTCTGAACGCCTTGCAAACGTAACATATTGAGTGTGGTTTTTTTTTTTCGTGTTAGAATATTACAACCTGTAGGTTTTCAAAAAGCATTTTGAGAATACGTCTTAAAAAATCAGTACTCTTGAAGAGCCTTTTTAGAAATTGTTTTATTATTGTATTTCAATTAACATGGTATAACTTATATATGCCGATGCGGCTTCTTCATCACAAGAAAAAAAACAATAACAAATGAAAATACACACCTCTTTAAAAAGAAAGGAGAAGAAGATGATGAGGTAAGAAAAAAGGGGCTAACTGGAGAATACTCGTGCAATTTAAAAGAAAAAAAAGGAACCTTAAGAACTGAAACAGAGTTGTGAAGTACGGGCATTTTAAACAGTAGTTGCAATCATTATTTACAATGTTTCTGTTTGAAGGAGAGGAAAGTATGAACAACAAAAGTTTGTTTTGCTTTACATTTATACTTTAAAAGTGTGTTTATAAAACACAAATTCTGTCACGAAAAAGGCATGCATCATGTAGCTTTTTTCTTTTTTTTTTTTCTTTTTTTTTTGGTTGAAACAAAGAAATAGATAGAGATACAGAGAATTTCACCAACATGATTTCAGAATGACATTTTCCTTTTTGTCTCCTTTTTCTGTTGGACCTGGATACTAAATTTTTTAATTCTAGTATATTGGTTCTAGGTTTGATTGGGGAAAACTGATTAAATCTGTTTTTTGCCTTGTAGATATTAGGTTCTATTTTAGATAATATAGCAGCTAACAAAATTATGACGGTGTAACTAGATTTGTTGTGTTGAGATTAGGAAAAGTATATCTTTAATTCGTGATTGAATTGTTCGTAGATACCATGCTTTGGCGTAGGATAGCCAATATTGCATCTTGAAGCCCTGATTTAGCAAAGAATCACAATATTTTGCATTCAGATGGCTATAGTTTCGATTCAGCATAAGAAATATTAAACCCAGCAAACGACAACACCGTTGACTCTCGATAATTAGAACTTTTTTCTTGGTTCCTTAAAAGACACTTAATAAATTGAGAAGAAAAAAAACACCTTGATAACTTGAACTTGTAATGAGGGCATCTTACTGGACAATATTATATAAAAAAAAATATATATAATATAATTTCTGCTGAATAGCATTGATAAAGGTGAGAATGTGAAAATTGCAGTTTTACCTCTATAATTATGATTGACAAGGTCTTGAAAAATTGCAGTTCCACCATCCTACATAACTGCTTCAAGAAACATAAATTTGCTGATGAACATCACACGGTCATCAGAGTCGCGATATTTAGCGGAATTTACCCCCTAAATATAGAATGGGGACCTCTACCAACCTATGGTGATTTTATCTTTGGGGATTTTGTTCACATGGATGATGAAATCGCTGCCCGTGGTGCCTTAACCCCTTGCTTAACCGATGCCGAATCGATGACTTTTCAAGATGAGGCCGAGAAGGATAACGAAGCAGAGACACCTACTCCGGTCACATCAAGCAAGGCAACATTACCCATCTACACCTTACATTCCTACACCTTCAGAACAGAAACAAATGATAATTTCTTTACAAATCTCATCACCATTGAAAATGAATTGGACAATGTGAGATGGAAGTCGCTCCATCAACAGAAAAATCAGACAACTTTCCAAAATTATTTTTTCCCTCACAACGTTTCAACATAGGCCTACTAAGAAGTCGATTAAGAAGTTGAATGTAATTGTTTGTGAATTTTGTGACATTCAATAAATCTACAGTCAGCTTACGGTAATTTGAAAATTGAATAAATAACAGTTGCAGCTTATATACGATAGTTTCAAATAGTCACCCTCTCTTCGTAACTTCTTTTCTTTTTCCAACCGAATCCAATCTTGGCAAGATCTTGGCAGCGAAAAAAGAACTAGCTGACTATTCTCAATCCAGCTGAGCATGCACGTTCCCTAGGTAGAGCTGCCATCGTTTCAGATATTCTGCCTATGCTGGATCCAATTAAAGTACGAGCTAATTCAACTGCCCTGCAATGCTAGTGCAAGCAACAAGGCATATTTAGAGGTGTAAAAGTGAGCAAATTAAAAAAAGAGCCTAAAGAAATAGCTACCGGGAGAGGAGAGGCTTAAGAAGAAAGGAGAAGAAGCTCATGTACACTGCTATTACTACCACTACTAACAACTCACTGCAGCACCGAACCACCTGACCCCAAAGAGCTGTAGGTTCGAAGAAGCCCCCGAAAACTTTATAGGGGTTTTTCTTTTTCGTTTTTTAGGTATAGCCGTGTTTTTTCTAGGAACCGCTAGTATTATAAATGTTGCAAGATAATTCATTTAACAAGCTTATACTCACTCTCACCTACCATGAGAAAAAGTCCAAATTCAATGATCAAAAGCTCATTACTTAAATACTTAACTCGAATATTTTCTAATTAATTCAATCGATGCTATCATCCATATCTACTGGACAAGAAAACGATCGATTTTAATTATGTATTGTTGCGTCGGTATATTGAATATGTGTGCAAAGGAATCCTTTTAGTGGCAGGTCAAATTTTATTTAAACAGAAGAATACTACTGAAATATATGAATACTTAAAAATTTGAAAAATATTGTAAGGTTTCCGGGGTTTTAGACCTATACCCCAACTCGCTGTACATACCTGGATATGAGAGTCATTAAGTTCAAATTTGACTGATATCGCATTCCTATTGGCTGAAATTTATAGGTGAATCTGTCATAATTTTTACATCTGATTTTTGAACTTACTTTGGTATGCCCTGATGAAATAAAAAAATCCACTATATTGCAAGTCGACTGCGATAAAAGTAAAAAACAAAGAAAAATCAAGTGCGATCGTTTGCGGAAATTTACTGCACTAGCTATGGAAATTGGTAAAGACTGTGGCATTTCCGCAGCTCCTTGTGAATTTTTGTACAGGAATTGCGATTTCTTTTTGCGAAGATCTATTTGTTTTTATCAAGCGAATTGTGTAAAGTTTGACTGGTCCTACGTCTTGTTGGTTTCATTTTCTTTGTATTACTCCGTTGGATGTTCTCTATTCTGCTCTTGAAATTTCTTCTGCTTTCATAATTTTCACTCTGTTTTTCTTCTTATTAATTATTTTTACTTATTATGTTGTTTAATCATTCAGGGTGTTTTTGTTAATGTTCAGCCTTTTCTCTTAACTCTTCGAGCTCTGCTGGGGAAATATTCATTTTTTCTTCATGTTTCAATTACGCGTCTGTTTTTTTAGTTTCTTCGTTCATTTCATGTTTAATGTCCTAATAAATTTACTTTTGTAGGAGGTCTCAAAATAAGGAACTTTAGCGTTGATTTGGAAAGATTCCCTATTCCCCTTCGACGTTTACTAACAGGCGATTCAGTCACCTCGGTCGATAAGCATACGGTAGTTCGCTTAATTCTGGATGACTTCATTGCCTTTAAAAAGGTTCAGCCCTGTCTCTCGAATCGGTCTGTGACGAAAAATGACTTAGTGATGCTTTGCAAGAAGCTCGTTACAAAATATCCATGTTTATGTGATCGTCAAAAAAGTGGAAAAACTATTGAAAACGGTTTTGCTGTTTTACTGAATATGATGATTAATCGAAGGGGAAATATTTCTCGGGCTATTCGCACACAGAGAAATATTCAAAGCAGTCATACTCAAATAGGAGGGCCTGATAGTAAAAGAATAAGGCTGCTGAGCCATGAATCAGTTCACGAGAATAAGCAAGTTAACCAAAATTCCAATAGCCTTCAGAGTATGCCCTGCACTCAACTGAAAACAAATAATTGTAATCTGAATCCTCTCTTTGACCATTTTGAAGATATTCAGTCTGATATTGAAAACAGAATGGCCGTGCTTAAACTGAAAGAGAAATGGCCTGCCTTGTTTAATACTTGTGAATTGCTAATTCATGCTCAAAAAGTTCTGAAATTTAATCCTGGTACCTTTATGAAGAAAATACAACATATTATTGAAAAAATGCGACCTGGGAGTATGGTAAATTCATTCACAGTTTTGAGTGTTTTGCATCAATTACGGGTTATGGTTGGTGACATAGAAGATTGCTTTGTTCGTATTGAGGTTAGTAAATTGCCTTCCAAAAATTTTTTTTTTTCAAATACATTCTTTTTTATTTCTGTTTTGCATTTATGCAGTTTTAGGCAATATTTTATCTTGAGAACTATTACTACTCCTGCTACTGCTAGTAATTTCTATCCTTGTTCCTTTTTTTAGTTTGGTGCCCACTACTACCCAAAAAATGTATAGCTGCACATGGTGGACTTTTACGTCAAAAATTGAACTTCTAATTTTTAAATTTTTTTTTTAAGATATACCTAGTTGTGTAAGTATCTACTTAACCAATTCAAAAATTTCTTTTGCTTTTCACTGCCCTTGGTATTTTAAGATAATGCTTACAGTAATTGGAAATAGTTTGCTCCAAATTATTGGGAATCCGAGGGAAGGGCTGAAACGGCCATATTTTATCGACAGGGGCACAAATTTCTTCCTTATTTAAAATCTATTCTTAATTTTTTCGATTAGCCATAAAAATGTTGATTAATTACCCTGTTGCTCCGTCTTGCTTTTTATATAAATATGGCACAAAACCCGCATTTCCCCACAGTAAGTAACTCGACGAAAGACTAGAAATCCAAGATTTTTTTTTAAAGAAATGAATACAAGAAGTATACATCATTTTCTTTCTTTTAGCTTAACCAGTTCTGTAATTTTTCTTTTCTTTTAGGATTCGGAGACGTTTAACCCAACCATGTTGCCCCAGACACCTACTATTGTCTATTTTAGTAAGTTCTCATTATTATTAGGAAAGTAATTTTCTTTGATCTAATTGTACTCTTTGTAACACCACAGGCGCCAACTTTTTATTTCAGGATTAGGGCTTGAAATGATTAGATCCTAAGTATTGAAGAGTATTTGTAGATGCTGTGGCAGCCTTTAAAGTTTTTTAATGGGGTTGGGATAGGCTTTCATGAGCAGTATTTTGAAGATGACTCTGAATCCTCCCCTCCATCCCTACTCAATTAGGTTGACGCTGATATGTCACTAAATAAGCTTTTACTTTTTGGGGAAATAGTTATTTAAGTTCATTTTATTTCTTTACTTATGGCGGCAGTGTAAAATAAATCGTCTCTCGGCTAAATTATTTGAAAAAACGAATTGAAGGATTAATTCTCGGGTTAAGAGATTGGCCCTCAAATTAAGGGATTTCAATAAGGACTTAACCAATTCACCATGTTTTATTTCAAAATATGTTACATTTTCACTTGTGATGAACTGTTTTTTACATCTTTGAACAGGTTCCATGAGTCGACTGAAAAAAAAATACTTATTATCTAGATTGTAGAAAACAATTTCATTGCCTTAAAAATGCGAATTAACTTAACTTCTGGTTTACGATGAACAAGAATGTATGATATATGAATTTTAAATGTTTGAAAAAAAAAGTGTGTGTGTCTTCTTGCGCCAGTGTGGTTTCGGAACGCACTTGTAAATGTAAATTGAGATCTTGCCGTCCATATAGACCGAATACTGTATGGTTCATAACTGGAAATCTTCTTGAGAAGCTTATCTTTCCTGAAATGCGCATGAAATGAAATCACTTTATCGTGAGTTTTTATGTGAGCTGTTTCTAGTTGCTTACATTGCAAGCAGTGATATTTGTTCGTTTTAGGTTTCAATTTGATTTCATCAGAAAATGTACGTTTTTTTAAATTAATTTTTGCTCGTTTTTAGTTTAAAAAAATTTTAAAATAACTTGGATAATAAAATAAGATATAACTATTTGTACTAACTTGAGAGAAGTAAGAGTGATAAACATAAGACTTGTTTCATTGTTGTATTATATCTGAAGCTAATGTTTTTTCCTCAAGAAAAAAATAAAGGTTTTCTGTTACCGCCTTATTGTTAAATAAAAAAGTTAGCTACCAGTTTTGTTTCAAACTGTTAGCACAAGAGTGTTACCCAAAAAATAGATATTCCTAATAAAATGATAAAAATCTTCTTTTCCAATGACTCGATTTGTTAGAGAAAGGAAAGGTAAAAACAAACGACAACAAAACAGAATAATACAAAACAACAAGATAAGTAAACTTTTGGATATAGCTTGGGACTAACTTCAAGCATTAGAGGGTGGGGGGGTACACTTGGGTCTGTCTAAGATAGGGAACAATAAATTTCTAGTCAACGGGCTTGCAATGATGACGATTTCAAATGTGAAGTTTTATTTTAATTTGGCGTTACATTATGTATGAGGAATTTCAAGCTCTTCCAAAATCTTTAATAATTAGTTCTTATTAATTAAAGTTATTCCTCCGTTGAATCTGCATAACTGTTAGTGTTTCTGAATTAATGTCAATTCAGACTTTTTTTTTTTTTTTTTTTTTGCATTTTAAAGTTTCTTTCAAATGTGCTGATAGATTCTAAACCTCTAAATCAAGCTCTCCAGCGATTTTTATTTTTATGCAGTAATTTTTATTATTGCTAGCCTTCTCTGTTCTGAAAATGACACCAAAAGTTCCATTTTTGGAGCCATGCGGCATTCTTTTTCTCCGGTGCCATAACGATTGATTTATAAAAGTCACATAGGTGTAAGTATTAACTTTCAAATAAGCCATTAACAATATTTCCACAACCAGTAGCCTGCTTCTACTGGCGAATGTAACCTATTTAAAAAAAATATTTCCATTGTAAATTTCAATTTGAAGTCATATTTGACGTGTTGAAATTCTTCAACATGTTTCTTTACAATAAAAATTACTATTCTGTAGGAACTAAGTAATAGGTCATATTTCTGATTCAGCACCTTTAAGGAAATATTTCTCATCGGACAGTTTCTTAGAAAACGTGTTTTTGAACTCACAGTTACCATGGGCCGTGGTTCACCGCTTACCAGTTTGTGAATACTGCTGCAGCCATCATGCCAGAAACATTTCTTCTTTGTCATTCCTTTTATTTATTATGTTGTGTTCTAGATGAAGAGGGATCACGAGATCGTTTAAGTATTTATGTAGAAAGAGTTATCATTGCTGAAGAATACGATCCTATTAAAGCAGTTGCAATTTGGTTTTGCTCATTCAAAATTTTCAACATTGAGGGAGAGAAGACAAAAAATCTTTTCAGTTTGTTGCTGAGGTAAGACTTTTACGGCATTACTATAATTTTTATTTCGTGCTATGTGTTTTATTTGTCGTAACATCAACAAAAAAATGCCTTGTTAACCAAGACTACTGAAAAGAATTAACGAAATGTAGAAGGCTGAATTAATATGTATATTGATGTTAATTCTAGAAAGTCTAAGTAGTTCTAGATTTATCAAGTTTTATAGTAGAGAAAATTTTTGAAGTGTATTTTGTTTTCATTAAAGCAGAATTGACATTTTGGTCTTTTGGAGATATAGAAGGCGTTAGCACTACTCCTGTTTGATGTAGTTTCTGTTCATTTCAAGTTTGACTTGACCCTTTTTTGTAATCTCCGTTTATTTTGGGTTTCATTTATTTATTGATAGGGATTTGTGTTTATTTTACGCTTGATTTATTATTTGACTTTATTTCTGCTAGTCTTAGTTCTAATTGTAGTTCTTTACTTTCCTTTGAAAAACCTCTATAGTGAAAAAAACTGTTTTTTTTAACTTAATTTCTTTTCGTTTTTGACTAACAGTTTTTTTTATTGGAAGGAATATTTACAAAGCTCTTTTTCATTTTTTGCTTCTTAAGAATCAAAATTTAGCTTACTTTTTATATTTTGAACAAAATTTCGCCAAATATTTTCCTAAGTTTTATTATGGAACTTCGGATGGATGAGTACGTGGAGTATTATTCAAATAATTGGACTAAAAATCCGCAATATGCTTGGGCTTATTTAGGGCTGAAGCCATTCTGACCACCATCATGTTACAACCTTGTTGGATGCACATAGGTTTTTTTTTTATTTACTTCAAGATTCCCCTCAACATGCCCTGTAAGTTTAAACTGAATACTATTAGCCGTTCCTGTGATAATGCACATAACTGCTGTTGAACCTCCGGATGCACAAAGAGTTTTGATTTATTTCAACATGTCTTTCAAAGTTACCTGAAATTCCAACTTAGTATTCATATTCTTTTTTATTTAGTTCAACAGTTGCAGCAGTTGTAGTTACAGTAGCAGTTACAGTTACAATCACTCTCGCAGTGGAAACAGTAGTAATAGTCACAAGTAATCACAGTCCCAGTCATAAGTAATCGCAAGTAGTTGCAGTCACAAGTACTAGCAGTTGCGTAGCAAGTAATCTCAGTCTTAGCCGCAGGTAGTCAGAGTCGTAATCAAAAGTAGATGCAGTTGCTGACGGAAGCAGTCGAAATCACAAGTAATCGCAGTCGCGAGTAGTCTTATTCGCAAGTAGTCGCAGTCGTAGTAACATTAGTATTAATAGTACTATAAATAGTAGCATGTAAATAGTATGTTTTGGTTAGTTCAATATCTCCCTCAGTATGCCCTGAAAGTTTCAAATTAATACCCTCAGCTGTTTCTGAAATATTGCTGATGGGTCCTTTTGACAACCTGCATGCACATAATGTGTGTTTGATTTAGTTCAACATCCGCCTCATCGTTTCGTGAAAGTTAATTCGCTAAGCCTTTTCGTGACCAAGGATCAGATATGCCCCCCTTTCCCAATAACAAACCCTATTTGTAAACATTGGGCAACTTGCGGCTGTGTCAATCACTTTTGACTCTTAAAAAAGGTACAAGAACTTTCAATTTTCAATCAAATGAGTCCATCTTAAGTTTTTAAGACAACTCCTTCAATACGAAGTGGCCTAGAAAAAAAGAGCCTTATTGCTCTTTTATATGCATCTGTACTGCCTAAGCATTTCAACGCTATTGTGCTTCCTAGAATTAATCTTAACGCCCAATGAAGAGGTTAGAAAAGCACAAAATTAAATGTCAACTATAATTGCGAGTTATATCTGTAGCAGGGACGGAAATATTTAGAGTGGGCGGTCCACGTCCCCTTTCAGTGTTGAATATTTTTGGCATACTGTTCTAATGGGTCCTAATTTTGAAGAATTCAGGCTGGAGACGCTTGAAAACTTCGAGACTATAATGGCTTTTAACTCAGAGAGATCATTATTGTTTCCACATCCATGAAAAACCAGCTCCAAATGTTTTCGGGTGCTATCAATTTATGTTTTTATTTTGAACCAAAGTTTGTAGATCAATTATTCACGCATAACAGTAATTCTTACAAATATATTCAGTTTCACAGTTTGTTTATGTAGTATAGCCGACATTTGTCCAGGAGTGAGGAAGTATTTTTTAGCTGTTGTTACCTAACATGACGGTTCTTTGAACACCTCAACCTGAAGTTTAATAAAAATCGGACAAATACATAACTACCCTGAAAGGTTTTCCTTCTTGGGGTTTTTGGAAATAAGCCTTTCAATTCCTTTTTTTTATCTATTAATCTACTACTGCTACTAATCTCACTGCAGCACCAAGCCGTTTGAGACCAACACAACTACGAACGCTCCTCCTGCTTCAACCTAATTTTTTCAATACCCAATCTCTTTGTAACCTCCCAAGAAGCTTCAATTTCCATTAATTCCTTCCTTATGACCTCCTTCCACCCCATTCCGGGATGACCTGCTTTTTATTTGGCCCTAGATGGCTGGCCAAAAGGTACGACCCATGGATATCTGTCATCCTTCATCCGCAAAACGTGTCCCAGCCATGTCAGCCTTTCTCTCATTAGTCCTATAAAGCGGGACAGAACTAAATTTTTTGTAAAACTTTTTGTTTGAAATACTGTCAGTGACGGGTACCCAAAAGAATCTGTAGATAATTCATCTAAAAAACATCTAACAAATCCTCCTCCATCTTTCAAATCGCCCATGTTTCAGAACCATACTTGGTCACTGCTATCACTGTTCCTTTTAATATTCTAATCTGGGTTCGCAGACTTATCTCCCTATTCTTCCAACTATTTTTCAACTGAAAAAAGACCCTGGGCTTTGGCTATTCTACTTTTTCATTTTCACTGCACCCACAATCTTTACTTATAATACTACCTAGATAAGCGAAGTTATCCAATTGATCGATTATCTCGTTGCCCGATATCACCTCTTCCGAGTCTAAGCGACTTAGTCTTCTTAACATTAATTTTCAAATCTGTTCTTGCACCCTGAACTCTGAAAACTTCCAAAAATCATTCATTCTGCTTATGATTAAATCTAGGGCACTCAAAGCATCAGAATGATCTAAGTCTGGGAGAGGCAGTAATTATTTAAGTGCACAACCATTAGACTAGAATGACAAATGAAAAGGTTTCAAAAAAAGAAAAGACAAAGTTAGATTTAAACGAAATTTATTATTAATTTTGAAGCAGGTGTGTGCCGGGGGGGGGGGGCTCCAGGTCCGTTTTAACATTCGAAATCTCAAGATTTTCGCCTCTCTTTTCTATAATTTATGTGTAATTCTCATGTTTTTGGTGTTTGTTTTTTAAATGAACCTCCCCCGCCCCCCCCCCCCACCAAAAAAATAGGCAAATGCTCTTGCCTTTGCGAAGTAGTTAAAAATCACGGAATTACAGTTCGTTGTCATTCTCGTCATCCTTGGTCGTTTAATTTGAAATTAAGAAGTGTTCACATTTTGAGAATGTTATTCGCATACTATCAGATAATCTCATTTTCATTATTAGGTTATTTTGAGATTTATAATGATTTAATTAAAAACTGTGTCCATGCACTAGGATTGACTTACTAAGGAGACGGATGGGCCATAATAAATAATAGTCTTTCGAGTACTACTTGTTTATTTTATTATTAACTCGCTTTTTGCCTCCCCACATATTGCCTCCCCAGGCTATACCCCTCAACAGACCTATACAGAGACACTGGAACAATAGATATAACAGATCAACGTTAGTAATCTGTGTTTAGTACACTCGGCAATATCGAATAGAATTCCTCAAGTTCTTTCCAGGTACTTCGAACTTTGTAGCACGATCCATCGAGGAAGAGCTCTCCGCTGCAACCAGTACAGTTTTGTGCTGCCGAGAAGAAGCCTTACAAGGTCTCAACACCCTAGTTTATAGAAGTATTTCTGTATGGAACTCAATTAATGAATCTATTAAATCCATAAAATCATTTGGCACACTCCAAAAACGATAACTCTCTTACACAGTATTTGATACCGCATGAGTTAATGTCTTATTTTTTCTTTTGTATCTTATCCTCTCACTCTCCTTCTTTTACTACACCTCTTCTCTTCTCAATTCTTTCCTTTCTAATTCTTTATCCCTCTCTTATGTTATCAGCTCTCTTCTTTTCATTTCATAGTGTGATATAAATTTGTTTACCAATATCAGGTGTGACTCTCACAAGCAGTGCTTTGAGTCGAAATGTTCATGTTAATTGTTTCGTTTGTTCATTTATTTAAAAATAAAAGGTTGATTGATTGATTGATTGATTTTCCTGAATTTACTGACTTTTTTTATTGAATGATAGATTGGTTGACACATATGTTAACTTTGGCTAAATTACGTAAAAATTTAATTTTTTCTGCTGCTTGGCATTAAAGATTGGGTCGCAGATACTTGGAAGGGGACTCATCCAATCAGAATTTTAAGGATCAAAAGTGATTGCCGGGCAACCAGTCCCCTTCTCGTGTTCCTGGACACTTTTAATTGAATAAACATCTTCAGTTAGCCATTTTTCTCAGAAACGTCTAAATGTTTATTATGCTCAACCAGTGCTGGTCGAACTTCGTTGAAAGTAATGACGCTAGGTTGTTTTAAAAGTTTTTTAAAAACATTTTTAGATTTAAGATCACATTTTAATGTGTTTCTTTTTTTTATATATTTTTGCTTGTGCTGTGCCGAGGACGGCCCTTGGACATAGGGCCGAAATATTCATTTAAAGTTGCGTTCTACTGTCTTATAGAAATTTTCCATATTGTTCTACTTGTTATCTGTGCTAAAAACAGGATAGTTCTGCTCAGAAGAGTCGAACCCATGCGGCCCCAGAGACATGAGCCCTAAAATATGTAAAATGACCAACCAGATTTTTGTTTCTGTTTTGAAAGCTACATCTTTTTCACTGGCCAAGGGGAATCTAATTATCTTGGGTGCTGGTCCTGCCCGAAATGGGCCAAAAACATTATTATTGGATTTTCTTCTCACGACCTCCAGTTTCAAAGCCCTTCTGATCATATGGAGCGGTAAACATCCATCTCTGTGGCTTAAAAAACGAGTTTTCGACGCATTGATTGCCCTTATTGCTACCTACGCATGAGAAACATAGACGGCGGATGTGGACGTTCAGCTTCAACTAGCAGCCTTCGGAACTAATTGTCTGCACGGTATTGCTGGTGCCGTCCATCATCACGGAGTTTGAAATATTCAATCTGTCAAACAAACAATTCTCTGGAAAATTTGATGGCTCGGCCATGACCAACAGATGCCCATCCTGCCCAAATCTGCCTCTTGAAGATCATCTTTCTAACCCTAGAAGTCACCTCCCAACAAGGGAAATCTCACTCCTCGCTGCCTTCTGGGCCCTCTTCATGTAAAAGTAGACTGTGAGGCACATAGGAAGCATATACATGCCTTTGTGAAGAGAAAGCATCCCAGACGGCCTTCCAGTAACGTTATGATTTGAGTAAGTAATTGAACGAAGTAGTATTGACGAAAATTGAAGCTGAATAGATATTAGCGCTTTTGGTATCTGTAATATTTAGCTAACCACCCTTTTAGAATTTATTTATGATGAAAATTTGTTAAAATGTCTCCGATTGAGGGGGATAATTTTATAAGTTGCTTCAGGTGGTCCAGTATCGGGGATTCGTGCACTACTGCTAATATCCATGGGTAGGCATGAAAGTCTTGATGACCCTGCAGGTGAATGCTTTTTTATTTCGACGCACAGCGTGAATTTGTTTCAGCTTCATATTTGACTTTTATCTTTTTTCAAACATTTTTCTTTCTTTTTTTTTTAGTTATGCTGCATTGAAGAACATTCCATTAACGAAGAAAGTTGTAGCCACAATTGCCACATTTTGATATGTTCAGTTACAAGAAGAAATAGATACAAAGAAAAACCAATGTCTCCCTAAATCCTCTGACCTCAGCATTTCATTTTACTTATTTTTGTTTGTTGTGTATACGATTGTTTCCACGGGGGGTGCATTTGTTCCCTGTGTTCGCTTTTTTGAGGTACTTGCGCATTGATTTATTCCAATCAACGATTTTCTGGAGAAAATTGTACCTTTGGCGCGTGTCTGGTCGAATAATGGGGGCTGTGTTGAATCTTCACTTTCTACCTTACTTAGAAGCACTTGTGAATGCTATAAGTGCAGATGGGGTTGTTCTGGCCATCAATCGCTGAAGTTTTCTTTTGCTTTTTCGTTTTCCTTTCTTCGTTTTGTAGATATTTTATTTCATTCGTTGCTTTATAGTTAGGATATCAGTTGGTGCTAGCCAATTGGTCTTCATTTAAGTCAATGGTTCCCAATGTAGGTGGCATCTGACACCTATCAATTTTACGAAATCAAAGTATGTTCTGATGCGATTACTGAATCAGAAAGCAATGTTTGAACTAAGAATGCTTGAAAATAAGTTATTAAATGTGTCTTAATTAATTGTAATGTACAGGCGTTGTTAATATGCGCATTGCCCTAAAACATGCATAATGTTTCCTAGGTACAATAGGATTAGTATTACGTAAAATATTTTATACAGTCTATGTCTACATTGTATATTGACTGTACAGGGGCTAGCCCAATATGTCTGCTAATCTATCATGGTCAATGCATTGGCGTTCACTTGAAAAAGAACGAATTTTCTGCCATTTTTTTCAGCCATAGAGAGGATGAGCGTATTGGCTCCGGGACAAACATATTTCTATAAAAAAAACGGCTATTTTTACTTCTTTTTTTACCTGAAACCAAATAGTGAACAACCTAAAAATCCTTCAACCCATCTTCCCTAAACTCCAAATGGCTTATTTAGTACTTAGGTCTTCCCATGCCGGCTGGCTCATATAGGGACAACAGTATCTCGCCATGACGACTTCTCTTGGGCTTTGGACCATGGTCTTCGATCGACGATTTGGACAGAGCATCATCCTTCTCAAGACATCGGCCGGACGTTTCCCTTTGTCGTCCGCGTTCTGTGATGCCAGGAAGAGTCCAACACCAAACGTCATGAGGGAGACGGCCCTCGCCCATCCGCACTGTGTGACCCCAATAACGATATCGGTTACTTGTGATTCTACCGGTCATTAGTAGCTGCTTTATTTTATCACATATAAAGAACAGTGATCTTATCGGTCGTAGATACCAGGGATTCGTCGACGACTGATATTCTCAAATCCCTGGATTCGCTTTGCCAGATTCTTGGTCAATGCCCAAGATTCGCATCCGTACATTAGTACACAGAGGACGTTGCTGTTTAAGATTCAGTGCTAAAAACTTCAGGAAGCATGCTGCATTTCTTCACAAACTTCTTAGCTTATTGAAACCGCTACCTGCGCATGCAATGCGTATGATGATTTTCTGATCAAGGCTCCCATCATATTTAATGATACTACCAATGTACTTGTAGTTTACAAAGGCATTCCAAACAGTGGAACTACTTATGTCGGTGCAAAAAGCAAAACGGTTGTATAATGTAAAAGAATGAGAAATATATGTTTGTAAGTGACTAAATGATCTCTTTGAGTACAGAGTTTCTTCTTTTTTTAGGATTGCTTCAAATTTGTATCAAGAGTTAGTTAATAAATGTTTTATACTTTTCCTGCTTTATTTGTTAACGTTTGTTTAGAAGTAAATCTGTGCCCCGAAAAAGAGTATCGAGCTCCACCCCCCCCCCCCCTCTCCAAAATATAAACAGATACCAAAAATATTAGCACTCGGTTATGTAAAAAGGGTATTTTAATAGTTGTACCCACGCTTCATCGATTTGAAAATTCCAGATAGAGCCGTAATTATAAATATGTACTTTAGAGGAAACCAAATGAAATGGTATGACGCAAAATCCTACTCAAAAAGTAAAAAAACTTTCCGTATTCTCATAATCAGCATAATATCACATAATTTGCCAAAACCCAACAAAGCTAAATGTATTTCAGGATCCCTGCTCTTTCCTTCTCGCTCATATCAGTCCCTTACTCACAAACACTGTAGAGAGATATAAACAGTACGATCATTTCCTATCTCAACCATTAGACAAAGCCAGACCGAGATGCAGCTGCTCCAGAGAACATATAAGCAAGAAGAAACATAAGCACATTAGATTTTTTCATAGGTAGGCACACGTGTGGCATCGGTATTCGCAGCGGGCAGAACAGGAAAGAAATTAAAAAGAATCGAGCGTCTAGGGGATAAGGAAGAATGCAATACGTTGAAGTGATAAAAAAGGAAAGGAAAATAATTGGTATGGCTCTAATAATGCAAAAGGCAAAGATAAGATTGGTTTAAGAATGGAAAAAAAACAAAAAATAAATTTATATGGATAATCAAGGTAAAAATAAGTTTTATTTCAACAACACCATAACGTAATGACATTTGATTAGGAACATTGGCGCTTCGCATTGATATTTCAGTTTATTGATATTGGTTTGATTTGTATTGTCTATAGTACTGAGGAGCTCATTAAGAAGATAATCAAATACAAGTTTTTAAAAATTTTGCCCTTTGTACAAGAAAGGAGATAATCAAATATTTAAACTACTAAAACTAAAATAATTACTTTCTAGTTTATTTTCCTTGATAGGAACTCTTGATTTCACAATTCTCAGATTTCACTTCGTAATAAGCACGTGTGCGCAAAAAATATCGTATAAATTGTTCAGGGAGGAAGTCTTCGCAGCCAGCTTCCCAGTTCAGGTCTTTGCACTCAAGCCAAATTCGATGGCGTAAAAAATTAAGCCAATTGCCCAACTTTCTCTAGAAGTCATGAGGATCTTTCATAGTGTTATGAACAAAACTTTGTTCTTTTTGTGGATAAAAAACTCAACCCCCTCCCTTTCTCCAAAAAAGAAAATCCTGGAAATGCGTATGACTAAAATCATTTGTTTTGATTTGCAAAGTCTTTTTGCAAAAGTCTTTTGCTATGTCATATTAAAGCTTGATAATTAAGCTACAGCAAATTATGCAAGCAAGGTCATTGGTGGATCTAGTGAGGGGCCATACCCCTCCCTCCTGGCTCCAAACATGCCCTGGACAAAAAAGGTTGATTAGCAACTGACGATGAAATTGGTAACCAGAATGATTAAATAATTTAAGTTATAGAACCTTAATGAAAATCACACCATCACATTCAGCGTATCAGAGAACCCTAATGTACAGGTTTCAAGCTCCTATCTGCAAAAAAGTAGAATTTTGTATTTTTTCCAGAAGAAAGATCACGGATGCATGTTTATTTGTTTGCTTTTTTTCCAGGGGTGATCGTATCGACCCAGTTGTCCTAAAATATCGTGGGAGGGCTTATTGGAACGGAAATTAAAAGTTTTAGGGCCCTTTTTCTAAGTGACCAAGAAAAAATGGAGGGCACCTAGGCCCCCTCCCGCGCTCATTTTTTCCCAAAGTCACCCGATCAAAATTTTGAGATAGGCATTTCGTTCAGCATGGTCGAAAATACGATAAATATGTCTTTTAGGGCGACTTAATCCCCCAAAGTCCCCGGGGGAAGGACCCACTGCTAACATATAGTATTGGTTATTGGGAAGTATACAGACGTTTTCAGGGGGGGTTTTCTGGTAGTGGGGGGTGGGTGGGTCGGGGGTTATGTGGGAGGATCTTTACATGGAGAGTTTTCATGTGGGAAGGGACATTGCTATGAAGAGGGTGCCGGATTTCCCAGCATTATTTAAAAAAAAGATCAGAAATTAAATATAAAAAAACAAGTTTTTCAACTGAAAGTAAGGAGCAACATCAAAAATTAAAACGAACAGAAAATATTACGTATATGATTGGGTTCGCCCCTTATAGTAGGAGAAAAATAAGTTTTGACCAGGAAAAAATTGGTAGAGAAATGGTTTCTTCACCATCTGAACCGGAAAAAAAATGCTTAAGAACATATCAAAAATCTGAATCTCCAGCTCGATGCGAAATTGTTTTTTTTAATGTTTTTTTATTTCTTTTCTCAAAAACCGGGAAAAAAATTAAAAACGTAAACTATAATGTTTTACACATCTTTTTAGATCAACTTTTAGCTCTGAATTCATTTATGATAATAATTTCGTTACCTGACCAAAAGAAAAATATTTATCAGCAAAAAAAAAAAAAATTGGGGAAAAAACTGTGTCTTTGGGGAAAAAAACTCTTACCAGCGTTTATCAAGGTCTACTACGGAATAAGTTTGTCGTTCTTGTAGTCTATTTGGCTATGTAAACGCAAGGCTTAGAAAAAAAAAGACTAAACAACAATAAACAGGAATGACGAAACACCTCAGCGCCAAAAACCATGAGGCAAGATAGGTTCTAACTTAATGTGTTAAGAGAAAATCTTTTATCTTATTTTTCAAATATATAGAAATTGCATATCATGAAAATGTAGGAACTAGATTTTTCATCATCACAGTTAACTGTTATTCTTCTTCACTAAGTTCTTCTTCTTGAAACTTCGAATTGTTGCACGAGCTTCCCTTACAGGTACGGCAGGCTATAGTACACTCAAGTCCGTTTTTCTTACAGGTACACTTTTCACTATCACAGCCGTCAATATGACACGAGTATTTGATAATTTTCAGCAGCTGAGACGGAGCGGCAGGGAGATCTGTTTTTATTGGCGCAAAAACTTCTTTATCCTGCAGTTTCCATCCCAGGCGTAAAGGGTCTACTGGGCTCCCGAGCCAGATTTGAACTTGGCAGTAGACACGTAGCGAGTGGTACTTCGCTGCTGCATGAGTCAGTGGCAGTTCTTGTGGATGCACGAAAGTGGTGGCAGTGCTCACTTTTCTGTGAAAGATTAGCTTTCTGGCAGTGTCCAGGTTCGAAACATCAGGGCAACCGTACAGTATCAACAATGCTCGCTCTCCTGGTGCCACAATATCGTCAAGCGATGCGAGCTTGTCGCCAAATATAGCAGCGCTGTCCCTGAAACTCTTGTTGGAAAGTAGCAGCTGAACGGCTTTGCCCTTTCCTATTCCGGAAAGGTGAGAGGTTGTGTTAAACCCAGCACAGCATGACAGAATGGTATCAGATTGCTGACATCTGTTCCTAGCTTCTGCTTCATCTCACTAATATCCCAAGCTGTACTAGTACCGCCAAACTTAGCTTCAGGTGAGAAATATAAACGCCCGGAACGCGAATTTGATCGACTGATCAGAAGAACCAAAATTTCAGTATCATCAGCAGCCACGATGGTGTCTGTAACACGAGCAGCTTCTGCTGCTTTTTCCGCAATCAGAACGTCGGCGTCTCCTTCCGAGTGGAAAATTCGGAAACCAACGGCTTCCAAATGGTTGCCGAGCAGCTTCAGGAAACGTCCTTTGTTTGTCTTACATGAAAGAAACTCTTCTTTCTCATGCAGAGGGTCATCTCTTCGGTGAAAAAACTTGGCGGCCAACCATCCTTGCTCGACGTAAAGGGGTAGCATCTTTGATTGCTGGACCACCTTCATATCTGTCAAACACAACGATCGCAATAGGGTACCTTGTTTGTACGTAATGGACGTATGAAGCAAAGATGACCTTGAAGGTTCACCCTACCTTCCATGGAACTCGATGTAGAAGAGAACCACTACCCAAGATGGTGTTACACGCGGAAGCAGGTATTGAGGGTGACTGAGTCTCGATCCCGCAAGCCTGAAAGATCGCTTTTGCAAGCTCTGGCATATTTGCTTTTCTCATAAGGCCATCGCTTTCGAAAAGAGAAGGAGGAATCGTACAAAGTTCGTACTTGAAGTATTCTTCTCGGAGGTCAGTTCGTTGGGCTACTATTATAAACCGCTGGAAAAGGAGTGCCGGATCTATGTGCGCTACCACAGAGGACCCCGCCTTTTTGGCATTCAGTAGGGTCACTTGGTCTTTTTTCTTGAAGACTTGCTCCTTAAAGGTTTTTCCCGTCATCTTAATTAGAATCAATTTCTAGCCACTTCGCCCTCGTCAACATTAACATCTTGGGAAGAAGTTATGCCGTTGGCAATGTTTCTAAGCTGATTGTCACCTCTGAATGGAGAAGATTCTCCGAAGTATCCGACGAGCTTCTGGGTATCGTCGAAGTCACGCTCCTTTCTACTGGAACTCATGCCGCGGTGCAGCTCACTTGTCGAGTAACCAATTTTTGTCAAATTTTGAATCAAGAGGTTGATCTCCAGGCATGCTGGTCTTGACAGAAACCAAATGGCTCTCTGCTGTTCTGTCATCCCACCTCCAGTTGTAAGACCGCCCGATGTTTTCAGACTTCTCATATACTCCTGCTCGATGACAAGATCTGCCGAGAGCTCAGCCCAGCGTCGCTCTGATCTTCTAATGGTGTGCCCTCCCTGTTCAAATGCTTCAAAGATAGGTGAGTGACTAGTTTGAAGCTTAGCCATCTCTTGCTGGTATATCCAGACCGACTTGACATAGAGGTTATGTCCAGATGCTGCTAGAAACGGAAGCATCTCTACTGCAGATTGTAGGTGCAAATCCCACTGGCCTAGTCTCTCGGCACGTATGAACTTAAGCAGTATCCCAACCATGTCAAGATACTGAAACCAGAGCTTCGCAGTTCTCTGAGTCAGCAGGTCTTGGCGTCTCTGCTTGAGAAATTTTTCAAGTTGCTTGAGCTGGGGATCATGACTGAGATCTTCGGGTGGGAAGTATTCATCCAGTACGTTAGCGAAGACAGTAGACATGTCTAGAGACGTCAACATCGCTTGCTCTTCTTCGAGGAGATGAGCATATATGACCGAGATCACGAGAATGTGAGATCGAACAGCTCTAGAAATCGCTTTTCCAGAAAGAATGTGCGGCACTGCACCAGTCGCGTATACCAATTCCAGAACCTCTTTCAGACCAGAACCTTGCATGAGGTGTCCTATGCATCCGACGAAACTCATCATCAAATGAAAACCGCCTAACTTGAGAACAATACTACTCAGCTCATTCGTCGTGTCGGACTTGAGGATCTTCAAAGACTTCCACCAGAGCGGCTGGTCAAATGTGAGAACGGGTGTGAATACGTAGGTTCTGCCTTGCAGAGCTACAAAGCGCAAGGTTGAGTAAACGCAGGATTCGTTGCTAGATGGGAGGTCAATCATCGGTAAAAACAAGACACTTGCCTTGCTGCGAAGGTTTCCCGTTTTATGATGTATTTGGTTAGAGAAAACTGACTTCATGAATCCAATTCTAGCTCGGTCTTGGGACATTCAGGAACCCGGTAGCTAACCAGAGCTGATCGAGTGAGGCATACGGGTCGTTGACATTTTTGCCAGGGATCTTCTCATTTTGCACCTTTGAAAGCACTGTCTCACTTAAGCGGTACGGGTAGATGGGAATTTTTCCTTTTTGGGCAACTTAATCTAATGAAACTTCAACTCTCGGAATGGGTGATCGGCTGTTAATGAGAGGAGGCGTGACTGTTGCTAGCAGAGCCATCCCATGGAAAGTGTTTCTTCCTTCCATCGTGCAAACATCATGATCTGCATTATCAGCTACATGCTACACAGCATGTGCGGAGGTAACTCCTGCAAGGGTAGATTCATCATGGACTGATGCACAGCGTTTAAATTTCTGGACTTCAGCATAGGAGGAGCAGATTCCATGGCTGTGTATAGTCTCAATAAGAAATCTGGACTTGAAATGGTGATCCAGTTGCACTGCTAAGCCTAGTTGCAGTGGACAAATGAGGTCACGCGGGTGAGCTGCTTGAACGATGGAATTGCCAATGGCAAGCACTTTGAAGCAAATATCGGTTCCAACGAATATTTCATCTAAGAACACCATTAGGCTATTAGGTAGAGAGCCTTTCAGCTGTTCTCCAGAAGAAATCTGCTTTGCGGTCATATATGATTCATTCTGTGCTGGCAGTCCTTTGATATCACTTTTGATAATCTTTGCTGCTGCTCTAATAAGCTTGATTTTCTCACTCTCTTCGTTATCGGTTTTCTCCAAGTAACAAAAATTTTGGAGTATCGCTGATTCTTTTTCTTTGAATGTCACCACGTCAGCCTTACCGTCAATAGTTGCAAATACTAGCTGGTCACTGAAATATTCCAGAAGCTTGCTCTTCAAGTACTTGTTAGAGTAAAGTTCAAGGTCCGTCTCGTTCAAAAACTCTCCCATTTTAACCACAATTTCACTGACTGTATACTGTTCCTCTTCATTTTCTTCGAAAAAAGTGGCCAGCTTAAAAGAGCATAATATCTTTCATCTTGACTTGGCCTCCCCCTTTTTGGACGTTTTTTTTATCTGGCTCAGTATTTTCGAATAATCCAAAAAGTTATTGCGTTGCAAATCTGGCTCGAAGGCTGTTATTTAACTGAAATATAGAAGAACAGGCTTTGTGATAAGTTGCGTCAACTGCGTGCACCTTTGACACTGAACGTATTTGGCGAAAAACGTTATTTGACCAATCATCATTACGGATTTTGCACACTGCCTTTATACTCTCTTCAAAGTCTTTAGTCCGAACCTTGTACCACTCGTGTCCTTTTCTGTTGGTAGTGTTGAGATTTATCCTTGTAGTACACAAAAAGCAACACTCTTGGAAGTTGAAACTTGGAGTCCGTGATCGGAGTACCACTTTTTCTGCTTCCGTCTTTTATTGCAAGGTTCGTCGTCTCTCATTCTCAATTTTCGACAGGTATATTTTGTTTGTGAAAGTCTTTCTGCAAGTAACATGGACTTCGTTCCCTGCCTCGACAGAGATGCTGGTACCTCTCGTTTTGCTAGCTTCATTGATTGCCGTAGGTCCTTTTTCTGCCAGTACCGACGATTCTGAGGTGTCTATTGAACGTTCAGAAAGGGGACATAAAACTGCGGTCTCCGCCATCTAAAAAAGAGAACTGGGAATAAGTGAGTATAAGTAGCATAAGTATAAGTAGTATAAGTAATAAGTGAATATAAGTATGGGAATAAGTAGAGCTGTCGGTGAATGTTACAACGAAAACCCTGATTCTGAACCAAAAAATCTGTAGCTAAACCCTCCCCAGCTGAGATAGGTTACTAAAATAAATGTACTGTCAATCTTATTGAGGGCCGGTGTCGAGTATCATGGGTGCTTTAAAGATTCTTGACCAGGGAAATCTGACAGTCACATCCGCAAAAGGGACCGGTGATAGTCGATAGTACTCTTGCTTCCACTAGAGAAATAGCTTTTTCGTTCCACCTAGCGGCGTCGACCGTGCTGCACTCTAGCGACTTGTTTGCTGTACTTAAGTTTTCTTCAGACAGATGGCGCTGATAAAATATGTGTAAGAAAAGAGAGGTAGGACGAGCGTAGAGTCTTCTTTCCTGTCTATATTTCCTTCCTCCGATTCCTTTCCGCTTCCTAGTAGTTATGTTACAAAAGCATCGGCAAGAAAAATAAACAAAAACGCACCTGTTTTAAATCTCTGCTCGGACTCCAAAATACTTTCCATCTGAGGAGTTTTTTTTGCAGATAGGTGGCTCTACAAGGCTCACCAGACTGACACAACTTTGAAAAGAGTGTAAGATCAAGGCTTGGTGTAACAGAAAGTGAATATCAGAAGGGACTTTCCAGCTGGTTGAAAATGTCGTCACCAATAAAGCTCGGTAGGAAAAAGAAATGGCTTCGGAACGCCGGTAGGCTATTTGTTCATATGGGGAAAAATGAACCGAAAAATTCGTGCTCCTCTTCGAAAAATACCCTGTGATCGTGTGTCGCTTGATTTTTTTTTTTTTTTTTTTTGATTTTTTTTTTTTTATTTTTTACTTCATAAAAAAACAAAAACAAAAAATAAAAAAGACTTAAATGATTAAACGTGATGTTTCTGTCTAATAAAAGAGCACAAAAACAATCGTTTTTTAAAAGGGAAAGCATCAATAAACTACTTTTCTTTTCACGGTTCCTCATTCTCGGATTCTGGAAATATCTAAAAAATAGGCGCAAAAAACGTGAAAAAAAGGGAATTTCGCAACGGGATGGAGATTTATATTTTTGATATGTTGTAGAACTCTCTTTTCTGAACACAGTGGTGCAAAAATAATTTCTATACCAATTTTTTCCTGGTTCGACCATTTTTTCCGTATCTTTCCCCTACTATTAGTCAATACCTCGCTCTTTAAGCCGAAGATTTTTTAGTACTTTCATAAGAGCTATTTATTTTAATTAACGGCCGTTGTGATTAAGGGGTAATTTTCAAATAACTTGATGAAAATTTAAACTTGAGCGCAAAGAGTGAGGTATTGACTAGGGGGCGAACCTCCTAATATGCATATTAAAAATATTTGAAAATAGAATTTAGTTAAGTAATTTAAATCGTAAATTATGTATATTTATTACTAATAAAAACGTTCGTAAATAAAATTAAACAACTTTCGAGAAAGCCATTCAACCAAATAAAAGTAAAATTAATATTCAAATTTGGTTTTGATTATTCATGTACGGTGAGCCAAAATCAAAGACTGCATTAATTCAAAAACGTTCAAAAATTAAATAATAAAAAAAATTTTTTAAATGAAAGTAAGGAGCGACATTACAACTTAAAACGAACAGAAATTATTCCGTATATGAAAGAGGCTGACCCCTCCTATACGCCTCGCTCTTTACGCTAAAGTTTGATTTTCCCACAACTCATCTTTTTTAAACAATAAAAAACTTTAGCGTAAACAGGGAGGCGTTGAGGAGGGGACAGCCCCTTTCATATACGGAATAATTTCTGTTCGTTTTAAGTTTTAACGTCGCTCCTTACTTTCAGTTAAAAAATTTTTTTTTTTTATTTAATAATAACAAGCATTACTTTATATTCTACTTATAATACAAATACAGTCCTGATCATGTCCTTCAATTTTCTGAAAACTCACTAAGAATTTCACAAATAAAAACAGTTCTTAACTGACGTTTGGTTTTTCTTGGATAGAGCTATTCCATAATTATGTTTCTATGTGCTTTTAGGATTATAGAAAATAAGCGCTTTACTGAAAACACAAAAGTCAAGTATAAAAAACAGGAATATTGATTTGGGAGTCAAAATTGAGTATGTAGCCTGACAACAATAAACTAATCTATGAAGCTTTTCATAGTCTTACGCCAGTTGTGGCATCAGTAACTTTCAGAATACAATTAAAATTATCTTAAAAACATAAGCGTAAAATTAAGTATTTTTTTAATAACTGCGAAGTAATTGAACAGCATACAGAAATATTGGATTGATTTATCAGGCAGCATTTTGGTCTCGCCAGCTATAATACCAATAGTGAGTAATATACACTCTTAAATTGTAAGAAATATGCTTTAGTATTGCTTGAAATGAAAATCAAATAAGACATAATATGAAATCTGAAAATCCGATTATTTATCTCTATACAACAGTGAATTTCAAGCTATGATACAAACTCTGAAGATAGCCTATAGTACTAATACTATCAAGATGGCTTTACTTCAAATTTGTGCACAAACTAATCATGACATTTCCTTTTAGAACCAAAACGAGAGCCAGTCATTGAACTGTGCCATTGTGCATAAGTGATGCCAAATTAAATGTAAAAAAAAATTAAAACAACAATCCTAAAATAGATTGTTGCTTCATCTTGAAAGGGATTGATAATATTTTATTCTGCAAAAAGTGTCCTTAATTGGTTTGCTTTTACTCTACCGAAACTCCTATATTACTTTGTGTTTTCAGTAAAGCGCTAGTTTTTTAAAATCCTAAAAGCATAGGGAAACATAATTAGTTGGTATATTTGCAATAGTTTTATTGATGTATATTAGATAGGCTGTGAATTAATAATTTTTGTCCGTGTTAAGTTTCAACTTTGCTTTTTACTTCCCTCGGAAAAACTTTGTTTTTTAAATTAATCGTTGTTCATTAATGAATAAAATTTAACGTAGAAACAACGCTGCTATGCGTTGTTTCTACATTATATTGTTTTGTGCATTATATATATATATACGGAATAATGTATGTTCGTTTTAAGTTTTAATGTCATTCCTTAGTTTCAGTTGAATACTTATTTTAAATATAATTTCTAAAATAAGTCCGATCTAGGGATTATCGGTGATATAATTATCACCGATCTAGGGGGGATAAGACACCTCTAGAAAATACTGAAAACAACCATGACAACTACGAAAAAATTTCAGTGTATAACAAAAGCTCATCATCCATACTCCACAAAACAATACATATTTTACAGGAACGTTTGTTTTTCGATGAGCAAAAAGCTGTTTTTACTCTGCCGCCTTGGCCTGAAAAAGCCATAATAAAGACAGGGCTTTATAAAACACCTACTGACTAGCAGAAACTAGAAAGCTACTGTAACAAACGAGAGCTGTTTAAGGGCTCATTTAAAAGTTTATAAATATACCTAATCGCTTTTTATAAATTTGACTTGATAGCACATTCCCATAAGTGCACTTTCGGTTTTTTCCCCCATTTTTAAATGAAAAAAGTGCCTTTTCCAATGAAATAACCAAAAAAAAGGTGTTTTTCAAAACCTAGGCAGAAGAAAAACTAAGGGGGCAAGGACTTCCCTTCCCCTCAATTACCGCCGTTTGAACTAGCACACATGCTTCATCGCAGAGTGAAGTTTGAAGGTTCAATTCAAAACTGTTGATCATTCAAGCTTAATTTTTGGTAGATTTCTAGTTGAAAAGTTTTTTAGTTTTAGTTAATTTATTTTCGCAATAATCTTACTTTTAAGATGAGAAGGCGATTTATGAAACTTACTAAGGGGGTTTGGGGGGGGGGGGTATATGTAAGGGGTTCATATAAACCTCCAGTTGAGGACTTTGGACCATAATAATTGCAATGGTACCGCTTAATGCTTCCAAACTCTTCCACTTAAGAAGTGGTACCAAAAGTGCCGTTTTAGTGCTATATGGCACTTTTGGATGGTAAAATTGATAAAATACACGTAGATATGAGCAATAGGTTTAAAATGAGCCTTCCTGGGATGTGCTATAAAAAATAAGTGGATCACATTTGCAGAAATAGTGGATTATCTGAATCGTAATCATAAGAAGGGACAAACCATGATCCAAGCTGGAATCGAACGCATGATAATTTATTTTGATGTCCAGCGCTGTACTAACAGAACCACGCCTCTAGTAATGCAATTTAATATATTGGTGTTTGTAAGACTTTAATTGCTTGGCTTATTAAGAGGGTCTGGAGGAGGAATTTGCGGGAGGTGTTCTTGCAATCCTCCAGTTAAGGGTTTTGGGCCATAATTATTACAATAATGCCGTTTTATCCTTCCAAGATTTTCCGCTTAAGAAGTGGCACCAAAAGTATTGTTTTCAGTGCTATATCTCACTTATGAATGGTAGAATTGATAAAAAATACTTAGATATAAGCAAAAGTTTTCAAATGAGCCATTAAACATCACTCTAAAAAGTTCTGGTAGCCTACTAGCCCCAGCTTTTCATTTTGATACATGGCACCAAAAGTGCCGTTTTTAGTGCCATTTGAAACTTGCAGATGGTGGTATTTATAGGAAGAACGTAGATACGAGCAATATTTTTTATATTAGCTATCAAAAATATATCTAAGATGTTCTGGTAGCCCGCTAGTCCCACCCCCCGAGAAACGGCACAAGAAGTGCTTTTTTTCGTGCCATATGGCAATTGCAGGTGGCAGAATTTATATAAACCACGTACATATGAGAAATAGCTTTTGAATGAGTTCTTAAGCACCTCCCTATGATGTTCTAGTAACCCGCAAAATGGGAGACAGGTCAGTGCTACCGATGCAAAAAAGTTATTTTCCTTGTTGTTCAAGGTGGGGGACCATGCTGATTCCAATGGTACACTTTTCATTTTGATCTGACGCCATTTTCGAGGGGTTTCCGGTTTTTTTCGAAATCACCATAAATTTTTTTTCGCAATAGACTTTTACTTTTAAGACGAACTGATTTAATAGTTATCATTCTTGAGTCAGTGTCAGATGCCAATTTTTTTCACTAGGCCTTTTTTTTCAAAACGTGTTTTTCAACTTTTGGTTACTATGGGCTGTGGCTCGCTCTTTACTAGGTTGTAGCTACCGCTGCAACCATGATTTCGAAGGACATTTTTATGGTAATAAAAGAGTAAAAAGGAAAAATTCAAGGGAACATTTTTCCTTAACAAGAAGAAAATTTTTTGACGCTCCATGGCGCATTATTGCTATCTAGAACCACAGGTTATTGTAAAACCTAATAGATAATCTGTGCTAAAACTATTAGGTTGCCCCTAAGTGGTAAAACATTTTGTGTCAAATTTCAAATAGCCCCGCCATTTCGTGTATCCCTCTCCCACTATTTATGAAATTTCGACTATTTCCCTGTTGCAGTGTTGATTAGAAGTTAGCACTAGAAATTTTTGTATTTCCTAAAATTCAATTCAAACCCCCTTTTAGAAATCCTGGATAGGCCACTCAGTTAAGTCATGCCTGTGAGAGGGGACAGTAGAAAACCACTTCGCCAGCTTCTGTTTTTGCAATTGTGAATAATACTAATTCCCACCATTATTCAGTGACTGAGAAACATACACTGGATCGTTGGTAAGAGAGAAAATGGGAGGAGCTTTTATAAGCCCCGAGACTGTAGTAGACAAATATTTTTTATTTTGATCGTTCTAGTTAAACTTTAGTTAAACGAATATCACAAAGGAAGCAAAGCCATCTTGGCTTGCTAGTTCACGAATAGGCACTTAAGTTGCAACTAAAATTCCGAATTTCTAAACCATTAAATTGGTGTTTTACAATAAGTGTCCTTTGCAATAAGTATTAGCACACAACTGAAAGACTTTGCTTTTCTGTTTTCATTATTCTCATTAGCCAAAAGAGGTTCCCAGCTTAGCGAATTTTATTTTAGCATGACAAGACTGCATTGCATCTTGGATGACGCATCTCAGAGAATCACTTTAGAAATTACAAGTCATAAAACTTATCGAAGTCTCTTCGCTATACGAAGCAACAGAATTTTTTATTTACACAGAAAGAAAAAACATCATATAATACTCTATGTACAAACCCTCTCCGCTTGAGCTGTTACCACCATCATGGACATGAAAAGCGGTTAATAGGTCACTGTCGCAATACATTTTAGCGAAAGAATTTATATATAAAGCAAAGTAATGATCACATGAGTTTCAATGCTTCAATTTTCTTAGAAGGCCAAGAGGTTTGAAGGCGATCATTATGAAAAGTTACATTCCCCGGTAAAATTTGAACCATCCACTAATGTTGAAAGGTGAGACTTTTTACTATTATTGTATAAGGTATAAAAATTCTAATTGAAAACCTGATCCCTCATTTCACAGATTTGATGAAACAAAATCAAATTAAAAAAACATTTGAAGTGTCTATTATAAAATGTATCAAATTACACCTAATGCAACTTTATATATGCAATCTTTGATGGCCTAGAACAGGATTAGACCTGTGCATTTGCTTCATTTTGCAAATCAACGTTATCTATAGTTACTAAGTTTATTTATCATTATAGGTTTACTATGTTTATTTATTAATAACAAATCTTGTCACTTTGAATGCATCTTCAGCTGAAACTACATGGGCAAATCTTCCTAGAAGGTCACCTATTCCTGGTTTCTCCTCTCCAAAGCTTTTCATTGTTAAATAACCAGTGTTGACAACCTGTTATATTTCAAATCACTACGATATTTAGCACAGCAACAAAGAGTGAAATATCTTCAATATTGATCGTTTTCACAATTCATTATCAGAAAAAAAAAACGGTTAAAATATGAACATCGCTAGTAACGAAAACTTTGTCAAACCATTCACATCGCATTTCGCACGAAAATACATATCAGCAAAGGAAGTACGGGGCACAAATCTTATCGAAGTACATTCGTTATACGAAGTAACATCAATTTATTTACAACAAAAGGACAACATAACAAAACGTTTATCTACAGACTTTCATTTTTTAAACTGCTGTCAACGGCGTGGTTATGGAAATCCGTTAATGACACGATCATTAAATATCGCCCACATTCAGTTAGACGAAGACGCACGTTGTAAGGGCAATTAATGACCCTAAAATAAATGAAAGTATCAGTTTCAATAGCATGAATCCATTGATCATAAAGGTAGTCTAATAAATAACAAAGTCAACGTTCCAAGGAGGATTAAAAACTTTAGAATAAAAAATACGTATTAACAACAGCAATCAATCAATAATAACAATAGTGTAACAATAACAATATATCAACCACCCTGCTATTAACTGCTTATAGTAAAAAATCACGAAACCCCGCAAAAAGTAAAACAGAGAAAAAAGGTAGCCAAAAATGATGGAAACAAAAGAAAACATCACAAGAATGAAGAAAAGGCAAACGATAGTGTTTTATCAAATTCTAAGAGTATCAATTTTATTACAACAAAATTGGTTCAAATTCATCAAAGGTTAGAGCCCTTTGGAGCGGTAAGAGGTAGATAGTTCGAAAGAAAGTACCTCCCCGAGCATGGGCGCCCATAAGGGGGGGGGGGGGGAGCAGGAGGGGGCACCAGCCCCCTTCTGGCTGAATGATGCTGCCTTACATTTTTATTTTTGTTTTGAGTACTTTTTGAGTACTAAATAGCACCTTTATGGTATCAAAGGGCTTATTTTTTGTAGTTTTTACAGTCATTTTCACTTGGTTTGGGAAAATTGGATCCAACTTTTGCCTGAATTTTGCCAAAATTTGCCTAAATCTTAACCAATACTTTTTTTGATGGTAAATATGAAATATTTCCAGGCACCCGATAAACTGCTGAGAAGTAAGAATTTTGTGATTAAAAAAAGATAGACGAAAATTGTCGTAAAATTGGTTAAACTGGTTAAATTTGAATCCGTAGAAGAGGAAGAAGATAAGGCCTTTCTTGATTGCATGAAACAACAACAACAGCAACCGTACAAGAAAATCGAAATATATTTTCTTGATTATTATCGCTTCTAATCAGTAGTTGTACCAAACCTATCCTGCTCAAGTCATCCTCAGGGCTATACTGTGGTGTTTATCCTTCCCATAGTATAGTGCAGACAGTTTGATATCATCTATTTTCCCTTCTTATTTTAGTTTTATATTTGTGTTTAAAGCTTTTTCCAATAGGCAATGTTCAGAAGTCCTCCAAAAAAATCGTTCCCCCAGATCCCAAATCAAATTCCATAGTGAAAGATACCCATCCTGGCTGGTCAAGCACATTATCTGAAAGTTCTAATGATAGCTCCAATTCAGAGAATAGGACAATGATAACTGTAGGTCCTAATGCAACCATAAATGATGATAATGGGTTTCAAGAGGTCCTCTCTAGAAGCTCTAAAAAAAGGAAAAAAATCTCCCCAATTAAAAACATTTTACCTCTCCATGCCCAAGATCCTTCCTCTAGAAACTTACGAATTTACCTTGAACTTACACACACTACCCCCTTTTAAATAAAAATTATAACTGCAATAAGAGTTGCAATTTTTAAATTGATAAAATCAATGTTCTATATTAACATTAACAGTGATTGATCTCTGCTAATAGCTGTAGAAGATCAGAAATCAGCAGATACAATAATTAACCTTAAATCCCTTCTGAATATCCCAATTATTGCATCTAATTGGAACCCAAAATAATCACCAACAAAAATTGTAGTTTATAATGTTCCCCCAGAGATATCTACTCAGGAGTTAAAAGAAGGCCTCTCAGATAGGGCTGGAAACACAATCCCAGTTGAGGATGTTACCCAACTTGGAAAACCTAACTCTACTGGCCTAAAAACTAGTAGATCCTTCTTATTCACACTAAAGGATAAAATTGATATCCCAGAAAAATTATTCCTATTTGGGCAAATCAAACCACACAAGGAATACAAACCTAAGCCTATTCAGTGTCAGAAGTGTTTCAAACTGGGACACACGACAAACAAATGCAATGAAATTCTCCAAGAGTGTAGTAATTGTAAATCTTTCCATCCTAAAGAGCTGACAACTTGCAAAAACACCCAGCCTACATGCATCAATTGCAAAGGTCCACATGAATCTACAAATAAATCATTATGCCCTGCATACAAGAAAAGAGCTCTAACACTCCAAATATCAACAGAGAAGGCCATCCCATACCCCTTTGCAGCAATGGAAGCAAATGCTGCCCAACAATACCAAATAAAGCCTGTAATGAAACCAACCAAAACCCCCAAGTCAAATGCCCCAAATGCATCAAGCACCCCATATAAAACAACATCTTCTAAGCCCCCTAGCTCAAATCTCTATCAGAAGGAATCACCAAGCCAGCAAGCCTTGTTTTCCAGTGAGATGAGGCCAGCCTGGCCCTCCCTCCCAAGAAGAAACAAACCAGAAACACTACCAGGAATCAATCCCTTAACCAACAAACAGGATGCACTACCAAAAATGCAATCCCCAAACATATGCTTATTCATTCTAAACTGTAATGCAGTTCAGGCCATGAACATACATCAACTACAGAAAACAAAAATTATTGCAGAATTGGCAAAAATCTACATCCCAGATGATATGCTCATTCAAGCAAAAAAAGATCTTGCTTTACTTTTAACAAAGCTGAACATTGATACACAGTCATATGAAGAATAAATCAACAACACAACATTTATCAATACTCCAATGGAATGTAAGATCACTCACAGAAAATAAGCTAAATGAACTAATATCATTTATGAATAATAATTCCATTAATATTGCTTGCCTCCAGGAAACTCATTTAACCCAAAATCAACAAATTAAGTCTCTGGGATACACTATCCTGAGAAAGGATAGATCTTCAGAGAGAAAAGGAGGTGGTGTAGCTTTATTAGTTAATAATAATATAAAATTTTGTGGCATCAATTTTCCAGATTTTGAAAATGATGTTGATGTAATTGGTATAAGTGTTTGGCTGAATAATTTAAAAACCTACATAATAAGCTTTTATAACCCTAATGGCCAAACTTCAGATGCCAAGGATTTCTTTAATTATATAAATAATTCTAATATGTTAAAAAACATCATTATTTGTGGTGATTTCAATGCCCACAGCCTTTTGTGGGGGAATAAACCAGCAAATAAAGCTGGTAAATTTATTGAGCATATGACTTCAAATAATAATGAATTAGCTGTTGCTACCCCTCCAAACCTAAATACATATTTTAACCCCAAAAGTGCCAAATTCTCTACAATTGACCTACAAATTGTGTCTTTAAATTTTTTGAACAAAATTTACATAAATAAAATTGATAGTCTGTGTACAGACCACTTTGCTATAGTTTGCTCCCTTAATGAACCTGCTGAAACTTCATCTCATACCTCCAAATATATCAACACTAAAGCAAATTGGTCTATTTTCCAAAATAAGCTAAATGATGAAATTACAAGTTTCACCCAAAGTTCATGCATTTCTAACACAACAGTTGACACACATGCTGAAGCCTTGACATCTTTACTAATAAATACAGCTAATCATGCTATCCCCAGGACAACACCTAAGAAAACATTCCCTAAACAAATTCCTAAAGCATGGTGGACAAATGAGTGCCTAAATAAATGGAAGATAAAAAAGGCAGCTAGGACAGAATTCATAAAAAAACCAACACCTACTACATATTTAAAAAAATTACAAGCAGAATCTAATCTAAAAAGGACTATAATAGATGCTAAATATAAATACTGGAATAATTTTGCAAATAATCTCTCCAGAGAAACGCATGAGCCAATTATACATAAAGTCATAAGCCACATATGTGGGAAAAAGACTTCTCCCAACCCACTCCTGTATGAGCTTATACATAATAATACCCATTATGACAATGATATTGAAAAGGCTAACCTATTTGCAACTCTTTTTGTTAATAAGCTAACATCAAACAATCAAAGCAATCTGTCCACAATTCCTATGAACCCTAGTTACCAACCACGCCCAGGATCCAAGTACATAACTAATCCATTTTCAATCCAGGAATTGAATAATGCAATACATCATATTAGGTCCAAAACTAACAGCAGCTATGACAATATACACCCTACATCGATAAAGAATCTCACACCTTCATACAAACAAGAACTGCTAAATTGTTATAATCACGCTTGGGCATCCTCTAGGTTCCCCAATATATGGAAATGTTCGTCCCTCCTACCAATCCTAAAGAAAAATAAACCAAAAGATAACCCTGAGTCTTATAGGCCCATAATGATTACACCTGTGATGGGGAAAATAATGGAGAAAATGATTTATCACAGACTCCTCTGGTTTGTTGAGAAAAATAACATGATCCCACACACTCAAACTGGATTCAGGAAATACCACTCCTCAACAGATGCTTTCAATTTGCTAACAAATGCAATAAATGAATCTTTCTCAAAAAATAATATCCTAGTGGCAGCTTTCCTTGATTTTGAAGGAGCATATGACAATGTGAACCACCAAATCCTTTTAAATAAACTTGCAAACCATGGAGTACCTCCCAAGCTAGTATCCTTTATTAAATCCTTCATAGAAGTGCGAAGTTTCATTGTTTGTGTTGGTTCAGCCTCTTCACCCCAAAAGACAATATCCAAGGGCCTACCTCAGGGAGCAGTCCTCAGTTGCCTCCTATTTGCCCTATATCTCTGGGACATGAACCTACCCCACACGAATCTAAAATATGCTGATGATCTTGTACTACGGTCATCTGGCAATACCTTTCAGATAGCACAGTCAAATCTGCAAAAGTCACTTTTCCAGTTTGAAAAATTCTCTCAACATTCAGATTTACCCATTGCACCCACCAAGTCAAAAATAATCCAACTTCACAGGAAGCGAAACCATGTTAATGCAAAACTAACTCTAAATAAAACAACCATTCCAGAAGATAATAATATTAATTACTTAGGTCTCATGCTTGACCAAAAACTTAATTTCCACCTCCACATTTCAAACACAATAAAAAAATGTTATAGAAAAGCAAATATACTAAAAAGACTTCTTTCCACACCCTGGGATTGTAAGGAGAAAACCTTACTCCAGTTTTATAAATCACATATAAGACCCCATATTGATTATGGGCTCATTGTCTATGGTGCATGCGCAAAGACCCAGATGCAAAAAATTGAAACAACACAAAATGATATAATACGTCTCATATTTGGTCTTCGGAAACCCACAAGCACCAAGTTTCTGCTTATGGAGAGTGGATTAACAACAATAAGGGATAGACGTAGCTTTCTCTTGAGAAAACATCTTACAAAAATTGAATCAAATAGCTCACACACATTACATAATTGGTTAAGAAATCCAGCCATGTATAGAGGTATTGCAGATGAGTATGCCAATATTCAAAAGAAGTTCCCTGTACCAGCAAAGTCTATTGCACCTACTTTCCCCCAATCCCCTCCATGGAATTGGTCATCTCCCATAATAAATACTGAATTTTCAAAATGGAATAAAGATTTAACCCCCATTGCTTTTGTTCAGAAAAAATTTGCAGAACTTAATACAATTACCTATAAAAATCACTTCCAAATGTTTGTTGATGGGTCAAAAATGAATGAGAAGGTTGCAAGTGGTGTTGTCCGTCCTCACCTGAAAATTGCAATGGGCGAGAGATTATTTAATAATTTATCTATAATGTCTGCTGAGTTAAATGCCATAATCATGGCATTAGAACACCTTAAGCAAAACCAATCTTTGATTGAAAAATTGAATAATATTATCATCTATTCCGACTCTTTATCAAGCCTTGAGTTGCTGGCCTCAGCTCCTCAATATAAGTTGGATATTGACACTTATCATTGTCTCAGTATTATTGATAATCTTGCTTCAAGTGGCATAAAGACTTACTTTCAGTACATTCCTAGCCACTCTGGCATAAGTGGTAATCATCAGGTTGATGAAATAGCAAAAAATGCTATAAATATTGACCAGCCAAGTGGGAGACCAATCCCAATTAGAGATATTTACCGATGGAGGCTATCAGATATTAATTTTAATAAGATTAATCCTATCCTTTCCCCCTTTCCCAATAAGTATCTTTCTAAAATTTATCATAGAATTCGTTCTGGAACAAATGGACTAAATTTCCTTGCATTCTCATATAAGATTTCTAATTCAAGCGGTTCAATTCCCCTGTCCCCTCTTTGCAGGCATTGTAATATGAATATTGAAACAATTGACCATTGCCTATTTGAATGTAATATGCTGACGTCTGCACAACATACCTTGCTTTCTAAACTGTTAAAATACTTCAAACACCACAAAATCCCACTATCAGTCAAGAGCCTAGCCAACTATACCTGTACACAGAGCATAGAAATCGACATCTATCATCTTATATTTGAACTCCTAGAGTCAAAAGATCTGCTGAAAGATATCTGAATATATCTAATAAATATGAGGCAATCAAGCCAGTAGCTCTGTAGCCCACAGAGTGAAGCAGAAGGAAAAGGGCTAAATAGTTTTACTGAAAAGCCCGCCTGCTGTTAAATAGAAGAAGAAGAATGAAACATGAGGCTAGTAGAAAAACTTCTCGAGCTAGAAAAAAGAGTTTCCAGACTATATTATAGACTATATCACAATACGGTGAAAAGAATAGATGGGCAAAAAAATTCAAATGAATTTACTGAAAAAAATGTGCATAGTCACCTTGATATGCGTGTGATGATTTATATTCCTTAAAATCTTAGTTAATATTTGTTTTCTTGAAGTCATAAAGGAAAACATTAAAAAGAATTTTTTTCCAGTATTATCCAAATAGAAGGAATAAGCTTTAGAACCCTACTCAGATTAATTTCTGCTCGTTTTGAGTTTGACTTATTTTAATTTCTGTTTGTTTTGGGTTTCATTTATTTTTTTATACTGATTTGCGGTAGTTGTATGATTGGGAGAAAATTTGATTCTATTTTTGTTCATTTTTTCTTTAATGGAGTTCCATACTTCTTTTTGAAAAACTTATTTTGTGCAAAAAGTTTTTTGATTAATTTTTGTTCGTTCTATAATGACGAAGTCTTTTCCAGGGAGAAAGACTGAGCCTCTTCTAAATTTAAACAACCATCCCTTCCACAAAAACCTTAAAAACCCCCTAGCCATAACTTAAAACCCTGGCCCCTAATCACTGGGGGGTTTTTTTCAACCCCAAAAGCCTTTTTGTATGAGATTTAGACTATTTGGAATAGAATGACTATCTTTAAATTTCTATTAGACGCATTTCGGGACAATATGAGGTCTATGTAGGGAGGAGCGGGTGGCTGCCCTTTGATGACTGTGACTGTGAGAAATAGCACTAGATCGTCTGATAGACGCTAAAACAAACAGAAATGAAACCCAAACCAAACAGAAATTAAAATAAGTCAAACTCAAAACGAGCAGAAATTAATCTGAGTAGGGTTTTAAACCCTATGCTTTAGGGTTTAAAATCCAATGAGCCCCCTTTGAAGTTTATATCACCACACTTTCTATAAAAACCCTACGTGTCCCCAGGGCACAACTTACAACCCTTGTCCTTAGGGCTGGGGGGATTTTTTTTTTATCCTCAAAGACATATTTTCCAGACCTTTCTGATAGGCTTAACAAAGTGGCTATATCAAAACTTTGATTGGAAGTGTTTGGGGAAATGATAGGCGTGGAGGGAGACATTTACCCTCTGATCACTTTCGACTAATAAAACAGGCACTAGTCCTCTCAATTTCCAACCAAATGAGCCTTTTTTGAAGCTTCGACAACAAAAATTTCTATAAAAACCTTATATGCCCCAAGGGCATAACTTAAGACCCTTGTCATGGGGGTTATAGGGGGAGGGTTGTCATCCTCAAAGACATAATTTTTAGACCTTTCAACTACATTGAACAAAATGGCTATCTCAAAGTTATGATTGGACATGTTTGGGGAAATGGTGGGCGTGAGAGGGGAGTTAGTTGCCATCAAATCACTTTCAACTATTAAAAAGGGCACTAGCCATTTCAATTTCCAATCGAATGAGGCTTTTTTGAAGTTTCTACGACAACGCTTTACATAAAAATTTTATATGCCCCCAGGGCGTAGCTTACAACCCTTGCCCTGAGGGCTATGAGAGAATGTCCTCCTCAAAAACATAATTTCTATTTGGAAATCAACTACACTGAACAAAATGGCTATTTCAAAATTTTAATTGGATGTGTTTGGGGAAATGGTGGGCGTGGAAGGGATGCTATTTACCTTCCAATCACTTTCCACTATTAAAAAGGGCACAACCTACGCCAATTTCCAATCGAATGAGCCCTTTTTAAAGTTTCCACGACAATTCTTTCGATATGAAGTGCCCTGGTCTAGAACCAAAAAAAATAATACATTGTGCCAACATCGTTCTTTACTTAGGCAGCGCGATTGCGCTGCCTATGATTAATATACAAATCGGGCTTAAATTAGAATTATTTGCTATAAAACGAAACTATATACAAAGAATTACATATATGAAATTTTCAGTGTGTGTGGTCTATATGTGCCATATGCATTAAGGTTGATATATTTTACTTTTGGCGTAAAAAGAACACTTGCCAAGACATTGTGTGGTCTGGAAAAAATATAAATTTAGACTTTGGGGGGGGGATTGCAAAAATCATATTTTTCTCAATAAAAACTAGCAAGGCTATCTTAGACAGTGCCCTTATAATCCATGTTGACTCCTTTAGAATTCTGATTTAAAGCTTCTTTAACTGTGTTATATCGAGTTAGAATTTAATTGGGCATGACTACGACCTTTTTGCTTTAAACAAGCAAAGCTAATTCTGATGCGAAAACATACGTGAGTTAGGGAGAAATGTCGATACCAAGAAAATGCAGAAAAAAGGCCAACACAATTATAAAAAAAAATCTCATGATTTCGTAATGCTCGGAAAAATGACGTTTTTGAAGCTTTTCGAACTCGTCGTTGAAATTAAACTGTCCTTATAATTCAGCAGTCGTTTTTATTTGGGGCAAAATTTGACATCTTACCCCTCCCATCATATTCCTTCCTATATTAATGTGAATTTTCATAGAAATTTAGACAGCCTGGGCAACAAAATACGCTTTTTTAGGCGTCTTGCCTAAAAGCACCTTCACCCCGCCTATACAATGACCTACTGCCCCTCCTTCTTAATATCTGATTATGGCCTTTTCTTCAATATTTAATTTTCCTTTGGCTGGTCAATTTCACATTCCGGGAGAATTTTCTATGGGGGAACTTTCCACGTGGAGGAATTTTCGAATACGAAAGAATTTTTCTGCCGCAAGGACAAACTTTCGGGTGGGCGAGAATTTCTGGGGGAAACACGCCGGGGACGGTTATGAGGGTGTATTCGTGTGAACAAGACTGTGGGGCTTTAAGAAAAAAGACAATGTTTTACGGCAAACATTTTAATCCAAGATTTTAAATATATTAAAGTTTGCACATCCCAACGTTAACAAAAGCGCCAATAGCGACCGTACTAAATTTATGTAGTTAATATATTTCCAGTATTTTCCCACAATTTTTTGTATGAAATTCTATAAAATATATCTAGCAGTACAAGGTACAATTTATGATTCATTATTTTAAATGCATGAACATTCATTGCCGAATGGATTGCATCAAATTTAAAGGGTCAGATGAATGATATATCGCAACTTTCATATTTTCATCATAATATTTCACATATTCGGATATTCACAAGTCGAATATTCTTCTGTTCAACTGGCGCCAAGAAGAGGTCTCGTCTCTGAGACTGGAAGAACTATCTGTAGCCCCTGTCTTGAAAAATATTTACCTTGGTTTACCAATTGAAAAGGATCTAAAAACTACTCGCTCCTTTCCTATTGATCATCTTAGTAAATGCCGGGCTTTTGTTTACAGCAGAGTAGTCACATTTAAAATCCGTTTCAACCGTTTAATTTTGGATCGACTTTATAACGCAATATCCCTTACCCAGGTCCTGTAGGCTATATACGCCCGTTTTGGAGAATTGTTACTCAGCCAGAGACAAAAAAGGTCAGATCCACGTTTTTTAAGTATACAAAGCTCTTGTTACGGCTCCCGCCGTGGACAAGAAATTCACACCTGGTTAAAAATTTTAAAATTACGGACCCAACGGTAGCTATAATTGAACAAATTAAACGGTACAACGAGAAAGTCTCTTCCCACCCTTGGTACAGTTTGCTAAGGCAGTAAATCCTGTCCACTTAATTTTATTTGCACAACTCTTGTCATATTTAGTCTTTTTACTGTCTCATATTATATTTAGACTAGTTGATTGAGTCCGTCAAAATTGAATTGAATTGATCAAGTATTTTGCTGTAGGTTGGGTTAGTTGAATTGAAATTATTAATCATATTGCGAAAGTTTCGTCAGCTTTTGGGAGTTTAAAAAGTAAAATTTCTTACGTAGCTGTAGTGCAGTGTATAATTGAGTTTTTGTTTCTCGTCTTTGTAATTTGTTCGATTATGTGTAATGTGTTGTAATTTATTTTTTGTGTGTTTTTTCTCTTTTAGTGATACTCTATCTTTTGTACCTTTTTTTGAAGGGCAGTAAATAAATAAATAAATAATATATTCTGTCAGATTCAGCGCCATCTATTCCATTTTGAGCCGCTAGTTAGCGTGTCAGAATTTCTTTTTGCATTTATTTGCTTATTCTCTCATCTAGTTGCAAATTATGAGTATCTTCAATTTTAACAGCTTGCTCTTCCACAATTGCGAGAATGGACCTAGTCCAAAATTCAGCTATCAGGACAGCATTTGGAGCCAGGAGAACAACGCCTCTTAGCTTCCTGCATTCAGAAAGCGGATTAGTAGATTTAGAAAGGAGAAGAAGAATAAAGATAAACAAGTATATGCAGAAGATTTGGGTTAAAGAAAACAACCACCCAGTTAAGTCAAAAATTATTAAACCCTGGTAATCAAGTAACTGCCAATGCATGGAATGCCAGAGATTATCTTAATTGTAAAATTTCATCGTATGTCCGATTCAATAGCTATCCAAGCTATTACAAATGTTGATATTGTGCCAAAACCAAGTAGAGAAGTGATAGAATGCTACATTAAGCTACATGCAGTAATAAAGAAGACGAAAATAGTCATTCAATGGATTCCAACTCACACTGGAATAATAGGAAACGAAATTGCAGACGCAAATGCAGTCTGCAGTTGAAGTTGGACTAAGTGTCAATGAACTGGAAACTCCTCAAGAATATATGAAGCTGAATAGATTTGAAGCAAAGTTAACATTTCGCCTTCAATCGAACCATGGCGAAGCGGTACATTATAAAGGAAGATTCTAGGGAGAAGGTGATGAATGGCCCAAATTTGGGTCCTTAGAAACGACTGAACATTTATTAATAAAGTGTCGGGAGAGTGAGGAAGAAAGGCACGAAATAGTCGAATTCTTTAGATCAAAGAGAACGCAGTCAATACTAAATATACTACTTGGTGGATTAGAAAGTGAAGAAAAAAAATTGTATGATTATCCGTCTTGTCACAGAATTCCTGAAGAGAACCGGGAGAATTAAAGACCTCTGAAAGTAGTTCAAAAGAAGAGACTTTACACACCTTTGAAGAATAAGAAGTGAAGATTAATTAACCACTGAAGTCCCCAGGGCTGTATAGCGATGGGGGAATCATCCTGAATCCCTGAATCACTTGATTTTAAATTTGTGAAGGGTGAACGGTCAAAGAAAAAAATGTGTTGGGCAAATCATCAATGGACATGCTAAGTGATATTGGTTATACCACATATTTTTCACAAATCCAGTATTACAAATATCCAGTTTGTTGAGTAAAACTGTCAAGCTAAAAAAATTCAGCGAAATTAAAAGTTAAAATTAACAATAATTTACAAAAATGCGAGGGTCAAAAGTTAGTGTTTTTAACTTGAAAACATCAAGACTGTACATGTCCTTAAAATTTATGAAGAGTTTGCTATTAACAGATGAAACGATTTGAGTTGCAGAGCCACAGTAAAGACCTGCACTGAAACAAAAACTTAAAACATTATAAAATAGAGTAGAAATAAGAAGACTTACGTTGAACTGGGGGATTGTGTAGCAGCTTTTACTCGTGTCCGTCGATCACATACATATTCAATAAAATAATAAACAAGTTTTTCCGAAGCGTTAAACGCTCGTTTTCTTGTAGCCTGAGCGGTAGTCAAGGTTCTGGAATCTCGCTTAACTAGTCGAATCCCTGTGAATCTGGAATACTGTTTGATGGCAAAATACAAACCTTCTAGGCTTGAGAATTTATCGCCAATTTTTAGAGGTAAATCTGAAAACAAACAATCCTCACAAACAGCAAACAATGTACCGTATAGAAACAAGATCTTAGCTTATAAAAATTAGCTCATTCAATTAACTCAAAAGACTACAACTAGTAACAACTCACTGCAACATTAAGCCACCTGAGGCCAGCACTGATGCTCCTCCTCAAACCCAATTTATTCAAAGCTACACTCTTTGCAGAGTTTCACTCGAAGCAATTTGCTTCAAATCCTTTCTTAAACCTACTTTCTTTTGGTGGATATCTTTAGGTTGTTCTACTATCTGGTATCTGCTGACAAAGCCACCAAATTCTCGAGAATAAAAAATTTACAAAGGCCTGCAACCTATGGATTCAAAAACACCATACTAGCTACAAACTGTAGCAAACGCTTCATGATTGGTAGAAAAATCTGAGCAAAAACTACGGATGCAGAAAATATTCTGTTCAAAACGTCTTTAGAACAGCCACCTGCAATTTCGGCGAGAGACCCCAGATGTGTAGGTCTTATCATTGCTTCTAAATTCGTAGCATGTCTTCAGAGTTCATCCAGATCTTGGTTTTGTCCTTCCTGATCTTCTGAGACACGACATTTAAGCTGCACGATCTGACAAGGATGATCAAAATAGTCTAGTGGTATCTCTCTGATGACTATTTGATAAAATGTAGTCACTAATAATTTACTTTACTTAGTTTTATTATTTCATACATGCTTTTCTAATTTTTTATCGATTCGAACATTCTTGCTATAAGAGCTATATATTTTTTTCCGCCGTATGATATTTAAATATAATAATAACCACCTGACTAGCCCTTGGCTGTTCTATGGATATTGTCCTGACTTTTGGGTATTTTTTCTTCATGATGGGTATGTAGTTAAAGATATTCAAGTAAAAAACAGTAGTATTAGGCATTTATTTAAATATTATCTGATCAATACACAATTAATCTTCTATAATTTTCCTTTTCTTGGGGGGGGGGGGGGACTCCAGACTTCCTCCTGGGTATATCTTCTTTATCCAAAATCACCTTCTTAAAACATTTAAGGAAATCTTAGATTAAAGTCATGGAATCTATCAATTCAAATAGCAATAATCTGCCCTAACTAAACAATTTAAAGATAGAGTTGATCACATAAAAACAAATCTTTAGCTTCTTGGTGTATTTCCTGAACATAGAGTTGTTTATTCAGCAGTGGTTTAATCATTTAATTCCTGTATTGTTTCTGACAGTTAATCTCCCATTTAGGGCACAACTCAGGTGCGTAGATAGGAGTGGAAGGCCTTCCAGCCCGTGTTCCTTTTCCCCGAAATTCAAGTTTTTCCAATTATCCCTATAGTATCTTATATTTTTCAAATACTTTCCTTGAAGCTGTACCCTCACGTCGCTCTTAAAACAAATCAAACGAAGTTGTCTGGCCTGGGCTCAGTATTCTTTTTCGTTAAAAAAGAAAGTTATCTTTCGTTATAACTCGGACAGTACGGCTGACAATCCCCACATCTTCAATAAACAAGAACATAATTCACATTTTAGTCGAGACAACTCTTATTTTGAACTATTTGTTTTTATTTCTCATATCATAAAAAAGGGAAAAAACACCATCATAACCCATATTACTGGAAAAACTAATGAATGTGAATTGACAGTTTGAAATATATACTGGTATTCATTTCCGAAAGTCTTCATAAATTTGGATTTATTAAAGTTAAAAAAAAGCGAAAACATTTAAAATGTATTTTGTTTTCAGTAAAGTGCAAATTTATGTTCTGGTCTTTAGAAGGCACGGGGGGTATCGGCCTTATTCCTTTTACTTTCTGCTAGTTCTGAGCAATTTCTAATTGCAATTTATGTATTTTCGTTTATATTGCAATCTCTGTTTTGGGTTTCATTCATTTATGAATGGTGATTTATGGTAGTTTTAGGCTTGTAAAATTATTGGGCATTATTAATCGTAATATTTGATTTATTATGGCTCCTGGCAATTCTTTGGAAAACTCATTTTGTGGAAAACCTTTCTTAAAATTAATTTACGTTCGTTTTTAATTGACATAGTTTTTTTCATTGGCTAAGAAAAGAATGCTTTAAAACTTTTTGGTTTTCTATATAAGAATCAAGATTCTGGCTTAGTATTTACAAGTTCGACGAAATTTTGCAGCAAGTTTAATAAAAGTTGTACTATATACTTTGTACTACGGTAAATATATATATCTGCATCAACAGTGTGTTTCGATTTGGTTCAACATATCCCTCAATATTTCCTGAAAGTTTCACCTTAATATCCTTGGCTTCAGTAGTAGTACCAGTAGTAGTAAGTAGTAAGCAGTAGGTAGTAAGAAGTAAGCAGTAAGTATTAAGTAGTAAGTACTAGTAATAGTATTTTGAATATAGTACCTTTTGATTACTTTAACATCCTCACTAACATGCCCCTAATACTCCAAGGCATTCATAAGATACTGCTGATACAGCCTTTTGACAACCGGTATTCACATAGGGTTTTTAATTTAATTCAACATCCAGATCAACATTTTGTGAAATTTCCACATTAATACCCTTAGCCTTAGTAGCAGTCACAACGGAAGTATTAGTAGTAGTAGTAGTACTAGTACTACTACCATAACTATGCAGCAGAGACATGTTATCTTTTTGATTGATTAAATAAAAAGGGAACGGTGTCTCTGCTGTATAGATTTCCTGACTTTGTTTTATTTTCGTACTATTTGAAGTGACAAGCAGTTGACATATTGGGTATTATTAATATGTGAGGTTTTTTGTTTTTCGCCAGTATTTGCTATTTTTTGCCTTTTATTTTATTTATATGTTTTGTTTAATTTAGTCTGTTTTTTTTCCGTTGATAAAAGTTTCTGGACGCGAAGTCAAAATATTCAGACCTTTTTATTATTAAAGTTTTTTTGTTTTTTTTTTCTATTTTTTCAACTGTGTCATTTAAAACATTATACCCGTTTTTCTATATCTTCATTTGCTCATTTTGTAAATGGAAAGGAAGCGTTGTCAAAGAAATTATCTAATAAATGTAGCTGAAGTAGTAGCAAAATTAGTAAAGTACTATAAAGCAGCCAAGGGTATTGGTAACTGCTCGCTGTAAATAGATCTTTAGCCATGCACCATGTACCTACTCTTTCAGTCAAGCCTACAAAACTTGTTATTATTTTTATACAGATGTAGTAATTCCACATACAAAAAAGCATTCAACTTCTGGTTTTGGCATAAGGACCTTTACAACTACATTGTAATGCCCTGGTCTAGGTGGTCCGAAAAATGCATAACAATTTTAAGTAGCTTATTTACTCTAATTTGTTTAAGAATCTACTTAAGACTTCTGTCATCGAAGTTGTAATATAGCATGGTATATTTATTAGTATAACATTTTAAACATAATAAGGTCCTACAAGTCGAAAAGAAAACTTTTTACAAAGTCACTGCATGTCCAATAAGGTTACAACAATTAGTTTTGTAATTTTTGGCATTCAAAAGGCAACTGTAATTATTGAAATGCATTCAAAAGCATTTATTGGAACCATTAAATTAATTGTTTGCTTGTTGTGCATCAGACTTGAATAAGCTGCAATTCGTCCTTTTCTAGAGAGTAAATTCTAGCTGTATTCATCTATCAGGATAAATTAAAAATCTTTCTGTTAAAACCTTTCTTAAAAGGTACTATGGAGCAGCAAAATTCTTAGGTCTATTTTTTTTCAGGTGTAATTTTTGGTACAATAGGAACTCAATATGCGTATAAAGAGGGAACAGACTATACACTAGACTTTAAACATTCCTTCTAATTTTCAAATTACACCTGTAGAATTAATTTTGCTGTCCAAATGGCGTTAAATAGAGCTCAATACTTTGGTTTATTCAATAAATAATTGCAATTAATTTCAATAAGCTATTTTGGACATTGGGTCATTGGTTTATCGAAACTAGCTAAATGGCCATAGTTGCACACAGGTCTAACCCATAGGTATTGGTAGCAGGGGACGAGGAAGATTTACGGGGGAAGAGGGGGGGGGTTATAAAAATGTGTTTTCTTGTCAGAATTTTTTAACTTCTAACTCTCCTACTTTTGCTTCTAAAAACAATGCACGTAACTGTTTATAGTGTTTATATAGAAAATGTAAATAAAGTTCCCTGTCTAAGTTTTGTTTTTTTCTAAGGAGGGGGGAGGGGGTAAAATGTGTTTTTTTTTGTCAGAACTTGTTTTACTCTTCTATTCTTGCTCCTAAAAAATAGCACACGTAAACGTCTATATAGATGTTATAAATAAAGTTCCATCTCCAAGTTTTGCTTCCTTTTAGAGGGGAAGGGCGAAGATGTCTTTCTTGTCAACACTTTGCATTTTTTAAAGATATCCTTCGAACGGACCTTTGGAAGGAAACTCCCTTTAAATTGCCTGCATGCAGGTGTAGACACTTCAGTCTTAAGCCCAAAAGGCATATCAAAAGAAATTTTGCAAGTTAAACACTTACTCTCTTCAATGCTGTTAGTCTCTTGTAGATCTTCCTCACAAATATCCTGGGGAAGTAGTGGAACTTGGCTATGCCCACTGCTGTACAAATCACAATTGTTTGTTATGCCATACTCAGTTTCACATTTTGGAATAATAGGGTCTTCATTCAGTATATTTATCTGTTTGCTTCCTTTAGTATTTGTCACTATGTTCTGAAAGACGCGGCATTTGTAAAATCAAGTCAAATAATCAACTAAAACAAGATGACAGGGAAATAAACACAAATAAGCGCAGTTTGTCATTAATTTCTTGGGTGGAATTTACGCCTTAGCCTCCTCCCCGAGCTAAACTTCCCCCCCCCAAAAAAAAATTAGAAAGTCGGTATAGAGACTTTGAATTATGGATATTATGCACACAGTAATAAATCGTTTTAGCTCAAATCAAAACTGGGTATTCCGAAGTTATAATCCATCATTTAAATTTAGAAACACAAACCTGATTACAATTTTAAAAGAAAAGAAGCGTTCACGACTTCACTACGAGACCGCTGTGCAAGCCACAAAGTCAAAAACTTCTCCTTTGGGTGACTGATAAATTAAAGCTGTTGGGGAGGCTTCGACCACACCAACCATTTTTGTATATATTTTTTTTTTTTTCATTTTCACTAAGATCCAAATAGCAAGATCAAGAGCTTGTTTTTGAAAACTCTCAGCATGAAACTTGAGAATTAAGGATGATTTGGTCACTTATACAACTTTACTCTGACACATTTTTGTTTACAAACTTATGAATTTTGGCTGTAAATGAAACTTTTACGCCAAAAGTTTTCTTGAGAAAATCCATTTGCTGCTTGTAACAAATTACCTCCCTGGTGTAGGTAAGTCCTGAAGACTTGGGTCGAACGTGGAATCCTTTGCCTTTCACAATTAGCATAAAATATGAGTGTAAAATGATACAGGCAGAGGCAGTGGATTTGAATGTCACTACTAGATTCCGACAACAATTTTCAATAATTGAAGAATTCAGTATGTGGAGGAATCCTCGCGTAAGTCGTTAGCGTTCTTAGAAAGATATTCATTTGATAATTCAAAAATCCTGGCTGAAACTTCCTACAGCTTGTTTCTAGTAATCTAGGGCTGGCCACACGTAGCTCTATTCAGTGCCGATTTACCGAATCGGCACCGATTTGAGCTTGAACAATTTTCTAGTTATCGGCGCCGATTTACAAAAACAGCGCCGAATTTCATCGTTCAAAAATTCTTAATCGTTTCCTTTTCCTCAGCAGGAAAATTAAAAGAACTAAATAATAATAACTGAATATTTAATAATAAAAGAACTTCGTAATCTAATAATGAAAGAAGTTAAAATTTAATTAAAATTTTTTAATGAAATAAAATCTTTAATAATAACAGAACTAAATACTAATAATAAAAGAACTTAAAAATAATAATAATAAAAGAACTCAATAATAATAATAAAAGAACTAAAAAATAAGTTGAGATCAATCATGCAGCTATTGATAACCTGCAGTTGACTATTGGTGTCATGATGTTTTGGTTTTGAAAATCTCGAGCAAAGGACATTCTTTTTGTACCGATATCGTCTGCCATGATCTACTGAAATCAATGCCCGAAAAGGACTACATGTATCGGTCCCTTAACTAGAATAATCAAGGTTCTCGAAAAAACGAGCAGCTTTGCATAGCGATAAATTACTACTCTATCTGTGTTTCCCTAACTTCCATTGAAAAGTCCAAGGTTCTGCAAATTAAGTGAAGACTGAGATTAAGGCTGTTCAATGCTGAGAATCAGCAAAATGAGTTCAATGAAGACTGATATTCAGTTTATTAACAATGACATTCAGACTCCTTTGAAAATCAATTATAGCTAGATGCTACATTTCAATGTTTATTTAAAGGTTGAACATCTAGAACCATAATTTTCTATTGCAATTTAGAAAATACTATCATACCAAAAACTGTAGTATTTTTTTTTAAAGAAGAAAGGCTTTTATCTCTTAGAAGAAGGGACTAGCACCCCTCCTTTCCCCACTTCTCTAACACCAAAAAGCGTTGTTCCCAGAGAGGTGGCACACTTTTCCCCGCAAAATACAAGATTATACACATTTTAGACGTTTGAGTCTTCTAAAAGGGAGGGGGGGGGGTATTCATACTTTGATCTGGCTCTTCCTTGCCAACATACATCATAGGCCTATTCTATATTTCCATTAATATTCCAAATAAATATTTTAAACTAAATTTTGTAGACCTATTGATTATTATTACTTTAAAATCAAAAACTGAGAAAACCTGAAAACTGCAACCCGAAAAATTCTGTCTTTCGTCTCCATCGCCATGTAAAACCTCCAATCCAAGTTGAGAGCCATCAACATTCTCTCTTTGCTCTATGAGATTCAAGTTCACACTGTTGCTTAACCTAGATTTCTTCGATTCAGGCTCCTCACTAGCCCTAGTAGTCACATCACTCAATAGATCATTTGATTCACCTTCATCAACTTTGCAAAGTCCTTGCACTCGGAACTTTTCACCAACATCGACAATAGCTTCAAGAAAGGATTGGTGCACTTCAATCTCGCCACAATAAATGAAGTCTACTAAAGCTTTAAAAGTACTGTAGCTAACATCATTCAATACAATAACCGGATTACATTCTTTCAAATCTACTAAAAGCTTTCGAAAATATCCACTGGCAGCAGACATGATGATTCTATGGGATTTGATAAGTTTTCCTTCCACTACAAACGTCATATCTGTCAACTCCTGAGAAGCCAATAAATTTGAGAAGGAGCTTTGGAACACACTAGTATACCTATTCCATTTAAGGCAGTATCCTCGACCCATTTTTCTTTAGTCAGTTAATGGAGCCCCATAGAAGAGAAACCTAGAAAAATAAGAGAAAAACATGGGTGATACCTAAAACACTATAACAACTTCAAATATAGTGGTTGTAACAATTACACGAAAAAAAGGTAAAAGAGGAATAAACAGTATAACTATTAACAAGCAAAATAAGAATCAAAATGGAAAAGAACTGCTTCCTTTATTGCTATTAATTAAAAAAACTTTTTCCACAAAACAAGTTTTTCAAAGAAAAGTAAAGAACTCCATTAAACAAAAAATGAGAAAAAATAAAATCAAATAATCTACCAAGCGTGAAACTACCACAAATCAGTATCGATAACAAAATGAAACCCAAAACCACAGTTCATATATAATCCAGTATGATCATTCTCTATCTCACCCATTATAAAAACCCGGACCGGGGTGCGAGTGCTCTGGAGAACGTTTTTGCAGATACAAACATAGGCGAAGTCAGATTAGCGGGAATGCAGGTTAGTCTGTATCCGTCTGTTTCCATCAAAGTCCATTGAAACAATCGGAAATAGACTAACCTGCATTCCCGCTTATGCAGAAATAAGTGGGAGGAGCATTTTGTTCGCAACGAGAACGAAGACCAGAAATGATCTGCGATAAGCTTACTGGTATATTCTTTCTACTATGCCCAGAACGAACAGAAATGACAATAAATAACCGAGTCAAACTAAAAAAGAGCAGAAATTAACATGAGTAGGGTTCAAAACCCCTATGCCTTCCCAAGGCCAGAACATAATTTGCACTTTACTGAAAAAATATAAATGTTTTTCCTCTTATATCTGTAATAAATCAAATAATATTAACATTTTGATTACTAAATATCAGTATATGTATATTAAACTGACAATGCACATTAATTTGTATTTTTTTCATTAAAGTGCAAATTATGCTCTGGCCTTGGGAAGGCATAGGGATTTTAGGCCCTACTTGTATTAGTTTGTGCTCGCTTTAAGTTTGATTCGGTTATTTATTATAATTTTTTTGCGTTATTGGTATCATTTTTTTATTGATAATGACTTGTGAAAGTTTTGTGCTTGTTAGACTTCTTGATTTTATTTTTGCTCATTGTTGGTTTAATGGAGTTCTTTACTTTTGTTTGAAAAACTTGTTTTGTGGAAAAGGTTTTTTTTAATTAATTTCTGTTCGTTTTATATTGACATAGTCTTTTATGGGAAAAAGAAAATAATACTTCAAATCTTTTCGTTTTTTTAAGAATTTATAGTTTGGCCTGCTATTTATATGCTGGAGAAAAATGTTCAGCAATTTTTAACAACATACACCCTTTTAAAAATCTGGACACAAATAGTAGTGTTTAGTTTAGGTTCATATCTCCTATAGTGGATCTGAAGTGGAAAACTTGATACCATTCGCAAAAAAATCTTTATACTTTCTTTGACAGGTTGGATACGCTTGCACTATTTTGATTTTGGTTAAATTTCAAGAGCAGAAGTCGCCCCAAAAGTTTGATCAGAATACCCTCAATCGTGCTTGGGATACTGGTGAGATGCCTTATTGGGAATTAGCATTAACACAGTGCATTTTGATTTAATCTTATGGCAATATTTAGTTTTTAAACATATAGGCAAATGGGATGGTGGGCATGGGAGGGGGATTAGTTTCCCTACAATCACTTTCGACTATTAAAAAGGGCATCATCCCTTTTTATTTTCAATCGAATGAGCCCTTTTCGAAGTTCCTACAACAACTCCTTTGATACAAAGTGCCCTGGTCTAAACAAGAACAAAAAAATAATACATTATACCCACATCAATCTTTACTATAAAAATGTCAAGCCTTCCAATCACTTCCGACTATTAAAAAAGGCACTAGGCCTTTCGATTTCCAATCGAATGAGCCCTTTTTGAGTTTCTAAGACAATACTTTCTACAAACACCTCATATGCCCCCGATGGCATAAATAACAAACCTTACCCTAAGGGCTGTGAGGGTGGTTGTCATCCTCTAAGACCTAATTTCTAGAACTTTCAACTACGTCAAACAAAATGGCTATCCCAAAATTTTGATTGGATGTTTCTGGAAAAATAGTGGCCGTGAGTGGGGTGTTAGTCGCTCTTCAATCACTTTCAACTATTAAAAAAGGCACTAGCCCTTTCAATTTCCAATCAAATGAGCCCTTTTGAAGTTTCTATGAAACCACTTTCAATAAAAACCTTATATGCCCCCAGGGCATAACTTACAACCTTTGCTCTGAGGGCTGGGGGGGGGGTGGTCATTCTCAAAGACCTAATTTCCAGAACTTTTTGCAACGTTGAACAAAATGGCTATCTGAAAATTTTGATTGGATGTGTTTGGGGGCGTGGTGGGCGGTAGAGGGGGGTTAGTTACCCTCCAATCACTTTCGACTATTATAAAGGGCACTAGCTATCTCAATTTTCAACTAAATGAGCCCCTTTTGAAGTTTTTACGGCAACGCTATCCGTAAAACCATTACATACTCCCATGGTATAAATTAAAATCCTTTCACGTAGGGTTCTGTGGGGTTTGTCATCCTAAAATACAGAATTCCCAAAACTTTTAAGGACGATGAAAAAAATGGCTATCTCTAAACATTGATTGAACGTGTTTGGGGAAATGGTGGGCATGAGAGGGGGGTTAATTACTCTCCATTCTCTTTCGACAATTAAAAAGGGCAATTTCAATTTCCAATCAAATGAGCTCCTTTTGAAATTTCTACAACAGCTTTCTATATAAACCTTATATTCCCCCAGGGCATAACTTATAACCCGTGCACTGAGGGCTCTGATGGGGTTATCATCCTAAAAGACCTAATTTCCAGAACTTTCGGCTATGTTGAACAAAATGGATATTTCAAAATTTTGATTTGATATGTTTGGGGAAATGGTAGACGTGAGAGGGGGGTAGTTGCCCTTCAATCACTTTCAACTATTAAAAGGGCACTAGCCCTTTCAATTTCCAATCGAATGAACCTTTTTGAAGTTTCTACAATGTCACTTTCTATAAAAACCTTATGTCTCCAGGGAATAACTTACAAACCCTGCCCTGAGGGCTGTGGGGGAGGAAGGGTTGTCATCCTTAAAGACCTAATTTCCAAAACTTTCAACTACGTTGAATAAAATGGCTATCTAAAAATTTTGATTGGATGTGTTTGGGGAAAAGGTGGGCGTGAGAGGGGGGTTAGTTGCCCTCAAATCATTTTTGAGACTATTAAGAAGGGCACTAGCCCTTTGAATTTCCAATGGAATGAGCCCTTTTTCAAGCTTCTATGACAAAGATTTCAATAAAAACTTATATGCCCCCAGGGCATAACTTATAAACCTTGCCCTGGAGACTGTGGGGGAGTGTTCTAATCAAAAATATAATTTTCTGAACTTTAAACTGCGTGAAACAAAATGACTGACTCAAAATTTGATTGAACATGTTTGGGAAAATGATGGGTGTGGAAGGGGTGTTAGTTACCTTTCAATCGCCTTCGACTATTCAAAAGAGAACTAGCCATTTCAATTTCCAATTGAATGAGCCCTTTTTGAAATTTCTACGACAACAAGTTCAATAAAAACCTTATATGACCCAAGGGCATAACTTACAACCCTTACCCTAAGGGCTGTGGGGGGGGGTTATCCTCCTAAAAGAACCAATTTCCAGAATTTTAAACTATGTTGAACAAAATGTCTATCTCAAAATTTTGATAAGCTGTGTTTGGGGAAAAGGTTGGTGCGAAAGGAAAGTCAGTTGTCTTCCAGTCACTTTCGACTATTGAAAAGGGCACTAGCCCTTTAAATTTCCAATCGAGTGAGCATTTTTTGAAGTTCCTACAAATACACTTTCTATAAAAACCTTACATGACCCCAGGGCATAACTTACAATCCTTGCCCTGAGGGCTGTGTCCTCCTCAAAAACATAATTTCTATCTGGAAATCAACTAGGCTACGCTGAACAAAATGACCATCTAAAAATTTTTATTTTTGGGGAAAAAGTGGGCATGAGAGGGGTGTTAGTTGCCCTTAAATCACTTTCGACCATTAAAAAGGGCACTAGACCTTTGAATTTCCAATCGAATGAGCCCTTTTTCAAGTTTCTACGAAACAAATTTCAATATAAACTTATATGCCCCCAGGGCATAACTTATAACCGTTGCCCTAAAGACTGTGGAGGGGAGTGTCCTGCTCAAAGGTATAATATCCTGAACTTTAAACTGTGCGAAACAAAAAGGCTATCTCAAAATTTTGATTGGATGAATTTGGGGAAATGGTGGGCATGGAAGGTGTGTTAGTTGCATTTCCAATCACTTTCGACTATTAAAAAGGGCACGAGTCATTTCAGTTTCCAATCGAATGAGCCCTTTTTGAAGTTTCTACGACACCGTGTTCTATAAAAACCTTATATGCCCCCAGGGCATAACTTACAACCCTTGCCCTGAGGGCTGTCATCCTCAAAGACATAATTTACAGAACTTTTGAACAAAATTGGGGAAAAGATGGGCGTGAGAGGGGGGTTAGTTTCCCTTCAATCACTTTCGAGCACTAAAAAGGGCACTAGCCCTTTGAATTTCCAATTAAAGGGGCCTTTTTGAAGTTTCTACGACAACCCTGTCTATAAAAACCTTATATGCCCCCAGGGCATAACTTACAACCCTTGCCCTGAGGGTTGTGGGGGGTGGGCGTGGACCACCACCCAGAACTTCCAGAACTTTCAATTTCCAGAACTATCAACTACGCTGAACAAAATGGCTATCTCAAAATTTTGATTGGATGTGTTTCGGGAAATGGTGGGCGTGGAAGGGGTGTTAGTTGCCTTCCATTCACTTTCGACTATTAAAAAGGGCACAGGCCACTCCAATTTCCAATTGAATGAGCCCTTTTCGAAGTTTCTATGGCAACTGCTTCGATACGAAGTGCCCTGGTCTAAGACCAAGAAAAAAATAAATAATACTTTGTGCCAACGTCGTTCTTTATTTAGGCAGCGCTATTGCGCTGCCTATGATAAAGGCCTTGAATGATTGACCAGCACCAAGGAAAATCACGCAAAATCACAAACGATAACCAAAGAACAGAGCAGATGGCAGGCAAAGTCATGACTAATAACTGTATAAAAATAAATAAATAATACTTTGTGCCAACATCGTTCTTTACTTAGGCAGCGCTATTGCGCTGCCTATGATAAAGGCCTTGAATGATTGACCTGCACCAAGGACAATCACGCAAAATCACAAACGATAACCAAAGAACAGAGCAGATGGCAGGCAAAGTCATGACTAATAACTGTAAATTCCGAACTTAAAAATATAAAGTACCTACATAAAACGAAAGGTCTTAAAAAAAACCCTTTTGAAAAATCCGGATTCATCAAAAACCAAACGAACAAGATATTTCATTTTCACTTCAGCTAAGGCAGAAAAGTTGTTTTGGACCAATAAGATGCTGCAAACGGCTATTAAAATTGAGAATTGCAGACTTTAAATGGTCTAAGGCTTAGACCATCTTATCAATCCAAGTTTTGCAGAGCCCATGTTTTGGAAATCAAAAGCGATTTGATAACTATAGGCTTTGTTAGACAGGTGTGTAAATTACTACAGGACATGGGCAGTTACAACTCCTACAAAACCATGCTTTAACCTGACATTCTCATCAATTTTGGTTTCCCCCTCAACCTAATTTAGTGGATAACAGGCAAATTCAAGGAAAATTACAAACCTTGGTACCAGTGCCCAAAGCTGTATTGTCTCTTGTATAGAATTTTTTTTTTTTTTTTTTTGGAAGCAAAGTTTTTCTGATGAAATAAAGTTCGAAGTTGAGCTTTAAAATAAAACAAAAATTATTGCTTTGAAATTCGTACAACATAACTATATCTCTTTACCTCCAATTGAAATATTTTTTTTAAGTTAATTTTTATTCAGTCTTATTTTTCTAAAATATACAAAATTAACCTTACGTAAAGATCTTTGCTGAAATTGAAAAAAACACCACAAATTTTTGTAAAAGAAATACTACATTAAAGACAGGTTTTACTTCCTAACTCTCCTAAATTTTCTCACAAAATATGTGTAACTTTCTTACGTGCATAAAATTTCCAAGATATTTACCATCCCCAGTATCTTGGAGATGTAGCAAATGAACATTTTAAGTATTTATGCTGGTTTTTGTGGATGTGGCAACCTCACAAACTCCTTTTTAGGATTCTAAACCATTGTGCAGTGATTGGATATCTCAGAATTTGCATGTCCTGATATTTTGGCCCTCTTTGGGCATTTTTTGGAAAATACTACTACTATTATTTCTAACAACTAACTGCAGCACCAAGCCGCCTGAGGCCAACATAGCTACGCACGCTCCTCCTCCATCCCAATCTATTCAAAGCCTCCCTTTTTACACCCTCCCAGGAAGTTCCCATTTCCTTTAAATCTGTATTTGTGACATCCTCCCACCCCAGACAAGGATAACCTGCTTTCCGTTTAGCCTTAGACGGTTGGCCAAAAAGGACAATCTTTGGCAATCTGTCATCCTTCATCCGCACAACATGCCCTAGCCACCTCAACCTTTCTTTCATTATAGCCCTAGAAACAGGTATTAAACCACATTTTTTGTACAGCCTTCTGTTTGAAATACGGTTAGTCAGCCGGGTACCCAGAACAATCCTTAAGCAATTCCTCTGGAAAATATCTAGTAAATCTTCATCCGCTTTTCGGAGCGCCCATGCTTCAGAGACATATTTGACCACTGTCATCACTGTAGCTTCTAATATTCTTATCTTGTTTTACAGACTTATCTTCCTATTCTTCCAAACTTGTTTTAACTGTGAAATACACCCTGAGCCTTGGCTATTCTACTTTTAACATCTTCACTGCTAGTGAAGTGAAGCTGCCCACCAGATCAATCTTTTCGTTTTGGAAAATAAAGCAAGAAAATGCCACCATGAAGTTCATTGGGAACAGTAGACCATCGGTTTTTGTTTAGACGGTCACTAGCCAACCTTTTGTTGGCGTTTTGAACTCGATTTTTGCTGAAGGAATTCCCATTTATTTATTTTTGATGGTTAATTTTTCCCATTTTTTTTATTTTTGTCGAAAAGACTGACATTTTAAAAATTGTTGATGTTAAATTTTTATTTTCGATTTTCGTTGTCTTAGTTCACAATATCATGATTCTTGTCAAGACAAATTGCGTATTTTCAAGTTTTGTTGACCAAAGATTCAATGTCTATTGTAATTATTAATTATCCATTGCTCTTATCTGGGTAAACTTTTACAACTTTCAGTTTTTACCAAGCAAACTCAGGTTTCTCTGATTTCTATTGAGTTAGATAATACTTTTCTCTTTTATAAAAAAAATCACAGATTTTCATTTTTTGTGAGAGAATTTTCATTTTTTAATTTTTTATCAAAGAAAATTCACACCTTCCCATTTTTTAATAAACTCAAAGATGTTCAATTTTTGACTGAATTTTTCGTACTTTTTCATTGCCACTGTTAAGCTTTCACACATTTCAATTTATTTGTTGAGAAAATTCTCAGTTTTTTCAATTTTTCTCAACCAAATTGGAACTTTTTGATTTTATTCTGCTCACAAAATTTTCAAGACTGGCTCAGAATGCCTGATAAATAGCGCAAGTGATGTAACTAAGGAATACCGGTACTTTTTTAATAGTATTTCTTAACTAAGGCACCACGTTATATAGGTACTGTATGGTGTCCTATCTTTTCCTTGTCACAATATGGTGTCCTATCGTTTCCACAATATTTGGGACAATCCTTTTTTATTTGGTTTGTCCCAAATCATTGCTTATATTCAACAAATTTCATAGGATAGTGCTAAACCATGAAAAACAGTAAGCAAAACTAATCACCTAAATGTTGCAACTCCTCTGGTAGATAAAACTATAAAATCAATACTTTTAACAAAGCTTACAAATTATCATACAATGCAGAGCAAAATTCAATACCTAGCGCAGATGGTTAAGCGCTCTTACTTACTTACTTTACTTTCGGCGGGAACCAGACGATGAACTGTCCTGCCTGGCACCAAAGTATCTTGGGATGACTTCCGACGACCACTTGGACCTGTTGGCTGCAGCTTCTCCGGCAATCTTCAGCCAGTCTTTGTCCCATTTCCGACCGTGTCTCCTGAATCCTCCCCATGGTTCCAGGTCCTCCTTGAATTTTTGCCACATGTTCTTCTTTTGTCCTCCTGGTTTAAGTTTCCAGGAGGGGGCTGGTTTGCAGACAAGGACGTCTTGACATATCGTGCCTTCGGGACGGCGCAATGTGTGGCCAAGGAGCTTCAGGCAACGTCTTTTAATGATAAGCGATAGCTCTTCTGATTGGCCACAGCGACTCCTTACTTCACTATAGGAAATCCTGTCCCATCTCTTAATGCAGTGAAATCAATGAAAGGATAAATCTTATCGAGGCTTGATTTTTTTTTACAACAAAGATAAAATCCTTGAAAATTGTTAAGGGTAATTGTCTGTGGTAAATTTTCACCAGGCTTGAATTGGCTAGAGGATATTTTCGTGGGGAGAGGGATTTCACTGTGGAGGTGGGGCCAGATTTCCTGGCATTACTAAAAACAATCAGAAATTAAATAAAAAAAGTTTTTTCAATTGAAAGTAAAGAGCAACATTAAAACTTAAAACGAACAGAAATTATAACGTATATGAGGGGGATTGCCCCCTCCTCAACACCTTGCTCTTTATGAAAAAGTTTGAATTTTGTCCCAGTGCTTTAAGAACAACTCCTGAAACACAAGGGTTGTTTAATTAGAACAATAGGAAGCTTTTTTCAAAAACTTTAGCATAAAGAGCCAGGTGTTGAGGGGGGGGGCAATCCCCTTCATACAAGTAATAATTTGTTCGTTTTAAGTTTTAATGTTGCTCCTTACTTTCAGTTGAAAAAACTTGTCTTTTTTATTCATGTTAAAGCTGATCAGGAAATACCTATATGTTATTTTTCGCTATTTGAGTCCGGAAGAAGAATGTTTTTGGGTTGCAATTGGCATTACACATTTTCTTTTTTTTATGTGATTAAATTTCCCTAGGGACTCACGTCCCCAAGTTTCCAAATTATCAGTGACAATAAGTTTTTGGTCTATTCCTGGGACATCCAACCCCCTTGTCCCTCCAAAAAAAAGATATGTGTGCTTCCCTTAGCCTAATGATGGTCCTTGAAATTGCAAACAAATCGAAAAAATGCTTGCCGTTTTCAGGACCATGTTTTGGTGTGGTAGCTGCCTCTCCATACTCAAATGTTTCTTTTTCATTTCTGGTCTACTTGGACCAAGGATTCTGTTTTTTCATTATGTTCAGAAACGGTTGCCAAGTTTCAGGCAAACCAAAAGTTTTGTTAATTTTTTTTATGAATGGGGGTTTGTTGGCCTAAGGACTTCGGAATTTAAGTTTTGAGCTGATGATATTTTTTTTTAATTTGCCCCTTTTGGGCAACAGTATGAGGGGCCCATTTCAGTTTGATGAGTCCTCCAGGACAAGGTGGCATAGTAAGAAGTTGTCCTGGAAGAGGGCAGAAACAAGAGTCCACAACCACTACTTCTCCAATAAAGTGATTATTAGAAGCATAGAACCATATTATGCCCTCAGGGCATACTTTACAACGCCAGCCCCTGGGAGATTTTGTCAACCCTAGAGTTTTTGTTATCTCATCTTTGACCTATTTTTTTAATTTTATTGGAAACATTTGGGGAGGGGGGAAAGGCATGGGGGTGGGGGCTATTTGCCCTCAAATCACTTTTGACTCTTAAAAATAGCACTATAACTTCTGATTTCCAATTGAATGAGTCCCCTTCAAAGTTTATACAACCATTTCCACATAAGGTGCCTCTGGGAAAAATGAAATGAAACATTGGAGCCTTATGGCTTTAGGGTTGATGGGGGGGGGCTAGTTGCCATCAGATAACTTTTGACTCTTAAAAAGGCAACTAGGACATTCAATTTACAACCATTTGAGTCTCCTATAGATTTTATACAGCTACCTCTTTCACGAAAACTTTATATACCCCAGTCAATAAATTACAACCCTTAACCTGGGTTTCAGGGGGGTCGTGTTTGACCCCTGAGTTCTTTTTATTTGATTTTTAGACTATTTTGAATAAAACGGGCATTTCAAAATTTTGATTGTTTGCATTTGGGGAAAAGGGCCTTGGAGGAGGGGGGCTAGTTGCCCTCTGATCACTTTTGACTGTTAAAAAGAGCACTAGAAACTGCAATTTACAATCAAATGAGACCCCTCCAAAGTTCATCCCTTCCATAAAGACCTTATATGCCTCCAAGGCATAATTTACAACACTTACCCCCAGGTTCTGGGGGGGGGTGTTATACCTGGAGTTTTTGTTGTATGATCTTTGGCCTATTTTAAACAAAACGGCCATATAAAAATTTTATCAGATGCATTTGGGGAAAAAAGGGTCAGGAGGGGGGGGGGGTTAGGGCTAGTTGCCATCAGAACACTTTTGACTCTTAAAAAGGGAATTGGAACTTTCAATTTCTAATCATTTGAGTCCCCTCTGAGGTTAGTACAACCACTTCTTCCATAAAAACCTTATAAGCCCCCAGTACATAAGTTCCAACCCTTCCCTCAGGCTCTGGGGGAGGGGTGTAAGTTTATTTATCAGATCATTGGACTATTTCAAACAAAATTGTTGTCTCAAAGTTTTGATCAAATGCATTTGGGGAAGAGGATGGGGAGTGGTGAGTAGATGTCCTTCAATCCTTTTTTACTCATAAAAAGGTAACTAGAATTTTCAATTTACAATCAAATGAGTCACCTCTGATGTTTATACAACCACCCCATACATGAAACCTTATCTGTCCCTAGGGCATAACTTACAACACTTGCCCCCAGGCTTTGTGTTGACCCCAGAGTTTGTGTTATTTGATGTTTGAACTATTTTCACCACAATGGCTATCTTAAAATTCATATTGGATGGGTTTGGGGGGGGGGGCTAGTTGCCCTCTGATTTATTTTTTTTACTCTTTAAAAGTAAACAAGAACTTTCAATTTCCAATCAAATGAGCCAACTCTGAAGTTTATATGATCACCCCTTACATAAACACCTTATATGCTCCTGGGGCATAACTTAAAACATGCCCATGGGCTTTTGGTGTTTGTGTTGACCCCAGAGTTTTGTTATTTGATGCTTAAAGTGTTTTCAACACAATAGCTGTTTTAAAATTCTTATTGCATGGGTTTTGGGGATATGGGGAACTAGTTGCCCTCCGATCTCTTTTGACTCTTAAAAAGTGAACTAGAACTTTTAATTTCCAATCAAATGAGCCCTCTTTGAAATTTATATGAGCATTCCTTCTAAAAGAACCATATATGCCCCCCACTGCATAACTTATAATGCCTGCCCCCAAGCCCTGGGGGATTGTGTCAACTCTATAGTTATTGTTATTTGATCTTTGAACTATTTTTAACAAAATGGATATCTCAAAATTTTTATCAGACACATTTGGGGATAAAGGTTGTGGGGGGGGGAGGGGCTAGTTGCCCTCCAATCCGTTTTGACTCTTAAAAAGAACACTAGAACTTCTAATTTCCACTTGAATGAGCCCCCTCTGAAATTTAATGGAACACCCCTTCCAAATGAAGTGCCTCTTGGAAAAAAAATAATAATAATGAAACATTGGAGCTGTATAGCCTTTACTATAGGCAATACTATAGTGTTGCATCTAATTGATTGTTGCAAAACTGGTTAGTCTGTCTACACTTTGAAATATATAGTTTAACCTGAGTGAGATTACTGAATATTGAATAAAAAAAACATGATGTTAAATGAGTTGAATGAATATTTATTTAAATAAGTTGAGTGAATATTACTTAAGGGAAACCTGATAGCCTGATTAATGTAAAGATGATGTATAGGGTAGGATACCCAGATGTCAGATAGGCACCAATGATTTGACAGTGCAATTTTGAAACCACTGTCAAAATTTTCCTTCAAAACAGGATAACTCTGCTTAGTAGTGACTTGGAACACCATCTCTAGAAGCCTTTGCTATATTTTGACAATATGAAACAAAGACACTACATCCAATACACCCAGATAAGAAAAGAATATTCAATTCAATCAGTTTCCTGTTTTGACACAAAATGAGCTCCTGACAATTTTTTAGCTACGTAATGTTAAAACTGTCACTACTTTTTTTTGCAAAACAAAAGTTGGGATCAGAACCAATATATCAAGATACATTTCATCTTTCCTAAATTGTAGCCACATTGGCTTTTTCTTGATAAAATTAAGTTAAAATGGCAGCTAATATTATACTGACTAAACTGTGTTCCAAGTCTCAAAAATTCTTGTCTGATGTAGTGGAATACTAGACAGACTAAAAATATTCCTTCAGCCAAATTAAAATGTAGATATTTGCATCTATTATGAAATTCATTTCATTTGAGAATATCTTGTAGTAACCTTGTTTGACAGACAGCAACAGGCCCTGTCAAAATATAGGTGACTCTGTCAAAACTTCACTGAACATGTAAAAGAGATGAGAAACAATTGGTGTCGAAATTCAAGGGTCCTCTGACAAAAACATAGTTGTTCAATTTACAGGTACTTTCTCACATTAGTCCTTAGTTCCTTCAATATCATCCAGGGTGCATAGGGCATCAGTGAGACTCTGCCATTCTTCTCAAAGTTGGGCAGCAGCTAAAACATCTGCCCAGTCTGGCACAATAGCAGTGTTTATTGTTCCTTGGTCTTTTTGTATGTCCAGTGTAGAGTATTCAAAGGCCAGCCTCTGCATCTTAAGCCCCCTGGATTCCATTGGAATGTCATCTTTGGTACTCTATTGTCTGACATGCATAATACATGACCAAGAAAGTCCCAGCATCTATACTTGAGTAATTCTGTGATGGGTGGTTGCATGGTGCAGGTTTGTATTTGTTTGTTGGTAACTCAGTGGTACCAGCAGACATGCAACAATTGTAAGAGATAGTAGTTCTCAAAGGCTAGCAGACGTTTCTCTAAGGTTTGGTTGAGTTTCCAGGTTTCACATGAGTAAAGCAGTAAGCTCATCATGTTACTGTTGAAGAGTTTCATTTTGAGCCTTAATGAGAATTTTTGAGATTTTCATATTGATGAGAGCTGATTCAAGGCAGTCTGTGCCATCCCAATTCTGGTCTGGACCTCTTTAGCCATGTTGCCTCTCTCTTCAACTATACTGCCAAGGTATTGAAAGCATGATACTTGCTTGACTCTTTCACTCTTATGGAAGATCTCAAGAGGTTGATCACTACAAACAGCCATAAATTTTGTCTTTTTTATCCTAACATGTAGTTTTACTCTTTTGGCTTGGTCTGTTACATGGTTTAAGAATTCTTGCAGGCTAGCCTTGTCTTCATCTAGGAGGGTTAGGTTGTCACCAAATTCTACATCTGACAGTTGTTTTGAATTGCTAAGTCTTACTCCTTTGCCATTAGCATTTTGGAGGATGAAGTTGATGACAATTATGAACAGGAGGGGAGACAGCATGCATCCCTGCTTTCTCAACAACAAGAGATTTTGATGATTATTATTTGTAATAATATTTCACATAAAGAAAAATATGTTAAAAAAAAGTTTTTTGTTTAATCATGGTTTTACTGGTTTGATGCTAGATTTTTCCGTCATCTGAGGAACTGCTGCTTGGCCTCATGATATGTTCATATTTTTAAGCATTTGACTTGGTTGATCACAGAACCCTTATTCATTTATCACTGAATAAATTTGAAGTACACCCTCTCTTAGTAAATTTTATACATGTTTTTTTTTCAAATAGATACCAAGCTGTAAAGTAAAAAACATTCTCTCTGAACCCCTCCCTAATTAGCATGGAATTCTTATCCTACCCAAAATGCTAATGAACATGTTAAACTTCTTGGTGTCACAAACTTCTAATAATCTTAAGTAGGACACACATATTTCAAGAATTCTACACTTTCCAGACAAAAGATAGTCAGAACTAACTTTTTTTAAGTGGACTAAACTGGTAGATTAACTTTGAAATGGCCAAATGTTGACAACTCTTTAACTGTGAACAACAAAGAAATCTTTGCTGGACCATTAAAGCTGAGAGAAAGCAGGCCATTCCAGATAGTGTTTATAATGAAACCTGTATCACACTATTATATCACATATTATATTATAGAGACCTAGGTCACACAATTACACTCCATATGATTATCCAATTTTGTACCTATACTTAAGACAATTTTTCTAGATTTTTGCTTCCACTATTTGAATAGTACTTTATACATTTAAAAAAGTTGAAGAGAAACAAAAAAACAAAGTAAAAAGAATAGGCATGCTGAATCCACCAGGATCTACCCACAAGTATTTCAACACATGTCAAATTAGGTTCCCACTTGTATACAAACAGGTAACCTTTTTTCTGTCAAATTTATAGGTGAAAACACATCAATTTAAAAAAAATTGCAGTTTTGTACCCTTTTTTGATAAAACTTCTAATCAAACAGTTGGATTTGTAGGTATCTTTTCTGCATATTGAAATTCTTTTCAAACCAAAAGTCTTTAAATTAAGCCTTCTGGAGTAGAAAGTGTTTTTGCAAAAATTGTCAAATCATTGGTACCTTTACCCTACAGGAAAGATACTATTTAATCAGAATATCTGACCAAGAATAGGCACTGACTGAGTATTTGATTAAGAATGTCATTGTTTTCCATGTTGGTTTTTATATATCCTAGGGCTCTATGAGACTATTAGGGGGATAGCCAGGGATGAGTTGTCCAAATCATAAACAAAACCATAAATAGCATATGAGCATAAATGATCAATATAAAAATAGGCCTAACTCTCATTTTGTTCTAGGCTAGAATGTCTCTTTTTGGAGAGCAGCTAAAATTGTCTTTCTTATTGTTCTACCCTGTCTCCCTCTGGAGAGCCACTATTCTGTAGGTTTACCATTTCAAAGTAGTTTTCAGAATTTTATGGTGTTTCCTTTGGGAAGAGCCAGCTAATGAATCTATACCATATTTCTATCCAAGAGGCATATTTCTACCTCCTGGCATGAGGTATAAAATACAACATGAACAGGCTGGTCTAGCCTACTGGAATCAGTCTCAAGCAAAATAAATTTCATCAAGTAAGAAGAAATCCATTTAAGGAAAGACAATGTGATGCATAATGAGATTAAATTAGCACATATATATTTTATTAGGCTCACCTATATCTGGAATCATCAACAGGAGGGGGGGGGGGTGCATTGTCAGTTAAGTGACTGTGATATTTGAAAAGAATAGGCCTACAAAATAACGAATCTAATATGGTAGCCTACTGCCCATATTATGTTTAGCATATTTCTTGCAAAGGTGGCCAAGAACTAATCATTTACCGTGACTTCTTTTAAAGATACTTATGATAGGCTACTTCTTCTTCTTCTTCTATTTAACAGCAGGCGGGCTTTTCAGTATTACTATTTAGCCCTTTTCCTTTTGCTTCACTCTGTGGGCTACAGAGCTACTGGCTTGATTGCCTCATATTTATTAGATATATTCAGATATCTTTCAGCAGATCTTTCGACTCTAGGAGTTCAAATATAAGATGATAGATGTCGATTTCTATACTCTGTGTGCAGGTATGGTTGGCTAGGCTCTTGGCTGATAGTGGGATTTTGTGGTGTTTGAAGTATTTTAACAGTTTACAAAGCAAGGTATGTTGTGCAGACGTCAGCATATTACATTCAAATAGGCAATGGTCAATTGTTTCATTATTCATATTACAATGCCTGCAAAGAGGGGACAGGGGAATTGAACCACTTGAATTAGAAAGCTTATATGAGAATGCAAGGAAATTTAGTCCATTTGTTCCAGAACGAATTCTATGATAAATTTTGGAAAGATACTTATTGGGAAAGGGGGAATGGATAGGATTAATCTTATTAAAATTAATATCTGATAGCCTCCATCGGTAAATATCTCTAATTGGGATTGGTCTCCCACTTGGCTGGTCAATATTTATAGCATTTTTTGCTATTTCATCAACCTGATGATTACCACTTATGCGAGAGTGGCTAGGAATGTACTGAAAGTAAGTTTTTATGCCACTTGAAGCAAGATTATCAATAATACTGAGACAATGATAAGTGTCAATGTCCAACTTATATTGAGGAGCTGAGGCCAGCAACTCAAGGCTTGATAAAGAGTCGGAATAAATGATAATATTATTCGAATTTTCAATCAAAGATTGGTTTTGCTTAAGGTGTTCTAATGCCATGATTATGGCATTTAACTCAGCAGACATTATAGATAAATTATTAAATAATCTCTCGCCCATTGCAATTTTCAGGTGAGGAAGGAAAACACCACTTGCAACCTTCTCATTCATTTTTGACCCATCAACAAATATTTGGAAGTGATTTTTATAGGTAATTGTATTAAGTTCTGCAAAATTTTCTGGACAAAAGCAATGGGGGTTAAATCTTTATTCCATTTTGAAAATTCAGTATTTATTATGGGAAATGACCAATTTCATAGAGGGGATTGGGGGAAAGTAGGTGCAATAGACTTTGCTGGTACAGGGAACTTCTTTTGAATATTGGCATACTCATCTGCAATACCTCTATACATGGCTGGATTTCTTAACCAATTATGTAATGTGTGTGAGCTATTTGATTTAATTTTTGTAAGATGTTTTATCAAGAGAAAGCTACGTCTCTCCCTTATTGTTGTTAATCCACTCTCCATAAGCAGAAACTTGGTGCTTGTGGGTTTCCTAATACCAAATATGAGACGTATTATATCATTTTGTGTTGTTTCAATTTTTTGCATCTGGGTCTTTGCACATGCACCATAGACAATGAGCCCATAGTCAATATGGGGTCTTATATGTGATTTATAAAACTGGAGTAAGGTTTTCTCCTTACAACCCCGGGGTGTGGAAAGAAGTCTTTTTAGTATATTTGCTTTTCTATAACATTTTTTTATTGTGTTTGAAACGTGGAGGTGGAAATTAAGTTTTTGGTCAAGCATGAGACCTAGGTAATTAATATTATTATCTTTTGGAATAGTTGTTTTATTTAGAGTTAGTTTTGCATTAACATGGTTTCGCTTCCTGTGAAATTGGATTATTTTTGACTTGGTGGGTGCAATGGGTAAATCTGAATGTTGAGAGAATTTTTCAAACTGGAAAAGTGACTTTTGCAGATTTGACTGTGCTATCTGAAAGGTGTTGCCAGATGACCATAGCACCAGATCATCAGCATATTGTAGATTCGTATGGGGTAGGTTCATGTCCCAGAGATATAGGGCAAATAGGAGGCAACTGAGGACTGCTCCCTGAGGTAGGCCTGTGGATATTGTCTTTTGGGGTGAAGAGGTTGAATCAACACAAACAATAAAACTTCGCACTTCTATGAAGGATTTAATAAAGGATACTAGCTTGGGAGGTACTCCAAGGTTTGCAAGTTTATTTAAAAGGATTTGGTGGTTCACATTGTCATATGCTCCTTCAAAATCAAGGAAAGCTGCCACTAGGTTATTATTTTTTGAGAAAGATTCATTTATTGCATTTGTTAGCAAAATGAAAGCATCTGTTGAGGAGTGGTATTTCCTGAATCCAGTTTGAGTGTGTGGGATCATGTTATTTTTCTCAACAAACCAGAGGAGTCTGTGATAAATCGTTTTCTCCATTATTTTCCCCATCACAGGTGTAATCATTATGGGCGTATAAGACTCAGGGTTATCTTTTGGTTTATTTTTCTTTAGGATTGGTAGGAGGGACGAACATTTCTAAATATTGGGGAACCTAGAGGATGCCCAAGCGTGATTATAACAATTTAGCAGTTCTTGTTTGTATGAAGGTGTGAGATTCTTTATCCATGTAGGGTGTATATTGTCATAGCTACTGCTAGTTTTGGACCTAATATGATGTATTGCATTATTCAATTCCTGGATTGAAAATGGATTAGTTATGTACACGGATCATGGGCGTGGTTGGTAACTAGGGTTCATAGGAATTGTGGACAGATTGCTTTGATTTTTTGATGTTAGCTTATTAACAAAATGAGTTACAAATAGGTTAGCCTTTTCAATATCATTGTCATAATGAGTATTATTATGTATAAGCTCATACAGGAGTGGGTTGGGAGAAGTCTTTTTCCCACATATGTGGCTTATGACTTTATGTATAATTGGCTCATGCGTTTCTCTGGAGAGATTATTTGCAAAATTATTCCAGTATTTATATTTAGCATCTATTATAGTCCTTTTTAGATTAGATTCTGCTTGTAATTTTTTTAAATATGTAGTAGGTGTTGTTTTTTTTATGAATTCTGTCCTAGCTGCCTTTTTTATCTTCCATTTATTTAGGCACTCATTTGTCCACCATGCTTTAGGAATTTGTTTAGGGAATGTTTTCTTAGGTGTTGTCCTGGGGATAGCATGATTAGCTGTATTTATTAGTAAAGATGTCAAGGCTTCAGCATGTGTGTCAACTGTTGTGTTAGAAATGCATGAACTTTGGGTGAAACTTGTAATTTCATCATTTAGCTTATTTTGGAAAATAGACCAATTTGCTTTAGTGTTGATATATTTGGAAGTATGAGAAGAAGTTTCAGCAGGTTCATTTAGGGAGCAAACTATAGCAAAGTGGTCTGTACACAGACTATCAATTTTATTTATTTAAATTTTGTTAAAAAAATTTAAAGACACAATTTGTAGGTCAATTGTGGAGAATTTGGCACTTTTGGGGTTAAAATATGTATTTAGGTTTGGAGGGGTAGCAACAGCTAATTCATTATTATTTGAAATCATATGCTCAATAAATTTACCAGCTTTATTTGCTGGTTTATTCCCCCACAAAAGGCTGTGGGCATTGAAATCACCACAAATAATGATGTTTTGTAACATATTAGAATTATTTATATAATTAAAGAAATCCTTGGCATCTGAAGTTTGGCCATTTGGGTTATAAAAGCTTATTATGTAGGTTTTTAAATTATTCAGCCAAACACTTATACCAATTACATCAACATCATTTTCAAAATCTGGCAAATTGATGCCACAAAATTTTATATTATTATTAACTAATAAAGCTACACCACCTCCTTTTCTCTCTGAAGATCTATCCTTTCTCAGGATAGTGTATCCCAGAGAATTAATTTCTTGATTTTGGGTTAAATGAGTTTCCTGGAGGCAAGCAATATTAATGGAATTATTATTCATAAATGATATTAGTTCATTTAGCTTATTTTCTGTGAGTGATCTTACATTCCATTGGAGTATTGATAAATGTTGTGTTGTTGATTTATTCTTCATATGACTGTGTATCAATGTTCAGATTTTTTAAAAGTAAAGCAAGATTTTTTTTTGCTTGATTGATAATATCATCTGGGATGTAGATTTTTGCCAATTCTGCAATAATTTTTTTTTTCTGTAGTTGATGTATGTTCATGGACTGAGCTGCATTACAGTTTATAATGAATAAGCATATATTTGGGGATTGCATTTTTGGTAGTGCATCCTGTTTGTTGGTTAAGGGATTGATTCCAGGTAGTGTTTCTGGTTTGTTTCTTCTTGGGAGGGAGGGCCAGGCTGGCCTCATCTCACCGGAAAACAAGGCTTGCTGGCTTGGTGATTCCTTCTGATAGGGATTTGAGCTAGGGGGCTTAGAAGATGTTGTTTTATATGGGGTGCTTGATGCATTTGGGGCATTTGACTTGGGGGTTTTGGTTGGTTTCATTACAGGCTTTATTTGGTATTGTTGGGCAGCATTTGCTTCCATTGCTGCAAAGGGGTATGGGATGGCCTTCTCTGTTGATATTTGGAGTGTTAGAACTCTTTTCTTGTATGAAGGGCATAAAGATTTATTTGTAGATTCATGTGGACCTTTGCAATTGATGCATGTAGGCTGGGTGTTTTTGCAAGTTGTCAGCTCTTGAGGATGGAAAGATTTACAATTACTACACTCTTGGAGAATTTCATTGCATTTGTTTGTCGTGTGTCCCAGTTTGAAACACTTCTGACACTGAATAGGCTTAGGTTTGTATTCCTTGTGTGGTTTGATGTGCCCAAATAGGAATAATTTTTCTGGGATATCAATTTTATCCTTTAGTGTGAATAAGAAGGATCTACTAGTTTTCAGGCCAGTAGAATTAGGTTTTCCAAGTTGGGTAACATCCTCAACTGGGATTGTGTTTCCAGCCCTATCTGAGAGGCCTTCTTTTAACTCCTGAGTAGATATCTCTGGGGGAACAATGTAAACTACAATTTTTGTTGGTGATTGTTTTGGGTTCCAATTAGATGCAATAATTGGGATATTCAGAAGGGATTTAAGGTTAATTATTGTATCTGCTGATTTCTGATCTTCTACAGCTATAAGCAGAGATCCATCCCGGTTAATGTTAAGAGAGAACATTGATTTTAACAATTTAAAAATTGCAACTCTTATTGCAGTGATCATTTTTATTTCAAAGGGGGTAGTGGGAGTAATTTTAAGGTAAAGTCGTAAGTTTTTGGAGGGAGGATCTTGGGCAGGGAGAGGGGAAATGCTTTTAATTGGGGAGTTTTTTTCCTGTTTTTAGAGCTTCTAGAGAGGACCTCTTGAAACCCATTATCATCATTTATGGTTGCATTAGGACCTACAGTTATCATTGTCCTACTCTCCGAATCGGAGCAATCATTAGAACTTTCAGATAATGTGCTAGACCAGCCAGGATGGGTATCTTTTACTATGGAATTTGATTTGGGATCTGGGGGGACGTTTTTTTTTGGTGGGCTTCTGTACTATTCCTATTTGAAAAATCTTTAAGAAAAAATAAAAAACTAAAATAAGAAGGGAAAATAGATTATATCAAACCGTCTGCACTATACTATGGGAAGGATAAACACCACAGTATAGCCCTGAGGATGACTTGAGCAGGATAGGTTTGGTACAACTACTGATTAGAAGCGATAATAATCAAGAAAATATATTTCGATTTTCTTGTACGGTTGCTGTTGTTGTTGTGGATGTTGTTGTTGTTGCTGTTGTTGTTGTGGCTAGAAAGCTTCCTAAATTAGCTTCTTCTTCTTCTTCTATTTAACAGTAGCTAAATCTAATCCAATACCGCTTTCTTCTTCTTCCTGCCTAAACTCTTCAGTTTGGAGACGCCATCACGCCACTTCACTTTGGGCCGTTCCGGAGACGTTTGATACACCTTTTAACAAATTTATTACGTTCCTTAAATTTTTGTTATCGGTACTAGGCTTCTTCCCCCGCGGTAAGCTCCTCCCAAAAAACTTCAACCTGTGGAAAACTCCCCCCACCCTCGTAAAAAACTTCGCCTAAATGTAAAATCCAGCAGCCCCAGAAAAAGTATGACGAATAAAAAAAAACTGGAAGATTATATCTATATTCCAAGATATAATGCAGAATATGTGTTGTCCGACAGCGTTCGGCAGTCTATGATCCACGAGCACCACAGGGTGACCCATAGAAATTTCATACTAGTTTTTATGATAATTATAGAGTTTAGAAGCATATTGTAATTGTTTTCTTAATAAATGTTTTCTTATTATTCAATCAAACAATTTAAAGTGAAAATATCACTGACACAGACATCGTTTTAATATTCACATTGTGATTAATTTTGATTCGGACCTGTAAAAACTGCGCCCTTTTGCGTTCCATACTATTTGTTCTTATTTTGATTTCGTTTTATTTGTTATAGATAATTTTGGAGACCACACTGCCTTTCCATGACGATAAAATACAAGTTCAAAATAGGGATAAAATCTTTTTAATAGACAGTGTATAGAAATTCGCAAAAAATACTAGATATTTCGGTCACATATGCCCTGACCGTTATCAGTAGTAAAACTAAACTAAAACAATTTAAAACAAAAGTTTATAAACGAAATAAAATAAAACTACATATTCTTTAATTCTCTAATTTTTTTCAAAGCAAAGGCGGAAGCTAGCCTCTTTGACCTTCTTGGATTCGGTTCATTAGCGTTCAATGATATAACACTTGGACAGAGGCCTACTACATTGGGTTAATTGAACTTTACTCTGTCAGATTTTAATAAATTATCATGGATACCAACAAGTGTTTTGATTAGTGTCAATCTGTAAACCACTTTTGTCTAGACAAATTTTGCACATTAAAAATTCTTCGGATTTTGCAGAAAAACTGAAAAAGTAGAAATTTTTTCAAGTTCTTTACTTTCAAGCTTCGACATTCTATCAATGTACACATATATTGATGTAGAAGCAGCCGAAACTCTTCTAGAAAGAAAGCTGTTAAGAAATTTGGATTTGATTAGTGGCAAAACAAATTTTGAAGATTTTTGTAATTATGTATTTAGTAAGGTTGTGCAATAAGTTCTCTTTTTTTTCAATTCAGAGGGGAGTATTTCGAACAAATAAATGGTTTACCTATGGGGACCCCTTTATCCCCTTTATTAGCTAATATTTTTGCGGAGAATATTGAAATAATTGCGTTAGATTCATATTTTTTTTAAACATATTGTTTGGGGCCGGTATATGGATGACATAATTTCAGTATGGGAATAATTTCAGTATGGGAAGGAGGAATTAAAAGAATTTTTGGAACATTTTAATTTTTTAGGGGGGGGGATTTAAAGTTTAATGTTGAATTAAAAGAGAATGGGAAACTTCCTTTTCTTGATGTTCTTCTTTTGAAAACTGAAAATAGTCTGGATTTTAAAATTTATAGAAAACCGACAAATAACAATAAATTTTTGTCTTATAGTTCCGGTCACGCTCGCCAAGTAAAAATTGGTTTGATCATTTCTTTAACTGACCGGATCTTTAGTATTTACTCTCCAAAATTTTTTGAGGAGGAGTTGTCTTTTCTAAGGAAAATACTAATGAGCAACATGTATCCAGAGTGGTTAATTAACCAGACTTTTTCAAAAAGAAGAAAAAGGTTTCTAGATATTTCTAAGGAAGTCTTGCAGACAACACGGGAGAAGGATGTTTTTTGTTCCTTACCATATGTACCCGGGCTAAGTGAAAAACTTAAAAGAATTTTACAGAGTAATGGTCTAAGGGTAGCTTTAAAGACTAATAATACTTTGGGTAGTTTTATTAATTCTGGGAAGGATCTAACTTCATTGGGGCAACAAAGTAAGGTTTATCAGTTCCCATGTACTTGCGGAAGCTCATATGTGGGACCTACTAACCAGAGTTTGGAAATGAGATTATTAGAGCATAAAGATTCTATTTCTTCGGCTTTAAAGCAAGATTCTAAGTCTGAAGATTTTACTTCAGCCCTTTCAGAACATATTTTCGATTTTCCAGACCATTTTATTTTGTTCGAGAATGTGTCTTTGATTTCTAGTGATCGGGGTTTAAAGCAAAATTTTCGTGAAACTTTTGAAATAAAAAGAATCTTATTCAAGAATATTGCTTTGAATCGGGATACAGGTGAATTTGGGCTGAACTCTATCTATGATAATTTATTAAAATCTGACAGAGTAAAATTCAATTTACCCAATGTGGTTGGCCTTTGTCCAAATGTTATATCATTGAACGCTAATGAACCGAACCCAAGAAGGTCAAAGAGGCTAGCTTCCGCCTTTACTTTGAAAAGAATTAGAGAATTAAACAATATGTAGTTTTATTTTAATTCGTATATAAACTTTTATTTTAAACTGTTTTGGTTTAGTTTTATTACTGATGACGGTCACTGTATATGTGACCAAAATATCTGGTATTTGTGTGAATTTCTATACACTGTCTATTAAAAAGGATTTTATCCCTATTTTGAACTTTTATTTTATCGTTTTATTTGTTATTTTTTGTGGGTGTTTCTGGAGAGTTGAGTTATCATAGCAGTGTAAGATGAAGGATAAAACTGGGGCCGTGGGAATGATGTCAAATCTAAAGGTAAACTGAAACTTTCCGAAGTTTTTGAACAAAATGAACTTCTCAAAATTTTGATTCGTCTTGATTGGGTCTGAAGGAGGTTCGAACAATATAAAAGGAATCGAGAAGAGACTGATTGCCCTCCAGTAGCTCTAGACCTTTAAAAAGGGCACTAGGACTTTCAACTTCCATTCAGATTAGCTCCTTCCCACGTTTCTAAGATAGCATTTTGATTTGAAGTGGGTGGAAATTTTTTCGGGGACTTTTCTGGCCCTTTTTATGGGCTGCATTTTAAAGGAAAGCAAGGTTTCGTTTATTTCCCTTTTCCATAACCCAGGGTTCCAAATATTAATCTTTCATTACAGCCCTAGTGGTAATCTTTATCTTACTTTGCTTTGATAACCCCATCTATGGAAACACAAAAAGAGAAATAAAATGTCAAAAATAATTACTAGTGAATATTCTTCACCTAATATTATGCCTATGTTTGGAAAACAGGTGGATTAATCTTAAATTAAATATTTTCTTCATTATTTGTATTTGCCCTCTGTGGCTGCTCAGTTTTAGATGCGGGGGGCATTTTTTGGTGCCGGGGTTTCCACCGTGGGACGGGGTTTTCCACTTGTGGCATTTTTCCAGGGGACGGGAAAAGGCCAGACCCAATAGGACCTGTTACATTTTGGCAACCTGGATGCACTAACTCTTCTGATTTGATTCCGCAGTAGCAGCCTTACTAGTACAAATACTACTACTACCATTTCAACTACTTCTGCTACTAATTCCACTGCTGTTACTGCTACTACTACTACTAATGCCACAATTATTTTTCAAGCTAAAGGTATTAAAATGAAACTTTAACAAGATTTTAACTGGAATATTGAACTAAACCAAAACACATTATGTACATGCAGGCACATATTCATACAAAATCTAGCAATATTCATGCTTAAACTATTATTGCTACTACTCCGGCTCATATTAATATCACTACTACTACTACTTCTTCTAAGGTTAAGTGTATTAAGGTGTAACTTTAAGGGAATAATCAGGAGGGTGATGAACTTAATCAAAACACACAACAAGCTTGTAGGCTATCTAAAGGGCGTATCAGTAATCATAGGCAGCGCAATCGCGCAGCCTAAGTAAAGAACGATGTTGGCATCATGTATTATTTATTTATTTATTTTTTTGGTTTCCATACCGGGGCACTTCGTATCGAAGGAGCTGTCGTAGAAACTTCAAAAAGGGCTCATTCGATTGGAAATTGCAGTGGCTAGTGCCCTTTTTAATAGTCGAAAGTGATTGTAGGGCAACTAGCCACGCCACGGCCATCATTCCCCCAAACATATCCAATCAAAATTTTGAGATAGCCATTTTGTTCAGCGTAGTTGATTTCCAGATAGGAAATATGTTTTTGAGGAGGACATTCCCCCACAGCCCTTACGGTAAGGGTTTTAAGTTATGCCCTGAGGGCATATAAGAACGATGTTGGCACAACATATTATTTATTATTTTTTTCCTTCAGAGCAGGGCACTTCGTATCGAAGAAGTTGTCAAAAAACTCCCGAAACACATCTAATCAGAATTTTGAGATAGCCATTTTTTTCAGCGTAGTTGATTTCCAGATCGAAATTATGTTTTTGAGGAGGACATTCCCCGCACAGCCATCAGGGTAAGGGTTGTAGGTTATGCCCTGGGGGTATATAAGGATTTTATAGAACGCGTTGACGTAGAAACTTCAAATAGGGCTCATCCGATTGGAAATCGAAATGGCTAGTGGCTTTTTTAATAGTCGAAAGTGATTTTAAGGCAACAAACCTCTATCTAACGCCCGCCATCTCCCAAAACACATCCAATCAAAAATTTGAGATAGCCATTCCATTCAACGTAGTTTTAAGTTCTGTAAATTAGGTGTTTGAAGATGACAGTCCCCCACAGACCTCAGGGCAAGGGTTGTAAGTTATGCCCTGGGGGCATATAAGGTTTTTATAGAACGCGTTGTCGTAGAAACTTTAAAAAAGGCTCATTCGATTGGAAATCGAAATGACTAGTGCCTTTTTAATAGTCGAAAGTGATTGGAAGGCAACTAACACCCTTTCCACGCCCACCATTTCCCCAAACACATCCAATCAAAACTTTGAGATAGCCATTTTGTTCCACTCAGTTTAAAGTTTGGGAAATTATACATTTGAGCAGGACACTCCCCCCGCAGTCTTCAGGGCAAGGGTTATTAGTTATGCCCTTGGGGCATATAAGTTTTTATTGAAATATTTGTCGTAGAAGCTTCAAAAAGGGCTAATTTGATTGGAAATTCAAAGGTCTAGTGCCCTTTTTAATAGTCGAAAGTGGTTTGAGGGCAACTAACCCCCCTCTCACGCCCACCTTTTCCCCAAACACATCCAATCAAAATTTTGAGATAGCCATTTCATTCAACGTAGTTTTAAGTTCTAGAAATTGGGTCTCTGAGGATGACAGTCCCCCACAGTCCTCAGGGCAAGGGTTGTAAGTTATGCCCGGGGGGCATATCAGGATTTTATAGAACGCGTTGTCGTAGAAACTTCACAAAGGGCTCATTCAATTGGAAATCGAAATGACTAGTGCCTTTTTAATAGTCGAAAGTAATTGGAAGGCAACTAACACCCTTTCCACGCCCACCATTTCCCCAAACACATCCAATCAAAAGTTTGAGATAGCCATTTTGTTCCACCCAGTTTAAAGTTCGGGAAATTATACATTTGAGCAGGACACTCCCCCCGCAGTCTTCAGGGCAAGGGTTATTAGTTATGCCCTTGGGACATATAAGTTTTTATTGAAAACTTTGTCGTAGAAGCTTCAAAAAGGGCTAATTTGATTGGAAATTCAAAGGTCTAGTGCCCTTTTTAATAGTCGAAAGTGATTTGAAGGCAACTAACCCCTTTCTTACGCCCACCTTTTCCCCAAACACATCCAATCAAAATTTTTAAATAGCCGTTTTGTTCAGCGTAGCTGATTAAAAGATAGAAATTATATTTTTGAGTAGGACACTCCCCCACAGCTATCATGGCAAGGGTTGTAAGTTATACCCTGGGGCATATAAGGTTTTTATAGAACTTGTTGTCGTAGAAACTTCAAAAAGGGCTCATTCGATTGGAAATTGAAATGGCTAGTGCCCTTTTTAATAGTCGAAAATTATTGGAAGGCAACTAACACCCCTTCCACGCCCACCATTCCCCCAGACATATCGAATCAAAATTTTGAGATAGCCATTTTGTTCCACGCATTTTAAAGTTCAGGAAATTATACCTTTGAGCAGGACACTCCCCCCACAGTCCTCAGGGCAAGGGTTATAAGTTATGCCCTGGGGGATATAAGGTTTTTATTAAAATCTTTGTCGTAAAAGATTAAAAAAGGTCCCATTCGATTGGAAATTTAAAGGGCTAGTGCCCTTTTTAATAGTAGAAAGTGTTTGAGGGCAACTAACCCCCCTCTCATGCCCACCTTTTCCCCAAACACATCCAATCCAAATTTTTAGATAGCCATTTTATTCAACGTAGTTGAACGTTTTGGAAATTAGGTCTTTAAGGATGCCCCCCCCCAACCCTCAGAGCAAGGATTGTAAGTTAGGCCCTGGGAGCAGGTAAGGTTTTTATAGAATGCAATGTTGTAAAATCATCAAAAAGGGCTCATTCGATTGGAAATTGAAATGGCTAGTGCCCTTTTTAATAGTCGAAAGTGATTAAAGGGCAACTAACCCCCTTCTCACGCCCACCATTTCCCCCAACACATCCAATCAAAATTTTGATATATCCATTTTGTTCAACGAAAATTCTGGAAATTAGGTCTTTTAGGATGATAAACCCCTCAGAGCCCTCAGTGCAAGGGTTGTAAGTCATGCCCTGGGGGCATATAAGGTTTATATAAAAAGTTGTTGTAGAAATTTCAAAAAGGGCTCATTTGTTTGGAAATCAAAATTGTCCTTTTTAACAGTCGAAAGTGAGTGGAGAGTAATTGACCCACCTCCCACGCCCATTATTTCCCTAAACACATTCAATCAAAGTTTAGAGATAGCCATTTTGTTCAACGTAGTTGGAAGTTCTGGAAATTATGTATTTAAGGATGACAAAACCCCCAGAGCCCCCAGGACAAAGGTTGTAAGTTATGCCCTGGGGCCATATAAGGTTCTTATAGTTAGAGTTATAGTAAAAACTTCAAAAGGGGCTTATTCAATTGAGAATTGAGAGAGCTAGTGCCCTTTTTAATAATCGAAAGTGATTGGAGGGTAACTATCCACCCTCTCAAGCGCACCATTCCACTAAACACATCCAATGAAAATTTTCAGATAGCCATTGTGTTCAACGCAGTAGAAAGTTTTGGAAATTAGGTCTTTGAGGGTGAAACCTCCCCCAGCCCTCAGAGCAAGGGTTGTAAGTTATGCCCTGGGGGCATATAAGGTTTTTATTGAAAGCGTTGTCGTAGAAACTTCAAAAGGGCTCATTTGATTGGAACTTGAAAGGGCTAGTGCCTTTTTTAATAGTTGAAAGTGATGGGAGAGCGACTAACACCCCTCTCATGCCCACCATTTTCCCAAACACATCCAATCAAAATTTTGAGATAGCCATTTTGTTTAACTTAGTTGAAAGCTCTGGACATTATGTCTTAGAGGATGACAACCACCCTCACAGCCCTTAGGGTAAAAGTTGTAATTTATGCCCTGGGGGCATATATGCCCTAGGTGTTTATAGAAAGCGTTGTCGTAGAAACTCAAAAAGGGCTCATTCGATTGGCCTAGTGCCCTTTTTAATAGGCGAAAGTGATTGGAAGGCTTAAAATTTTTATAGTAAAGATCAATGTGGGTATAAAGTCTGATTTTTTGTTGTTGTTGTTGTTGTTTAGACCAGGGCACTTCGTATCGAAGGAGTTGTCGTAGGAAGTTCGAAACAACTCATTTTACTGAAAATAGAAAGGGCTGATGCCCATTTTAGTAGTCAAAAGTGATTGGAGGGCAACTAATCCCCCTCCCACACCCACCCTCACATTTGCCTTTATGTTTAAAAACTAAAGGTTGTCTTAAGATCAAATCAAAATGCACTGTGTTAATGCTAATTTCTAATAAGGCATCTCAGCAGTAACCCAAGAATGACTGAGAGTATGATGTTCAAAATTTTGGGGCTACTTCTGCTCTTAAAATTTAACCAAATCAAAATAGCGTAAGTGTATCCAAGCTATCAAAGAAAGTAAGCAGATTTTTTTGCAAATGGTATCAAGTTTTCTATTTCGGGTCATCTAGAAGAGGTATGAAACGAAATTAAACACTACAATTTGTGCCCAGATTTTTAAAAGGGTGTATGTTGTTAAAAATTCCTGAAAATTTTTAGTTATTTGATTTATTAAAGTTTAAAGTTTATTAATGTTAATATTATTAGATTTATTGAAGTTTTATAAAAAAAAGTAAGAACATTTGTATTTTTTTCAGTAAAACGCAAATTATGTTCTGGCCTTGGGAAAGCATAGAGGTTTTGAGCCCAACTCATATTAATTTTTGCTCGTTTTTAGTTTGACTCGGTTTATTTATTTTTTTTTGTTTGTTTAGACCAGGGCACTTCGTATCGAAGGAGTTGTCGAAGAAACTTCAAAAAGGGTTCATTCAATTGGAAATTGAGAGAACTAGTGCCCTTTTTAACAGTCGAAAGTGATTGGAGGGCAACTAACTCCCCTTCCACGCCCACCATTTCCCCAAACACTTCCAATCAAAATTTTTAGATAGTTATTTTTTCAACGTAGTTGAAAGGTCCGGAAACTATGTCTTTGAGGATGACAACTCCCCACAGCCCTCAGGGCAAAGGTTGTAAGTTGTGCCCTGGGGGCATATAAGGTATTAATATAAAGCATTGTCGTAGAATCTTCAAAAAAGGGCTCATTCCAATGGAAATTGAGAGTTCTAGTGCCTTTATTAATAGATGAAAGTGATCGGATAGAGAATGCCCTCCCCCATGCCCTTCAATTCCCCAAACACTTCCCATCAACATTTCGATATAACCATTTTGTTCAACGTAGTTGGAGGGTCCGAAAATTATGTCTTTGAGGATGACAATCCCCCTAGAGCCCTCTGGGCTATGGTTTTGAGTTATGCCCGGGGGGCATATAGGGTTTTTATAGAAAGCGCTGTCGAACAAACTTCAAAATGGGGCTCACTCGATTGGAAATTGAGAGGGCTAGTGCCTTTTTTAATAGTCGAAAGAAATCAAAGGGATAATTCCCCCGCCTCTCGCCCGTCATTTCCCCAAAGACTTCCGATCCATATTTTAATATAGCCATTCTGTTCAGAGTTGTTGAAAGGTCTGAAAATTATGTCTTCGAGGATGACAACCTCCCCCAACAGCCCTCAGGACAAAGGTTGTAAGTTATGCATTTTAGAAACTTCAAAAAGGGCTCATTTGATTGGAAATTGAGAGGACTAGTGCCCTTTTTATTATTCGAAAGTGATCAGACGGCAAATGCCCCCCCCCCCAATGCCCATCATTTCCCCAAACACTTCCATTCAAAGTTTTGAGATAGCCATTTTGTTCAACGTATTTGAAAGATTCGGAAATTATGTCTTTGAGGATAACAAATCCCCCCAGTCCTCAGGGCAAGGGCTGTAACTTATGCCCTGGGGGCAAATAAGGTTTTTTATAGAAACTTAGGTCATGTGAACTTTGGAGGGATTTCATTGGATTGGTAACCAGAAGCTCTACTGCTCTTTTCAAGAGTCAAAGAGATTGAAGGGAAGCTACCCCCCCCCCCCACCACAGTTTATATAATTATACAGTAAGTTTATCGCAGATCATTTCTGGTCTTCATTCTTGGTACGAACAAAAAGCTCCTCCCACTTCTTTCTGCAATAGCGGGTTAGTCTGTTTCCGATTGTTTCCAACAAAGTGCATTATTCGTAATAGCAGGTTTCCACTTGTTTCCGATTAGATCACAGTCTGACTTGTCTACCCGTGAAAAGATCTGATTCCGCTTATGTTTCTATATGCAAAAACGTTCTCTGGAGCACTCGCACCTTGGTCCGGGTTTTTATAATGGGTGAGATAGGGAAAGATCATACTGGATAATTATATAAACTGTGCCCCCCCCCACACACACACATATCGTATTGTCCCGAAATACTAAGTGATGGACGACAGTTAGCCATCCCCAACTACCCCTCTTCACCAAACAAATCTGATTAAAATTATTAGATAGTAATTTTGCTCAAAATAGTACAAAGAACAAAAACAATGACTCTTGGGTTGACATAACCTCCCAGTGCCCTGGGGATAGGGTTTTAAGTCATGGCTTGGGGTCATGTAAGGTTTTATGGAATGGCTGGTCGCATAAACTTCAGATGGGGCTCATTTGAAATTGAAGTTACAGTACCCTTTTTAAGAGTCAAAACTGATTTGAGAGGAGCCACAACACGCCCCCCCCGCTCATCCATCATAGTTCGGCCCCTAGGGCATATAATTTTTTATAGAAAGGGTGGTTGTATGTACTTCGGAGGGGACTCATTATTACCCTTTTCAAGACCCAAAGTGATCAGAAGGCAGTTACTCCCCTCCTCATCATTATGTCGTGTTTTCCTGAAATACATCAGATAAAAATTTCGAGACAGTCATTTTATTCAGAATATTCCAAAGATCGTATAACAATTCTTTTGGGGCTGAAACAGACCACCAGAGCCTAAGGACGAGGGTTGTAAGTTATACTGCTGGGCATTTTAGGTTTTTATGGAAGGGATGGTTGTTTAACTTTAGAAGATGCTCATTTGGTTAAATATTAGAAAATCTAGTTCCTTTTTAAGCGTCAAAAGTGATAGAGGGCATGTAGACCCCCCCCTCACTAACCCTCTTTTCACCAAACGCATCTGATTGAAATTATGAGATAGCGATTTTGTTCAAAATAGTTCAAAGAACATATAATAGCGTGTCTAGGGGTGACACAACCCCCAGCGCCCTGGGGATAGGGTTGTAAGTTATGCCATGAGGGCATATAAGGTTTTTATGGAGTGGGCGGTCGTATAAACTTCATATGAATAGTGTGTATATATAAGGTCCAAGGGGAGGTTGTATAAAGCGACCAAACCCTCTATATAATGGACCTATAAAGTGACCGTGCATGTTATATTTGGAACTAAATATTCTGGAACGAGATCGTATAAAGCAACCAGACGGGTTTCTGAGGCAACACCTATTTTCTGGGCTAATCAGAGATGTTTCTACTAACGGTACTCCATAAGACAATAATAGATACGAAACTAGCATGCGTAATTTTTACTATAAAATATAGTTTCCACTAGCGATAGAGGCAAGTCGGACATCTTTCTGAGTTAAAACCTGTCAAAGAGATTGATAACCTCTAGCTTAAGGGCATCTCATCGGGTTTGGTTAAGAATGCATCATGGGTAATTACAGAACGATGGTATGATAGTGTCATAATTGTTTCAACTTGAAAGTTATAGCATTTTACGTAAAAGCTAACTAAATTCGTGAAAAAGGTACTCCATTGGTTAAGAATGCACCATGGGTAATTACAGAATGATGGTATGATAGAGTCATAATTGTTTCAACTATAAAGTTATATCATTTAGCGATAACATAGCTAACTCAATTCACGAAACTTGTATGATATAGTCATTATTGTTTCAACTTGAAAGTTGTACCATTTTGCGTAAAAGCTAACTCAATTGCGAAAAAAGGTATAGCATTTGCAAATTGGATTGTATGAAGACGGTAAAAAAGGGTTAAACTACATACCAGTTAAGGTAAGCCCGAAGGGGTTGCTAATTGAGAATAACATCGTTGGCATCAATCTACGGAAACGATTAACGATGACAAGATGACCTTGTGACTTGACCTAGCTTTACTTCTCGGATGTGTTCTGTATAATACACAAGTACCATTTGAACGGTGTTGTCAATATAAAATATGCTCTAACATTGTAGCATACTAAAAAGTGGACACTAACAAATTTAGATGCCAAGAAAAGAATTTTAATAAAGAAATTCAGCACAATCTTTTGAAATCCTTAGAAATCAACTAGTGTATGATTATAGGTTTGAAGCATCAAGGATCGCAACCATCAATGACCCTAATCACCAAGGACCTCAACCTCCAAGGGTCCCCTATTCCGAGCCTCCAAGGAGCCCCCTCCCTCCAACTTTTTGCCTCCCCCCTTTTTATACTTTTTTTAATTTTTTTTTATTTTTTTTAATTTTTTTTAACATGGTATTTTTTCAACCTTTTTTTACATGTCTTAGAATGACATGAAACATATTTAAAAAAAAATCACATTTAATGTTTTCCAAATACATAATGAGAATGATATAGAAATGTTAGTCGTGACTTTTACTATTAGAAAAATATCGTTTGTAGTAGCACTTTTTTTAACATGGTATTTTTTTCAACTTTTTTTACATGTCTTAAAATAACCTGAAACATACTTATAACATAAAAAATTCACATTTGATATTTTCCAAATTTAAAATGAGAATGGTATAGAAATATTAGTCGTGACTTTTACTATTAGAAAAACATTGTTTATAGTAGCACTTTTTTTGGAATGAATTGTTTCTGGAATTAGAAATTATTCAACTTATTTTTACGTATCTCAAAATGACATGAAATATGCTTGTGGCTCTACCAATCGTACTCTATGCTTGCTCATAGACACGACACGGCTTTCCCACCGGTACTCTTGGCGGGTTATTGACACTACCTACTTTATTGCATGTATTAAATCAGTGATTTTTACGCAGTGGAAGGATAAACACATAACTCATCTTTAAAAAGTGATTCGAAGAATTACAGAGGTCATCTCTGACCTATCTAATAAAACCAATTTCGTTTCAACAATTGACATTAGAAAAGTGGTCTAGTCACTGCAACTGTGGTAAAGCCTTCTAATTTGAGTTAATTTGGAATTTAGTAAAAATATATTAAGACGCAAATACAAAGTTTCGAAATACCACTTTTTATTAAGATAAGGAACATATCCTGCCAAGTTTCTGCTTAACGGGAAATTGAGAAATCCCCACTTCCTAGCTATTGCGTCGGTTGGATCCAGGAAGTTGTGGTTGATAAAAATGTATAGAAGATACATTTTATGGGTAGGGGTAGACGGATACTAACTTTATGCCGGACTGACCTCTGGTCCGTTGTTTTAGAAATACCTTGGAATCTTGCCGGATCATTGTTACTCTCTAAGTATCTTATTATATATAATTGTAGTTTTCTGAGACTTGTGGTCTACTTGGGACAGTCAGTCCCAGTGGAATATATATATATATATATATATATATATATATATATATATATATATATATATATATATATATATATATATATATATATATATATATATATATATATATATATATATATATATATATATATATATATATATATATATATACATATCTGACATTAATATATGTTAACTTAATAAAATTATTGTGTTATAGCCAACCTCTCTACAATCTACATTTAGTCCCTTGAATATACCCAGCTGGTACACCTCATTAGTCTGGTAATAGCCTAAGGCACGCTACAATAGTTTAATTACCTTAGGGCCATAGTTTATCTCCCCTATAAAGGGAGAATAAAGGCATCTACCACTACATCACATCAAATACCGTAGAAACCACCTTACCACACAACTTAGCTGAAGAAAGCCAAAAATATTTTAGTTTTTCAAATAAGGGAATTTCTTATGTATTTAAACGCGTACTACAAGGGTCAGTTTTCTCACCTCGCGCCTTTTTTGAATTTTTAAATCAGGTCTACGTACCCGAATTTTCCTCATTTTTGTCAAGTTATGCAGATGACTTGACAATACATACTTCAGGGAACTTTGAAGAACATTTGAAACATATTGAACTAACTTTAAAACAGGCCATAAAATTCAGTTTAAGGCTTAATATTGATAAATCCCAATTTTTTTTTGCAAGAATGTGACTTGTTATGGTTCCGAGTCTCCACGAAAGGAGTAAAACCACACGCCCAAAAATTAGAAGCTATAACGAAATTAAAACCACCGAGTGACGTCACAGGAATTAGGTCATTCCTAGGCTTAGCAGGTTATTACAGAGGTTTCTATCACAATTACGCAAAATTAGCCAAACCTTTAATTCGACTAACTAGAAAAAACGCTCCTTTTATCTTCAGCCCAGAACAAAGCGCAGCCTTTGAGAAATTAAAGACAGAATTATTAAATCCAAATAGTATTTTTCTAGTATTTCCTGATAAAGACAAAGAATTTTACCTTGTCACGGACGCATCGGAAAAAAGTAATGCTTCAATTTTAATGCAACGATGCAAAACAACTGATAGATTTCGAATAGTGCCGACATACTCAAAGGTTCTGAGTGGTGCAGCCTCTAGGTTTGATAACCACAACAGGGAACGTTTTGCCTTAGTACAAAGTTTAATGCACTTCCAAATGGGATATTTATGGGCAACGAGAACTCACATATTTGTAGACTGCGCTGCTCTCACGTATCTTAAGAGGTTCAAAGACCTTCACTCAAAATTATATAGAATTGCGGTTCTCTTAGACCACAATTTATATACTTATCATCATATTAGCACTAGCAGAAACTCTGCTGACTATTTGAGTCGCCCTAGCTCACAGTTTGTTAAATAAAATAGGTCAATTAATCTTGATGAGTTAGAAGTAGAGTATTTAGCCCTATTAGGGGACGAGGTCCCGATTGTTTTCTTTGGGATAAGTAAAGAAGAGATGAAAAGATTCCAACTAGAAGAACCTGAAATTGAGGTGGCAATCAACTAAATAATAGAATTAGAAAATACACGCTTAGGCGATAAAATAAAAGTTCAAAATAGGGATAAAATCCTTTTTAATAGAGAGTGTATAGAAATTCACAAAAATACCAGATATTTCGGTCAAATATACAGTGACCGTCATCATTAGTAAAACTTTGGTATTTTAGTGAATTAACATACTCTGTCTATTAAAAAGGATTTTATCCCTATTTGGAACTTTTATTTTATCGTCATGGAAAGGCAGTGTGGTCTCTGAAATTATCTACGACACGCTTAGGCTTAAAATCTCCCCAGGATACATATAAAAATAATGAGAAGTCTAAGGAGGGTATGAATGAACAGTCGAGCCAGACTGGTTTGACCAGGCCCTATGAGGCATGTGAGTCAAATATTGGTAGCTCAAGCATTCCCGGAGCTATCAAAACATCAGAAAGGGGTGAATTCAGTAGTAGTACTGGAGAGGATCTTCCTTCTATAAGCGGGAACAGGCCTGTCAGGAATAGATGCTTGACCTCTGGGTATATTCATGGCAAACTGGATGAGGTAAAAGTAAAGGGCAGTACACGCGCGTGTGTTACTGACAGCAGGTCAAATTTAGAGGGGAGTGAATTTGAATCCTGTGAACGACAAGTTCTGTCGGTGGAACTTTCGAAGACCAGAACTATAGAAGGGGTTAATGGCACAATGAGTATTTGGGCTGGGTCCGAAACTCCCACAGATCCGGACTCCGAGAGGGGCGAACCGCTAAGGATACGACAAGCTCGCGTGGTGGAGCTTGCGAAGACTAGGACTATAGAAGGAGTCACTAGCACAGATAATTGGGATGAGTCTGGAATACCCGCAGACCTAGGCACCAAGAGGGGTAATCCGCAGGAAGAATTTCCAAAATTTGACGTTTTGGGCAGATATCAAATTAACAACACACCAGAAACTTCAAATTTGGGGAAAGGGAATCCTTTTTTTTGTAAAGTGGTTAAGAAATCTCCAATTGATACTAGTGAATGGGTTATTGTACACAATAGATGATTCAGAGAAAAGAAAACAGATGCAACAATTTAAAATTACTCTACCGAAAAACTAATTAGTGGAATCATTAGTCTTATGCATACGAGCCTTTTCCTAGGAGCACACATGGGGACTGTGTAAACTTTGAATAACTTAAAACAAAGTTGTGCTTTTAAAAATATGTACTGTAAAGTTGAGGAGGCAGTAAAGAACTGTGATCTATGTTTGAGTAGTAAGGTTAGCACTATATGTCCTAAACTAAAAGAAAGTGTTTTTCCCGACCACCCATTTTATATCTGGTCAATGGATACCACGGGAAAATTGCAAATTGGCGCTGACGGTGACGAATATATAATTATCGCAGTAGAGCATTCCACTAAGTATACAGTCATGGCACCAGCCAAAGACCTCAGGTCGAAATCAGTGATGAAATTTATGATGAAAGAAATCATATCACATTTCGGAAATATGGATTTCCTACTGTCGGATAATGCTACATGCTTTACAAGCAAAACCTTTAATGAAATGGCCAAAGCATTAGGATTCAAATTTATACATTCATCGCCTAGGAACCCCCAATCAAATGGGTTAGCATAAAATAGAGTAAAACGTATAAAAAGAATACTAACGCATTACCATGACGAGACACATAGAGGAAATTGGAGTGGATTCTTACCATTCATACAATTAGCGCTAAACACTAGTATAGATGCTAGCAGAAAATATACACCCTTTTTCCTACTCCATGTTTTCGAAGCTAAATCTGTATTCGACTGTATTGTTTCTAATCCGAGGGATGGGTTTTGTTCTGAAGATGAATGGGTTTCTAATCTCGTACAAAAAGTATTTGTCAGCCGACAAATATGTATTAATGAATTAAAAAGGGCCCGAAAGAGCCAAGCAGCACAATACAGCAAAAAAAATATTAGAAATCAAAATCTGACTTAATAATTTAGTGTATATAATTCAAGAAAGTTGATCAAAAAAGTATTCTTATAGGGACCCTATCTCGTGTTAAGGGAGTTATAAAAAAAAACGTCTTTTTGTTACATTAGTTAAAAACTATTAAAAGACGGCTAGTAAATAGAAGACAACTTAAAAAGATAAACGACCAAGAAAGGGTCTTAGCCAAGAACCCCAAAATTCCGAAACAAAGGTCAAAAGTAGAGGAAAAACCTTTAGACCTTATAACAGACGAAATTGAAGGGGAACAAACGAATAAAACACTGATAGAGGAAGATACCCCCCATAAAATTTGGCATCGTAATTTAAAAAGAAGAGTATTAAACCAAGAAAATAAAAATAATTAGGAAAGTATAAATCAACCTTACATAAGCACTTTGAGTGAGTTGAGTGATTCTAGTAGCCCAGAAACAGATACAGAATTGAGTATAGCAGAATCCCAATTACAAACTGATAACAGGATTGACAGTGATGAATTCGGAAGGGAATACTTCTGTGCAAACAAGTAGTAATAATTACGAACAGGAGAGAAGAATCATCCATGAAAGAAAAGCTAAAATAAAACCATTAAATTATAAAGTTCCTAGTTTAAAGGATTCTCTCGACGGAAAAATGGCAAAACCTAATAACTAATAAACTTACCTTATTCTAAAATTAAGCCTTCAAAGGGCTGGTCCAAACCTGTATCCTCAGGAGTTACACAAAATCCCTTAAAATCCGCAACCTGAAAAATAAATAACTTGGTTTCCTTTCTTACTAAATTGGTGTGAAAGTGTTCAAGGGTCGACACCGAAATTCCACCAAGAACCAAAACCATACAACGAAGGTCAGTAGGGCAATTCCCACAGGACGAAATATTCCAAATCCTTAGATTGTCGGTTTGGTCTAAAGGAACGCTATGGTGAGTGTGCAGGATGACCCTCCCATCACTCGTTAAAAAGATTATACACTCTAAACTGCACATCACTTAAAATCAAATTACTGTAAGATAATAGAAGGGAAAGCCTGGATACAAGCAACAATCCCCGCGGTCAAGATCTGCAAAACTAAGTCTAGAATAATTCGTTATCACCGCATTTAATCTGGTATGAAAGTGCAAACGGCGATTACAAATTTTAGTCCTGTTACCAATGGGAACATACGCTGGGTATGGGGTAATAAGTATATCCACACAGCAACGGTCAGGAGGTCGATATTCACAGGAATTAGAATACTATATTATAAGACATTCAACTTTCTCACTGCTAATTGTGTCATGGGTATGTAAAATTAAAGACCCTTCTAAAGTTTTAAATAAAATACACTTGTAGCCAGCCATATTAAGCTCTAACTAAAAGACATAAAAACATTTTAGAAATGGTTGGAACCCTGTTTGTTTGGCTGACCTTGTTAACAAAAGGGATAATGCTTAAGGAAACAGCAATACATAGCCAAATAGCTTTCAAGGATATTGGTCAAATTTACCCAGTTAACGGAATACATCAGGTAATATGGTATGTCAATCGGGAAAGCCTCAGATCTGATTTAGACGCAGGGATGCCAAATGGACACTTTTAGTGCCTTTTGGACACTTTTTCACTCTGAAGGACACCGGGACACTATTAGATCAAAAAAGGCAGCTTTTTGAAATAAAGGACACTTTTTGGACATTTTTCCAAATCAAAAATCGAATGTCTTTATTTTCTTCTTTTTTTTACTTTTTTTAATTTGTACTTTACTTTTAAGCTTTGGTAACGGCTTAGGGATTTTTCTTAGATGTTTTCGTTCCCTGCGCAAGCACCATTTATCAACCGAATAGGACCTAAAGTCTTAAATAATTTCTTAGACCACACTGCTTTTCCCTTTACAAAAAAATTAAACAAGAAAAACGGGTTTTAATTTCTATAAAGCAGTGAATACATAAAATTCTATAAAGCAGTGTCTATAAAGCATGTATTCACTGCTTTATAGAAATTAAAACCTGTTTTTCTTTTTTAATTTTTTGTAGACCTAAAGTCTTAACCAATTTGGTATGCTAGAACTATCAAATCCGTCTTTTTCTTCTATCCTACGGTTGTCGTTTGTCATCAAGTCGGTCAACTTCAAGGATCTACCTAATGCTGGTGGCAAAGTTACCAAGGCCACTGAAAAGGCTGAAAAGAAGAAGTGAATGACCATTCCCTGCTGGCACGTCCCGCGTAAATCCCTTTGGCGTGTAGCCGTGTGCATATGGCTGATATTATAAGCCTTCTGAAGCCTATTACTGATTCTAAGTGGGAGCAAAGGGGTAGCTAAGCCTGGAAATTTCCACGGCGGTGGTGGGCATCATGGCAATGAGGCTTGACTCTTCGTCCCAAGGCTGCACAGGAAGTCTTCTAGCGCACCTCAAAGTGGTGAAGGGATGTAAACATCACCGAGCTCCACGCTGAGCAAGGTGATGGCCAACGCGCTTTGGGTGACCACAAGACTGGGGACCTTGTGATGTACCTTATCCCCAAGAAACGCTCAATAATGATGACAAATATGATGATTAAAAGTTTGGCTACGGCATCCCCGGTATTATGCAATGCGACGAGAATGGCGTTCTCGTCGAAAAGTATGCTAGCTACCGTCTTATCAAGAAGACAAGGCCTGAATATCGGCTGCTGGAACCTGTGCTCGATTAAATGTTTATTGACACAATCTTACCGAGGAGACAACCCCGACTGATCAGTGCCCCAACTGCCCTAAGATAAAGATTGAGAAGAAATGGAGCAAACTCAAGGACCACATCAATGAACCTGCCTCAAACATACTTGGGTTTGTCAAGCATAAAACCAAGAAGTGGATCTCAGAAAGGACACTCAAACTCTGCCAAGAAAAAAGAAATGACCAACAAGAAATCCCTCACATACAAAGTGCTACGGCAAGAATGTCACAAATCGGGACGAGCTGACAAAAAAACCTACTCGTCGAATGTTCTCAGTGACATGGAAAGAGCCGCATAACGGTACGATACACGAAAACTCAGTAAGATACTTGGAGAATGCACTGGGAAGAAGAAGCAAACTACCATCCTCTCGCTTAAGGTGAAGGATGGGAAAATACTCACAAGTAGCGAGGAGCATATCGAAAGATGGTGTGCTCACTTCCAAGAGCTATCGAGACCAGAAGACAATAGTAATCAACCACTTACTGCACCCCAGAACCCCCCACACAACCAGGCTTATGAAATGTTTGTACGGACCCACCCTCCAGGGGTGAAGTAATTAAGGCGATCCAAGTTTTTAAAAATCCTAAAAGCCCAGGAATAGCTGGGATTCCTGCCGAGCTACTGAAAGCTCTCCCTGAGGTGGTGATGGATAAACTTCATAGCAAGATAACTGAAGGCTGAGACAATGAATAGATCCCAGATGACTGGAACACCTCAATAATTGTCCCTATCTTCTAAAAAGGAGACCTAATGAACTGAAAAAACTACCAAGGTATATCCCCTATCCCCATTGCTGCCAAGCTGTTCGCAGTCATACCTTTAAATAGATTCAGAGACACCCGATACAGACGAACGGGACTCAACCAAGGAGTATTCAGGCCGAGAATGGGTTGCTGTGACCAGATTCTTAGCCTGTGACAACTCCTTGACCACCGGTTTAAACACCAGCAGGAAAAAATTCAAATCTTCATAGACTTCATTACCGCGTTTGATTCGCTCCATCGTGATGCAATATGGGAAGCAATGAGAGAGGACGGTGTACCTGAGAAGATCATCAATCTGCTCAAGGCATACTATGCTGGAACAAACACCCGGGTAAGATTCGATGGCCATCTTTCAGATCCGGTCCTGATCGAGGAAGGTGTACGATAAGGCTGTGTCCTTTCACCATCTTTGTTCAACTTCGTCATCGATTGGATCCTCAGGGTCCTGGACAAGTATAAAGGCGTTGCAGTGGGCCCGTCCTTCTCCGTCACGGATCTTGACTATGTTGACGATGTGAAAATGCTTGCTGAATCTGTTGCAGATGCCCAGGCTACGATAAATGACATGGCAGTCAAGGAACTTTCGACTGGTCTCCAAATAAGCCTACCAAAAACAAAATCCATGCGAACCGATGGGATGGATGAAACCCCTGTTGCCCTAAATGGTAATCAGATAGAGGACGTCCAGTCGTACAAATACTTCGAATTGATGGCAAACCTTGCCGGCAAATCTTCAGAAGGAATCCAGAGCCGCATATCGTCAGACTGGAGTGTCTTCCTTCAGCTACGGAAGCATGGAAGCAGAGCGAAATATCGCCACGCACAAAGTTCCGAGTGTATGAAGCTTTGGTTCTCCCTGTCCTCCTCTATGGATGTGAAAAATGGTCACTTAAAGTAGCCGAAGCGTTGAGCTTGAATATATTCAACCACAAATGCCTGCGCTATATCCTGGGTATCTACTTCTCTGATAGAATTTCGAATAAAGAAGTAAGGAGAAGATTCGAGTATCGCCCACATGTCTTTGGAATTGTTAAGCACAGGAGACTGAGATTGTTTTGCCACACAATGCACAGACTAGTTGACCTTATAAGAATAAAATGTCTCAAATGTCTACCACTACCGGCATGGAAGAAGAGGGCAGGAGGCTTAAAGAAGACATGGCTAGTAATAGTCAGGTCTGATCCGGAGCCAATTAGAGAATTCCGAAAAAATGGCTGGCACTAGGATCGCCAGTGGCTTGAAATGGAGGAGCCTGCCCCTCTCGAGCAAAACCTTTGGAAGGAGAAATGTCGTCATCTGCTGGGCGCCACGATGAGTCTGGATGCGGGTTGAACATGCAACATCTACAAGTAAGCACAAGGTTCTTATTATACTGCTGTCATAGAAAGAAAGGAGTTTCGCAGAAAAGCTGTGTTGCGGCTCAATTTTATTTATAGCCGCTAGCGAATGTTTCTGTTTTAAATTCTATACTTCCAGCTGTGATTTTTTGTCTAACGCTTGTCGCCAGTTTCTATCGAGTATAACTCAAGCGACTTTATTTCAATCAGCCTTGTCTTCTCACTTTTTTAGTTCTCGAAAACGTCATTTTTTTTTCTCCTGGCTTACTTCTAAATGTTCAGAAAACGACAAGATAGAGGAATTGTTAAATGATTTTAACCCCTTGACCAACCAGTTGACTGAGTGGGTAAGGAGATTGACGTATTTTGTTGAACTTTAAAACCATGTAGGTCAAAATAGAAATTTTGTTGCTACAGCCGTTTGGACCTTGTCGCACCTAAAGATCCTTAATAGCTACCGAATATCAACGACTCACATCTTTTTCGCATAACTTATGAAAATGCCGAAGTGAAAATGAATCTCTATGATTATTTTTTTACTTTTCGAATAAGATAGGTAGTGGCATTGATAATCGATATAAAATTTCGCTCTGTTGACATTCTAATGACGATTTTTTATGCCATATATTCAAATTTAACTAGTATAATTGGTAGCGTTAATGACAAAGATGGAAATACTTGCAGAACTCATGTAGGTAACACACCGCGGGGTAGCGGAACAAAGAAGGACGAATTTCACAGATTTTTGGCACTTTTTTCACAGGCTTTCAAAATTCATAGTGGCTAGTTTTCTAGAGGGACACTAAAAGTGTCCATTTTTGGCTGATTTGGACACTTTTGTCCTTAAAAGTTTTGGTAACCCTATTTAGACGACCTAAATTTGATCACTTCGAAAATCGAAAATATTAAAATTATGGAACAAATTGTCAAAAGAGACTCAGAAAAGGGAAAAAAGAATTTCACAGAACTCAGAGAAATACATTAACTAAAAGAATATGTAATAGATTAGTGTAAACTATTACATTTAGAATTGAGTGAAGGAAATGGAATTCTCAAAATACTAGAATCATTAATGACGGATAATACAAAACGAAACAAACGAAGTCTATTACCACTCTTTGGGCAAACGATAGGATGGGTAACCGGATTAGCAACTGAAGAAGAAGTAGAAAAAATTCTTCATGAAGTCGATTATTTGACGGCAAAGAATGAAAAGTTAATACATATTTCGGACTGATCTATATCACTAGTCAGTGACCTTGACAGGGAATTAAAAATAGAAAGAAAAAAAAGTTTAGAAAATTTGGGAAAGACTTCCAAACGTATTATCGAGTCTAATGTATTATCATATTATGGAGTCTAATCCAGAGAGAATAATGAGATAAATTTTCTAAAATTGCAGATAAACCAGGAAGTGACGAAAAGCTCAATTTAAATAAAAAAAATTAGTAAAGAAAATAGAAACAGTAATCCTTATTGTTCTTCAAGCAGAAAATAAAAGTTTCCCATTTATTGTTACGAATCCTGCAGACATGCTTAAAACAATTTCCAAAATTGAGAGTTCACTACCAATAGGCTATAGAATATCAGTTAATTATAGACGTTACGACTTACTAGAACTTTATAAATCGACTAGCTGCAATGTGGGAACCCAACAGTTGAAATTGTTAGTTATTTGTGATTTCTTTATATCAAATAAACAAGACGAGTTCAGAATGTGCGAAATGTTCAGCATTCCATTCCCAGTGTCAAAAACTTCGAATTTCTTTCAAATTGAAAACGAATTTAAATTTTATGGGTTGAGTAAATATTAAACTAGATATTTCTTAGAAGATTACAATATAGTAAAGGAATGTAACCTAAAGGGTGTACCATTATTATGCAACCACCAATTTCTTATTAGAGACAAACAAATGAATTCCTGCAGTTTAGCAAACTACATGGAAAATAGTGTAAGGTTGCCCCTACTATCAGGTCTAAAAATTTGGTAGCTTGTTATAAACTGAGGCTTTGGGGTAAGAATTGGTACTCAGAATTCAGTGACAACTGATATTTATTACAAAAGAAGATAAAAGGGAAAATATTATAATTGTAATTATATTGAGTATTTCTAAACTTCTTTTTGGTCTGATATCTATGGTATACTTGTTCGATCCAAAAATGTTTACTGCAAAGTAAAAGATTAAGTTAATGCTAGGCTATCGAATGTTTCTACTTAAGAGTTACATTTGACTAGCTAGTCAAGGCTTGAGTTCTGGGGTATTAAAATCCTTCAGTTCAAACTATTGCTCAGCTAAGCTAGGAATAACCGTAATTGATTTTATTCTAATTTACATTAACCCAAACCAATAGATCCTCTTATTATTTCTTGAAAAGGGCTTTGTGTTCCTTGAACCTTTAATATGCTTGAACTTTAGCAGGGAAAACTCTTAATTGAATATATCTGAACATAAAGGTCTGGAAATTCTTTGATGGACGATATTATTCCTTTTTTCCCTAACCTATCTGTATAAACATTGAGGCCACCCTTGTATAAACAGTCAGTACGGGTTTAACGAAATGAAAGAATGATTAAAAAGGGAACAGTGTTCTCCTTCGTATAAACGTCTGAAGACTGCACAAGGGGAGAAGTAATGTTGTTGTCCGATAATTCCAATTTTCTGGGTATAAGGTCTTTATAAAAGTCAAGCTAAGTTCCAAGGAACTCTAGGCTGAAAAAGGGAAGCACAAAAGGCTCTCCTAATGTTGAATTCTTGGTTAAGGTTCCTTCTCCTCTTTGAACCCTCGGTTATTCGAAGCTTCTTCTACAAGTTTTAAATTTCTGGGAAGAAATTTATTTTAGCTTATTCTAACCTTAAAATGCTGTTTTTGTCCAAATGGCTCAAGCCTTGGCTAAGTGAAAATACTACCGAATTATAAACCCAAATCTCAACTTATAGTAAAATGTTAGACTTCAGCACTAGTTGTTATTCTTGTCTCCTACATACGCATTAAAGTTATCTCCAAGTGACAGAAATCTTTTAGAGGTTTTCTTCTTATTTTAATTTTATCTTCAAAGAGAAATTCAGACAGACAGTGGTAGCCTACCTTAATTACATTGTAAAACACTTACTCGTTGTTAGTTCCAAAAAAGACTACCTTGTATCCGAGGCAAAACTACCCCGATTTGTCTCTCATCCGTAAGTTATATTCCTTTTGCTACTTGTTCTGTTTAGCGACCTTCCCTCTCTCTTAGCCAATCAACCACTTTTTATTAAAAAGTAGTTTCTTTTCCAGTCTTTCAAGGCCTTGCATTTCTTTTTGTTTTATAACCAAACTGGTCTAATTTGGTCTTAAAATATTTATCACGGGTTCAAAGATAATTCGATTCTTGGACAAAGAAGCTCACTACAAGATTTATGACTAGTTACGCAAAGTCAAGCTATTTTCAAATTCAAGCTAATTTGAAATTTTCGCTTTATTTCTGATCTATTGAAGCGAAAGGGAATTCCAAGCTTTACTAAAATTGAGTTACCAAATTACACAAATTTAAGGCCTCTTTACAATAGCGCATTATTTAACAAAGTGTGTGCAACCAAAATTATAAAGGACAATAAAATCTTAATTCAAAGAATTGGAAGGGCACAATATATCATCACATCTCCTTTCAAAGAAAAGATAAGAATACATTTCGAATGCAAAACAGAGAAAAACAATAAATTCACGTATATAAAGGAAAGCTCAATAGTGGAATTGCCAGAAGAATGTTCTCTAACAGCAGAAATGTTAAAGATAAATGGGACGTATAGAGGACACATTGCAAAGGAAATGACGCCTTCAAATATATCTATAATAAGCCTAAAAGGGAACCTCTCCCGAGCCGGGATACACAATGACTGGGACAATGAATTCGAAGATTTAATCTCTATATATTTCCAGAACAACTCTAAGACGAGAATGGCCCAAATGAACTGAGGAAAATACATATTTCCTTACGAGAAGACAGAGGAAAGAAAATAGCTAATTATTGGACATTTACTTTCAATACTTTTAATCTACTTATTTCTATAGTAGGACTAGAATATTAAAAAAATTAAGAAAACTAAGGGTAGACTATAGGAAACAAAAGTCTCAAGGCTTTCACGTAAAATTAGAACAAGAAGAAATTGAATTAAATTGATTCTTAGCACATTTATGGTTTCCTGTAAGAAAACAATAACTGTACTAAGAATTTAAGTGTGGGAGGTTGTGAGAAAGCCTTATTATAACCTAACTAAATTGTAAAAATAGAAAAGCCTTATTATAACCTAACTAAATTGTAAAAATAGCAAAGCCTTATTATGGTCTTTGAGTAAAGATAAGAAATCTGAAATTGTGAAATCTGAGTTGAGCAAGAGTACCCTTGACTCAACAAGGTACAAAATTGTCCATAAAATGCAAATAAACCAGTCTGTTTCGAAATCAAATTCAACGACTAAAATCTCATGTGATGATATCACATGATAAAAATTACATCAAAACAGTGTTTTTTGAAGATAATGAAAGTGGTAACCGTCATTTTTGAACATAGGACTATTATTGTCCTAAAGATAAAAAGAGGGATTGCATAAAAACTGGTCTCTAGCCAATAGGAGACAAGAATGACAAAATAAGACAAAACATAAAATAATGATTTTTTTGGGAAGAGAAGGGTAGTCTTTTTTGGAACTAAGAATGAATAAGTGTTTTCTTTATAATTAAGATAAAAAGCTACCACTATGTCTGCCTAAATTCCCCTTTGAGAATAATACCGAGACAAGAAATAAACGTCTGAAAGATCTTTATTACCTGGGCTCGACCACATATATTAAATTAATTTAATACTTATATTTGAGACATAAACTGGTACTGGAGTCAAAGCAGAAATTCCCATTGGAGTTTTGTCAACAGAAAAGGGTTTATTAATTAAAGGATATGGAATCTAACTAAAATAGATTAGCAGCAGAGAAATACGCGCGCAAATAGCTTAGGACTCTAGACATTTTTTTATATTTTGGTGATCCGGGTGTAACGGGATCAAAATTCAAAACCTCAAAATTTTCTAATTAAAGTTACTCAAATCACCCAAAATATGAACCTAAAAATTCAAGTAACCCACAGATCGAGTAAGGCTTAAGCGTCCAATTTAAAAAGTAGCAAAACAAATGTATCTTAATTGGACAAACTTTGTAAAAATCTTTCCCATAGAAAGTTCAATAGCAATAAATAAATCCGCCTCTGTGTCTCCTAAATATGCCATAAATATCAGTGTGACCAAATGTTACACGACAGGCGACCAACAATGTAGTTTAAATTTTATGATATTGAATTCCAAAACTGTCAAGAGAAGGTAGAATTTATCATACAAAAAAATAGTCACCAGAGATACAAAGTATTTTCCTGTAATCTAGTTGCATTGTTCTGAAACTAAGTTTAGGATTATGTATTCCAATGCAACTAAGTTGTATTGTCCCTTAACAAGTTTCACAGTGATAAATTATAAGCCATCTGGAAACTAAGTGACAGGTCGTTAGCAATAAAATTACAAAAGTAAAACTTCGTTTTGTCGAGAAAAATTCCAAAGTGAAGTCTTAGAGCTATAAATCGTATCAAAATTGAAGTAGCCAATTGGTGTTTCCCTGTCCAATAGAGATATCGGACATACTGTCTGAACCAATAGGACCAATGTAATATACTTTTTAGCAACGCCTGAAGATAACCTCTGGCGAAATCGGAGAGGATAGATAGTTAGAACTTAGCAATTTTGCACCAGTCTATAATCAGTCGAGAATCAGTCTAGAATGAGCTTAGAAGCAGTCTTCGAGTAGAATTTGAGAGTAGTCAATGTAAGTGATCTAACTATTGATAGTTTTTGACAATTTTTATCAGAACATCTATAAATCAATGTTGCATTGTATATGCCTCAGTATATAACATTGTTCAAGTGCCTATGATAGTGAAGTGTTATACAGATAATTTTGATATTCCTGAAACAGCTTTGTACCGCTAAGGTGAGTAAAAATAAATACATTACTTTCTTAATTTTGTCTATCCATGTTAGTATTTCTAAAGATAATTTGTCCTTGTGGCTCCAACCACTCCCTAAGGGAACTGAATCCTTTTAATCTGATTTCGACTCAATATGGCCATTAATATATGCTCCCCATTTAAACCGCTGATTTAATCCCCCGCTACACGAAGCTCCCCCTCAAACTATGGTATAAAATATACCAAAAGAAATAATAAAGAATCCCCCCATTAGAATACACTAAACGAAATAATAAAGAACCCCCCCCCCATTAGAATTGGCGCGGTCGGTTTAAAGGATCAAAACACAAGGACAAAATTTTCAACAAAAAAAAGATTATTGAGAAATACTACGCATAGAGAAAGTGCAATATTTTTTTAGGCCTAAGTCCCCTTAAGATAGTAACAAAAAAAAAGTAAACTCCATAAGAAAAAATATATATATAGAATCCCCTCATAAGATAAAAGAAATTTGAAAGTATCAAATTTGAGTTATATAAAAAAAACCAGTGCCGCATTGTAATTATTTTTGAAAAAAAAACTAGCCAATATTTCGTTAGATCCAAACGAACAATTGCTAAAACAAAAACTTATTGCCAAAACAGTGGATATTTCAAAATCCCTTCCCTCATATAATGGAGACTCAGACGTTGATGAATTTAGTATCCAATTAAACCAATTTGTATGAGTAACTCAAACGAACTTAAAATCATTAGTAGGTATGAGACTAAAAGGGCAAGCGTTAACATTTTTAAAACAAATAGAGAACACCATAGGGGAAGATAACAACCTTCAAATAAACTCCATAGAAAAATTGCTAAAAAGCGTTCCGAGAAAGATTTGTTGAAACCAGTTCAACATACAAATTAAAGCACGGAACTGTATGTTTCGACAAAACTCAAAATGTTAGGGAATACCTACACAAAGTAATGGTATCCATAGAGGCTAAATATGGGAAAGAAGCTGGTACCTTATATGATAAAATTGTACTAAACGATTTCTTGCAAGGATTAAGCCCCAAACTGTGCCGAATGTTAATATAAAAAAATATTCAAACATTAGAGCTGGCAGTTCAGGAAGTAGAGAGAATGGTTGAAATTGACACGATTGTGGTAAATCACAATAAGTCAAGAATAAATAACGTAGGAGAATCAACTCCAGAACGATCACGAGGAATTTCAATTGCATTTTTCTCAACAGATATTTCCCCTAAACCAAATCGAAATAAACCTTCAATACCTACTAGGCAAAGAACTATACGTTTCTTACCCACAAACATGACAAACTACGTAAATAACCCCCCAATTATATGCTACGCATGTAATAAACAAGGAAATATTGCCAGGGATGCCATACTAGAAACAATTACACACCAGTAACCCTCAGTTTTAATAACCGTTTGTTTGGGAGAACAAACTTAAATGCCAATGGGTCAGGAAGTTATAGGAGTAACCCCCCACACCTACCGTTGTTCCGCAACCCCTACCAATAGGGATTAGAATACGCAAATCCTCCTCCCAACCGACAAAATAATTATCGGTTCCCCAACCCAAATACGCGACAAAACATGTACCAATTCAATTCACGGACAGTGTATCCCACTAGATTTAGCAGGCATACAAATGATGACAGAAGATATTTTTTTCCGACGGGTAGAAATTTTTCGTCAATGCAAAATGAACAAATGCCACGAGCCGTCGGCACAAGAAACTCCAACCCATGTAATAATACGTGGCAACCAAGACAATCAAATATCAATCAACTTGCTAGGGAAGTTCCCACCGAGCCCAAATGTCAAACACCAACCTATCAAATAAATGCCTAGGGAAACGAATCAGGCCCCCAAGAAAATTAACCGGGACCCTGGAGGCCAGTATTTTTTATAGGTCCCTTCCAGTAGTTTTACCTTCTTTAATTGACAATAATGATATATTATCAATATTAAATGATTTTGGTGTTGCAAATATTTACTTCAAAGCGCTAATAGATTCCGGTGCATCGGTCAATATAATAAACTCGAATGTATTTAAAAAAATACCAGTGTATATCAAGCGACGGAAAAATTTTAACATTCCCAGTTTAACTAGCGTCATAGGGCATAAGCTAGAAGCAATAGGCTCAATACGCCTAGACGTGACAAAAGATAATAGAGTCTTTCCTACCAACTTCACAATATGCCAAAATTTCCCATATGAGGCTATAATCGGTGCTAATTGTTTAAAATCTAATAAAGTGTTATTAGATATAGCGAATCACAGACTCGTGTATCCATCCGATCCTATTCTCCGACGTGTAGAGAAAGGGGAAGCAATAGTGAATAGAATAAAGTCCCAATTTTTGGAAAAATTTAAATTAGATCCTATCCAAGATACGAAATTAAGAGAAAAATTATGTGAATTGCTCTGGAATTTTAGAGATATATTTTTCACGTGTGAAGAGGACATTGGACTGTTATCGTTCTATGAACATTCTATTCAAACTACAGGGTTGCCTGTAGCTAAACAACCCTATCGTATCCCTTATCCCTACAGAAATTGGCTGAAATGTAAAATCCGCGAATTAGAGAGAAATAATATTATACGCCCAAGTATAAGCCTGAATTCAGCCCCTGTTATACTAGTGCCAAAAAAGAACAAGGACCTTAGACTCGTAGTAGACTATAGAGCCCTAAATTAGCAAGTAGTTAGCGAGAAGTTTCCCCTGCCCCGAATCGACGAAATTCTAGACTCCATCTCAATAAAAAACAAAATTTTTACATCTCTCGACCTCACACAAGGTTATCATCAAGTTAAGATAGCAGACAATGCCGTTTATAAAACAGTATTTTCTACGACTGAGTGTGGCTCTTGTGAATATTTAAGAGTACCCTTCGGATTTAAAACTAGTTCAAGTGCACTATGTAGACCTTTATTACATTTATTACGAGGTGTAAAGAATATTATTCATTTTTTGGACGATGTAATCTGTGTAGGAGAAAACCCAGAGGATCATTTAGCCACTAGCTAAAGTTTTGAAAAGTTCAGAGAGGGTAATCTAAAATGTAGACCTGAAAAAGTAAATTTACTTCAATCCAAAATAAAATTTTTTAGGAATGATAGTGACTCAAGGTCAGATATCACCAGATCCTGAAAAGATAAAATGCGTAGAAAACCTCAAACCCCTAAAAACTATAAAACGATTGCGAGCAATTCTTGGTCTAACCACTTATTTTAGAAAATTTATACGTAACTATGCACAAATTGCAAAACCCCTTACGGACCTAACTAAAGGGACCCCCCTAAAATATTACCTGATCGCAGGAAGCTCATACTTCATCAGACACCCTCAAGAAAGCACTTACTTCTAAAACAGTATTGTCGCTACCAGAATTTGAAAAAGGACAATTTGTAGTTACCACTGGCGCCTCAGCTCTAGGTTTCGGTGGAATCCTTTCCCAGTTAATCCCCATAGAAGACTACTCCGACCTCCTAGAGAAACCCCCTCAGTATATGGAGAAAGTCATATGCTATTCAAGTAGAACTCTATCAAAAGACGAAAGCAGTTATTCTGCAACACAATTGGAGCTACTATCTATGATTTACCATTTAGACGAATTTTCACATTATTTAGTGGGCCGATAATTTAAGCTACGTTCGGACCACAAGAGCTTACAGTACCTAAGTACATTCAAAAATCTAACGGGAATCTTAGCTAGGTGGATAATGAAAATCCAAGATCTGGATTACGAATTTGAACATTTGACGGGCAAACAAAATGCCCCCTGTGATTACTTGATTAGATACCCTAAGAATAACTCCTCAGATAACGAAAACAAAGAAATAAATGCCATCAATTCCAGTAAACGAAAACACAAAAAGAAAAAACCTAAAATTCAAATTGAAGAAAACGAGATTAATCATTGCCCCTTATCGCTGACAAACATTAAGAGAAGCCAAATTAAGGATGAAATGTGTTTGACTCTCATTAATTATTTCGTGAATTTTGATACCCTTCCTGATAAGTTCAAAGCCCTGAGGAGCGAAATAGACAATTTTTATCATGATTTAGACAAAGAAATCCTTTGCACGATAGTAACAGGTGATACAAATAGAAATCAAACCTTAATAATCCCAGTACTACCTCAAAACTTAATAATACCTGCATTTGAATATTTCCATTCGGATATAGGTAAATCCAAAACCTTCCACAAGTTAAAACAATATGTTTACGTACCGTCGGCATTGACAAAACTTAAAGATTTTGTAAGTACATGCGAAGCATGTAACTTAAGGAAAAACCCCAAACTTATCCTAACCCCCCGATGGGAAGAGTCCCGATAGCGAGGTTCCCCTTCGATATTGTTTCATTTGATTTATATGGAACTAGTGGAGGCTTACCTGTTTCCAACAGAAGCCATTCCTGCATTCTTTCAGCTATTGACCACTTTTCCGGATTCACGTTTGCAAAAGCATTGAAAAATCAAGGCGCATACGCTACGAGTAAAGCGTTAGCAAAAACATTTTTAAAATTGGGCGTCCCTAATAAAGTTATTAGTCATAATGGAAGTTATTTTGTTTCTAAAGTAACAAAAAATTTAATGAGTTTCCTTAATATAGAGAAATTGGTGACCCCCCTACCATCCGCAAGCTAATGGGAAAATTGAAAATAGGCATAAAATATTTTCCAATGTCTTGAGCATTTATACAAAAGACAACACAAACGATTGGAATCAATATCTACCTTACTTAACCAATGTAATTAATACTGCCTATTCAGAAACAACTACAGAAAGTCCATTTTTCTTTTATTCGGACGCGATTTTAAAATACCCTATCAGGAAGTTATAGAATCCAGACAATATTATAATAATACAGAGGACTACGAGCAAGATTTTATAAACAGGATGAGGAAAACCTATAAGATAGTTAGACAAGAATTAGAAAAATGTAAAATAAACCAAGAGTTGAGAAACGAATCCAAAGTCAAAGGGAACATAAATTTTAAAGTAGGAGATTGTGTCTACCTAAAGAATAAGGCAAATGTGGAAGGAAAAAAACTTTCCAATAAATATTCGGGACCTTACATAATAATAAAAAAATACGACAATGATTTTACTTTTAAAATGATAAACCCTGACAACGGAAGAACATATAAGGCACATGTTAGCCGTATAAAAAGGCCAAGTACCCGGACAGATGGGCACCGAAACCCTCATCTACCGATTCGTCAAACGCGGAAAATCAATTCCCCAAGTCAAGGCTAGCTGAGTTAAAACCTTTCAATTTCAAACAAGACTATTTCGAAAATGATAGCGACGAGGAAAATTTTGAAGAATTCTTAGCCATGAAAAATCTAGTTGTCCCCAAAGAGAAATCTTTAATACCAATAGCAACAAAACCCCCAAAAGGTTCAAAGGGTTCATCGTCAGAAAGCTCAGAAGAGTTAGAATATACGCTGTCCCCTAAAACCCAATTCTTCCCCGATAGAATTTCAACCCCTTGTCCCCCAAAAAGATTTCCAGATGATATGGTATCACCAGCAACCCCGATAGAGAGGCCCCTAGCGTTACATGATGAATGAAATAGAGCTATGGAAACCCCGGGTGTAAAAATAAAGAAAACTCCACCCAAGGAAACAAACAAGAAAAATTTGAGAGAAACTATGGACATTATCAATTATCCTATAAAAACAAGGCAAAGTACCTTGCCTTGGACCCAACAAACCCCTGAAGAGGCAAACATAGGACATTACCACGACATAACAGTGTCTAAAGTCATACATAAAAAATGGAACTCCTGGCAAGAAACCATGTTACAGAAAATACCCCACCCCCCTGAAGATATGGCATTCAAACAATGGAGACACCCTGCACAAACATTTGACTCCTCCCAAAGTTCTCAAAAATCTTTCAACTCTCCTAAAACAAGAATTCAGTATGAGGAAATGGAAAATAAACCTTCGACTTCCAGAGGAGACGAAATATATGAAGTAAGGGCAGGTGATACTCCAAAATCGCAAAGAAACACCCCGGAAAGCCCTAATGATGAATCCTCAGAGACCTGTTCTACTGAATCAGGCGAGGAATCAGCTCTAGATGAACCCCAAGATGCACAAAAACGAAAACCGACTTCGGCTACAGCTCAAGCGAAAGACACTAAATTAAAAGTTCAAAATTCTTATTGAAGCAGTACAAGAAATTTGACCTAATCTCCATGGGAAAGTCTAAAAGAAATAAAACGCCAAAAAGTGAACAGGAAGTTACCGCAAAATCTGACAGAGTAATTAAAAAACCAGATAAGTGAAAGTACGTCTAGACATCAAGCACCCCAGAAAACTCATTAAATAACATTAAGGCGAATTTAAGTAGATTAAACAAGCAAAAAAAAGAAAACTTTAAAACAAATGTGTTTGGACACGTCAGTTCAATAAAAGATATCTGTAAAAGGTTGATGGAAGGTAATAGCTAACTTTTGCAGATAAGCTGGATTCCGGTTTGATAGAAAGCCCTGAAGGCAGAAGCAGAACAAAAAATTTTTGTTAAACCCCCCAAAATCCGGCGCCATCTCGTTACAGACGGAACGACTATGGACCAACTATTTCAGATGCGATCAAAAGTCCTGAATGCTGCAGCACAATTGATAACAGTGAGATTCAAAATCGAAAATATGATAGAAATCACACTCCAATCCCTTAGTAAAGTTAAGGCTTCCAAGGAAAAAATAAACAAGGAAATAAATGAAATCCTTGGCAAAACAAATAAATAACCTAATCGAGACTGAGTTTATGGAATGCAAGGAAAAAGCTTCACAAATAAAGAATGAAATGGAATCAATAATTGACGCCAAACTTGTTAACGGATACGATTATTTTGATAAACTTCAAAAGTTACAGAGCCTATACAATAAAATGCAGGAAATCAGTAAAAAAGTGGAAGACTACAGAACCAACACCGTCATAACCGCCACAGCAGTAGTGCAAAAAGCACTGGTACCAGAACAAGTCAAGCTCCTGAATCTACAACATGAATATGACCGTTTAAAAGCACAAAAAAAATAATCAAACTCAGACAGGAAAGTCTATAAAAACAGTTGGAAGAAAACAAAGCCGAAATCAACAAAGAGTTGCAAAAACAAAGGCAATTTTGTTCAAAATTAGATAAAATGGTGGAAATCTTGTTTACAATTGAAGTTGGCTTGCCCCTCGACCCACAGTTGGAAAAAATTCTTGCTAACAATTACAATGAAGGGCCACCAGAACCCTCGTATTTCACAATACCAACTCAAGCTCAGTATCCCCCATGAACCCTCAAATGGAATTTATTCAACAAAACCCTCCAACTTATGACAGCGTGACTACTAGGACCCCATCCCCCGCCATCCAAATAAAAGATACGACTGCCAAGGGCTCCTCAAAGATCTCTTCACCACAAGGAACGCCCAAAACGCATCCGTTACCAGACGATACAGAAAACTAAGAAAATATCGATCATGATTGTTAGTTAAATTCAAATAGGAGGTAAAAGTTTTTTTTTCTCACTTAAATGCAAAAAAAAAGAAATATTTTTTTTTACAAGTTTAGTATAGTAAACTGTGTAAGCAAGGGTATAGCGATAATCTAATACCACGTGCGCGAACACATTAAACTAGAGGACTCGTATTTCTGCTGAGCAGAATATAGTATTTCCTGAATTTTGGGCGAAATACTATATTTTGGATTCAGCCGTAGAAGATAAAGTATAGTTGGAACAGCCGTCCTAGTTTTACCTGTCCCAGGTAGCCCCTGGAGTAGATAAACATGAGGATCACTAGGGGTTTCCATGTACTAAATTCAATTATATGTCAATGCACAACCCCAAATCACAATAATTCAGAGCATACTTTTTATCTTAATCGAGTATTCAAATGCGGATCTGAGGAGACTTTCGGTGTGTCAAGCCTCGAATTTTTTTGTATTTCGAGGTTTGATATACTGAAGGTTTCCTTAGGGTCGATCCTACCTCTTCTGAAATTAATTTTATCTGATAACTTATCCAAATTCAAAAACCGCACGCGAAAAAGATAATCAAACATCAAATCTTAGAGTATCCTAACCTTGTTCTTCTCACCTTCAGCATAAGGTGTGTTCAGTATTTTTATAATAACGAAACTGGAATTCTGGACAAACCGCTAAGACAATTGGTGAAACGTAAAACCTTATTTTAGCAATATCTTGTTATTATCATTAGTATTATCATAATCGACACTCATAAGACATGTGACGTTCAATTGCCTAAATAATAAATAACCGCTTCTCCCAGTAAAACTAAAAAAAAAACTTTAACCCAAATATCAACAAAAATAATATTCTTTCAAGAAAAAAAAATATAATAAGTAGTCCGAATTTAATCACAAGAAAAGATGACCGGAAGTAGCCACGCTAACTTGCTGTAAAATTTATAAAATACTAGACAACCTAAAATACATATTCGGCAGAAATATGTACGAGTCGTTGTCGCAATAATTATAACCATGTTTTCTCAGTTATTAGAACACACATTTGGTAATTAGCGGTAACACAATAGTCAAGCACATATATATAAGGGTAGTAATGATGTGAGGCATGACTTGTTAGCATGCAGAAACACTATAGTTAACCAAGTCATAAATATAGAGTTTCTGTCAATATAAATAACAGAAGCAGACTTGACTAACCTTTCAAATCTGTTCATATACTAAAGAAAAAACAATTTGTCACAAATTACCCGAATCAATATATGAACTCAAGAATTTGGTAGAAATTCCCTCATTGAAAATAATTATAAGTAAAATTATATATCTTTTCTTTGATGACATAAATGGATCTTTAATCCGTACGTAAGACATGTGATGATGAGAAGCTTAAATTATCAAAACCATCCTTTATCAGTGAAATAAAAAGAAAATTAAAGGTGGCGAATGGGAACTGAGAGCATTCTTCTGAGATTTAAAATAAATTCAGTTATTTAAAGAACCCCTGCAAATCATTAAACGAGACCAAGCAGATTCTCTTTTCGCAATTTTTTTTAAACTAATACCACTTCTCTTAACGTTACAAATCATTTATGCAGTTCAAGTGGCCCTATGTAAAATGCTAATTCTTGGGAACCACTTCACACCAGTAACTTAACCATGCGTTCCAAAAACTCGCAAAAATATGATGGGAAATTGATCGACTTATTTATGTGTTTCTCCGTCAAAATCGAAATACTTTCTCTCTTTTAAAAGTCAATACTAGCAATGCAGTTTAAATTAACCCCGTGCAGTGTATTATATCCTAGAAATACTTTTTTAATAAACAACTCCTGCTTCTAATATTATCAAAAGACAATGGAGTGGTCAAAAAATAGATAGATTTAAACTAGCATTATTAGGAACTTCGAACAGGCGGTAGATAGTGAAAACGCGTACCTAAGGGGCAAAATATCCATCAAACCTATGTATAACCCGTGAACAAAACCGAGCCCACCATTTCCCAAACACATTAGAGTCATGGTAGAATATAAAAGCAGCCTTAAAAGCCTCACCTTCCAGTCATCATAAATCCTAACCAAATGAACGCGACACAAAAAAATCCACGAACTCCAATACAGTTCAATAAATACGAAAGCTAAATGACACAATCTGATTAAACCCCCTCCCCGATTTCTGCGCATTTTCATTTGTTTTCCTAAGAAAATGCAAGCTCCAATAAATTAATTCAAAGATACCCTTAATGCCGGTAGCAATCAGTAGTTGAACTGTGTACTATTTTATATTCTGAACTATTTTGATACCCTTAATGAGCAGTCTATTCACCTAAAAACAAAGATCATACGAATAAATAACTTACTGTGCTAAAATGTTTTTTAAATACCAAAAAATAAAAAGGCCAACTTCAGCAGTGAGATAAAATTACCCCGAAGCAAATGAGAGGATTAAAAAATATCTTTTGGTCTCAAACTATTGATATCTTCGATATATTTTTATTCATATATATATATATATATTTGATTATATTTTGATTATATTTTGGCGTGGTATAATCCAAAATACATGAAATAGTGTGCTAGTCAGTTTCGAAACTTAAATAAGCAAAAGGAATAATTGCAAAAGAATCGAAAAAAAATCATAAATACCCTGAAAAAAAGGGTTTAAATCAAAGCAATTAAAATACTGATTTTGGCCCGTAAATTTCAACCTAGAGAAATGCGATATAATCCTTACTCTGAGACACGTCCGTAGATACAAACAAAACCTCAAGGGCAGTATAATTCTTAAGGTAAAAAAAATTGAACCCCAGAAAAGCGTAAAACATAGGAAGACCTGAAAGGAAAAGTTTTATCGCCTTAATCTATTGATCCCTTCGGCTTGATATGCTTTTTGTGTGACATAATCCAATAATAATTCACACATCTTTTAAATAAAACATTATTCATGTAGAACAGACAGCTTAAGGAAAAAGGCTATCCTTAAGCTCAAAATGTCGATATTTATGACACCCTATATCGTGCCATTAAATAGCGTAACGACCCTTGGTTTAACTACCATAACTTCAGCATGAAAAAAAAAACAATGATAACTGCAATAAGATTAATGTCTCATGAGCTCCACAATAAAAATATTGTTCTACTTCAGAACCTAGATAAAGAAAGAAAGATACCTTGTACAAGAAAGGAAATCGCTAAAGAATTAATCGAAACCCACCGCTGGGAATAAATCGAGAATTACCGCAGGTAAAACATAGGAATGGCCCGTAAACTCATCAAAAAAGAATATATATATATATATATATATATATATATATATATATATATATATATATATATATATATATATATATATATATATATATATATATATATATATATATATATATATATATATATATATATATATATATATATATATATATATATATATATATATATATTTATCTTGAAAAAAAAAATAATAACCCGTAGAAAAAGCAGAAGCCTAGAGGAGGTCAACCATAATGCACGAGTTATTAAACTGAATATCCAAGAAACAAAAGAAGTGTATACATATAACCTTAGTTTTCCAGAGAAAGATTAGAAGCCAATAATATGCACGCCGACACAAACATGTCACAACCCCCTTGTCAACAAGTGGTCAATCGCAAAAATCATAACCCTAATATCCTAAGAGATAGGACAAAGCCCCCCTCCCCCTTTCGTTAACAGGAACTTTTGAAACTAAATCCGCGCTATAGTTGTCACGAGTAGTAATGCATCTATATATTCTGCCAGTGATTGCGTAATATGCCTTACCACGGGTCAGTCACCTATTACAATGAACAGTACTTGCCCTACCAGACGGGTTTTCTAATGTGACACTCATTTTTTTTTTAGGTCAAACAGAGAGAGAGCGGCGGTCACACTAACTTGATTAGTAGTTGGATTCGGATATACTACGAACGGACTTTCAGTCCTAAATTCACGGGTTTCTGCAAAGTGTTATGGGCTTCATTGAAAAAATACCAGTTAAAAAAATAATAATAAATAAACATGTATTCATGATCTTTCTTCTGGCAAAAAAATACAAATTCCAATCAAAACTTGTCAAACGTGTTAATAAGCTGTAAGTTATAGCTATCTGATAACTCGTTCAGTATCGCATGTATTTTTAGTGGTATCAATGGTATTTCATTTGCGTAAAGCTATCTCGATTTGCCAAAACTTTTATCGTTCACATAAAACTAACTCAATTCGCAAAAATGGTATTCCATTTACGTAACTCTGCTCTGAATGTCCTTAATGAGGATATAAATAATATAGAATGACATTGTGTCTTGACATAGCTTTACCTCTCCGATGTGGTCTGTATAATACACAAGTAACGTTTGAAAAGTATTGTCAATTTAAAATAGGATCTTACGTTCCCTTCGTCCCTTCCATTTCTGAGGGGCAAGGGATGGTAGGAGAGGGGACCGGGGGAGTCAATTTTGGAGATTTCTGATAACAAGTACCATTCATTGCGATCGTAGGTCTATTATGGCTCGTTTTAAATACTTCAGCTTATCTATTCATTTGTGTTAAATAAAAATCTTGAATCTGGAAAATGAAAAATAAGTATTTAAACAAAATTTAGTTACAATGGAACCCACACAAAAACAAGGGGGCAGACACAAAAGCCAAATGAGTGACATTGCGACTTGACCTAGCTTTACCTCTTCGATGTGATCTGTATAATACACATCTGGGGAGGGGAGAATGGAGGTAAGTATTTAGTTTAAAAAATGCTAGGAGGACATGAGTTTTGTGGGTAGGGTGAAAAATGGTACTTATTCAATATCCTGGTAAACATTATACCTCATTCTTTTATTCTAACTTAACTTCTAGGAATACGACTTCATTCCATCGGCTAAATTAGTTTATTCATCTATAACGGTGAACAAAAAGACTATTAATTCTCCATATTCTTCTGGTCATGCGCCCATTCCTCCTTCTCTCTTCTTCTTCTGATCATGCGCCCACTCCTCCTTCTGACTCGGGGTCAGTTGACGTCTCAGTATCCGGTAAAAATTGCAAATTCCACTCGTTCTCCAGACCTCATAATACCCATCATGAGTAATATAGTGTGAGTCGTCGATCTTAGGTTCCAAATCTAGACATGAAAATTAAAAGGCTTAAAATATGTGGAATTTGTATCACGATCGATCTTATATACATAAAGATAATATATTAAAAAGACCGTCAAAAAAAATTTTTTTCAGTGTAAGCCCGTGCAACTTCTATGGTAAGCACCATTTATCAGATAGCTAAGGAGGGCTCAGTTACATGACTACGGTACAACTGAGTAGTTTTAACTAGTTTTTAACTAGTTAAAGAGATAAAAACTGGTAAAACTTAAAAAAATAAATAATATATACATTAACAAATGTTTAAAAACAACATAAAAAGGGGATATGGAAAAAAAGAAGAAAAAAAAAGAAAAACGAGCTGTTTCCTTTTTCACATAAGAGATAAGATAAAATTTATGTACAAATTAAAAAATGTTCCCCAAAATTTTTAAGATAGTAAATTTTTATAAATATAAAAAAGTATTTTCTGTAAAGTTATGCATAGCGATATTTTTTTTTTCTTCTAAAAGACTTACAAAATCAAAATTAAATTGCACTAGAAAATGCGTGTTTATTTTTTTTTTATTGTGTTCGTGGTAACGAAGTGTAAGTAAGGAGCGACACGGCTCAATAGTAACCGAAACTCTAAAAACCAATTAATAGCTTGCTCGCATGCTGTTACAAAACTCCTGGTTAATACAAAAATCGCGAAGACTAAAAGCTGTAGTGGATTAAATAAAAAAAAAACTAGTTTTTTTTCAACTGAAAGTAAGGAACAACACTAATATTTTTTCAAACAGTTCGTGTTAACGATCTGTAATTAAGGATCGACTAGTTTTTTTTCCAACAGAAAGTCAGGAACAACACTAATATTTTTTCAAAGAGTTAGTGGTAACGAACTTTACGTAATGAGCAACACGGTTCAATAGTAATCGAACCTCTAAAAGCCGGAATTAGTGTGTATAAAGCGTGTTTATTTTTTTTTATTGTGTTCGCGGTAAGGACCTTTCAATAAGAAGCGACACGGCTCAATAGTAACCGAAACTCTAAAGACCGATTAATAGCTTGCTCGCATGCTGTAACAAAGCTCCCGGTTAATACCAAAATTGTAAAGAGTAAAAGCTGTAGTGGATTAAATAAAAAAAACTATTTTTTTTTCCAACTGAAAGTAAGGAACAACACTAATATTTTTTCAAACAGTTCGTGGTAACGAACTGTAAGTAAGGAGCGACTAGTTTTTTTTCCAAGTGAAAGTAAGGAACAACACTAATATTTTTTCAAACAGGTCGTGGTAACGAACTGTAAAGGCGAAACTAGTTTTTTTTTCCAACTGAAAGTAAGGAACAACACTAATATTTTTTCAAACAGTTCGTGGTAACGAACTGTAAGTAAGGAGCGACTAGTTTTTTTTCCAACTGAAAGTAAGGAACAACACTAATGTTTTTTCAAACAGTTCGTGGTAACGAACTGTAAGTAAGGAGCGACACGGTTCAATAGTAACCGAAACTCTAAAAACCGGAATTTTGATACCCATGGATACATCAATAGAATCATATTTTTATGGTGATTTCAAATATATAAGTGATTTCAAATCATTAAATTTAGTTTTACCAATCAAAAGTTATGCGCCTGAGAAGATTTGCATTATTTTTGAATAAAGGAGGAAACTCCCCCTAAAAGTCATAGAACTTTAATCAAAATCATACCGTCCGATTCAGCGTATGAGAAAACCCTACTTCAAAAGTTTCAAGCTCCTATCTGCAAAAGTGTGGAATTAATTTCTTGAAGTAATTGATACTTAATGAAGAAAAAGGTGAAAATTAGAGGTTTTATTGACGTTACGAGCCTATTAATTGGAATTTAACACCTAAACGCACTTGCAAAAATCACTGCACTGGTATTCTGGATTTGCCAAGATTTAAATGTTAAGACTGATAACATTTTAAATAAAATGAATCGCCTAATAATTAAATTATCTGAAGACTCATTGCAAATTGATTTTAATAGTATAACTTTTCATTTATTATTGCAGGTTCTCTAATCAAAGGTAAATCTAGACCAGAATTTGGTAACAAAAAATGTGCAGTTTCTATAAAAATGACTGAATTACAAAATCAAAATTAAATTGCATTTACTACTTTTCATTTAAACTAATGCAGTTTCTATAAAAAATTGGAAATTATTTCATTTAAACTATTGCAGTTTCTATAAAAATGACTGAACTACAAAATCAAAATTAAATTGCATTTACTACTTTTCGTTTAAACTAATGCGGTTTCTATAAAAAATTTTAAATTATCTCGTTTAAACTATTGAAGTTTCTATAAAGTTAAGTTGAAAATCTGCTCACCAAGTTTAGCGAAATAAAAGCGTCTATTTGCAGCATTCCCTTTCATCTTCCAAATTGTAAGAAGGAACTGAATGTATATCATCCCATTTTGAAGGTATTTTATACGTTATATCATGGAAATTAAGTCTCTCTCTTCTTATCAGATTCAAAACGCTTAATATCTCAAGCATATGTGGGTCAAATTTCACCTTAAAGCGCTAACATATCTGATCAAGTAATTTAAGTCTTAGGATCAATTTCGTAGGAACACTCGATACCCTTAAAATGTCTGATTCAAATTATTAAACCTATGGAAATTCTTGATTATGTAATTCAGTCACTTTTACAGAAACTGTAGATTTTTGTTACCAAATTCTGGTCTAGATTTACCTTTGATTAGAGAAGCTGTAATAATAAATGAAAAGTTATACTATTAAAATCAATTTGCAATGAGTCTTCAGATAATTTAATTATTAGGCGATTCATTTGATTTAAAATGTTATCAGTCTTAACATTTAAATCTTGGCAAATCCAAAACACCAGTGCAGTGATTTTTTGCAAATTTATCTCTAAACGCTTCATGATAAAAAGATAGTTTGGGATAAGAAAAAAAAACTAAAATAATGTATATTTTTATCAGTTTGTAGTTTATGCACTAATATCGATATCAGTAACGATTCTAGTTGAACTTTCTCCAATTGATCAAATTTATCTCTAAACGCTTCATGATAAAAAATAGTTTGGGACAAGAAAAAAAACCTATCGACCTAGTGGTACTAAAATATCGTAAGAGGGCTCATTTGACTGGAAATTAAAAGTTCTAGTGCCAATTCTTAAGAAGAAACTACGCCGCATCTAACGCCACTTCTTTCCGAAATCGTGCAATCAAAAAGAGGGCTCATTTGACTGGAAATTAAAAGTTCTAGTGCCATTTTTAAGTGACCAAAAAGATTGGATGGTAACTACGCCACATCTAACGCCTCTTTTTTCCGAAATCGTACAGTCAAAATTTGACACGACACACAATGTCTTCAAAGTCAAGGCTATAAGAAAAAAAAAGTTCTGGATATTTATGTCAGTTTGTAGTTTATGCACTAATATCGATATCAGTAACGATTCTATTTGAACTTTCTCCAAGTTGATCAAATTTATCTCTAAACGCTTCATGATAAAAAAATAGTTTGGGACAAGAAAAAAAAAACTAAAATAATGTATATTTTTATCAGTTTGTAGTTTATGCACTAATATCGATATCAGTAACGATTCTAGTTGAACTTTCTCCAATTCATCAAATTTATCTCTAAACGCTTCATGATAAAAAATAGTTTGGGACAAGAAAAAAAAAAACTATCGACCTAGTGGTAGTAAAATATCGTAAGAGGGCTCATTTGACTGGAAATTAAAAGTTCTAGTGCCAATTCTTAAGTGAAAATACATCGTGCAGTCAAAATTTGACACGACACACAATGTCTTCAAAGTCAATGCTATAAGAAAAAAAAAGTTCTGGATATTTTTGTCAGTTTGTAGTTTATGCACTAATATCGATATCAGTAACGATTCTAATTGAACTTTCTCCAAGTTGATCAAATTTATCTCTAAACGCTTCATGATAAAAAAATAGTTTGGGGCAAGAAAAAAAAATTAAATTATGTATATTTTTATCAGTTTGTAGTTTATGCACTAATATCGATATCAGTAACGATTCTAGTTGAACTTTCTCCAATTGATCAAATTTATCTCTAAACGCTTCATGATAAAAAATAGTTTGGGACAAGAAAAAAAAACCTATCGACCTAGTGGTACTAAAATATCGTAAGAGGGCTCATTTGACTGGAAATTAAAAGTTCTAGTGCCAATTCTTAAGTGAAACTACGCCGCATCTAACGCCTCTTTTTTCCGAAATCGTGCAGTCAAAAAGAGGGCTCATTTGACTGGAAATTAAAAGTTCTAGTGCCATTTTTAAGTGACCAAAAAGATTGGATGGTAACTACGCCGCATCTAACGCCTCTTTTTTCCGAAATCATGCAGTCAAAATTTGACACGACACACAAACAGAGTCACAGTGAGAGAGATATCCAAAAAGTGGGGTTGATCTAGGTTCACTTAGAGTGGCGCGCCACTCTAATATTAAGACTGATAACATTTTAAATCAAATGAATCGCCTAATAATTAAATTATCTGAAGACTCATTGCAAATTGATTTTAATAGTATAACTTTTCATTTATTATTACAGCTTCCTTAATCAAAGGTAAATCTAGACCAGAATTCGGTAACAAAAATGTACAGTTTCTGTAAAAATGACTGAATTACATAATCAAGAATTTCCATAGGTTTAATAATTTGAATCAGACATTCTAAGGGTATCGAGTGTTCCTACGAAATTGATCCTAAGACTTAAATTACTTCATCGTACATGTGTATACATGTGTGTACATGTGTGTACATTTTGGCACTAGAACTTTTAATTTCCAGTCAAATGAGCCCTCTTTTTGACTGCACGATTTCGGAAAAAAGAGGCGTTAGATGCGGCGTAGTTTCACTTAAGAATTGGCCCTAGAACTTTTAATTACCAGTCAAATGAGCCCTCTTACGATATTTTAGTACCACTAGGTCGATATGTTTTTTTTTCTTGTCCCAAACTATTTTTTATCATGAAGCGTTTAGAGATAAATTTGATCAATTGGAGAAAGTTCAACTAGAACCGTCACTGATATCGATATTAGTGCATAAACTACAAACTGATAAAAATATACATTATTTTAGTTTTTTTCTTGTCCCAAACTATTTTTTTATCATGAAGCGTTTAGAGATAAATTTGATCAACTTGGAGAAAGTTCAAATAGAATCGTTACTGATATCGATATCAGTGCATAAACTACAAACTGACAAAAATATCCAGAACTTTTTTTTTCTTATAGCCTTGACTTTGAAGACATTGTGTGTCGTGTCAAATTTTGACTGCACAATTTCGGAAAAAAGAGGCGTTAGATGCGGCGTAGTTACCATCCAATCTTTTTGGTCACTTAAAAATGGCACTAGAACTTTTAATTTCCAGTCAAATGAGCCCTCTTTTTGATTGCACGATTTCGGAAAAAAGTGGCGTTAGATGCGGCGTAGTTTCACTTAAGAATTGGCACTAGAACTTTTAATTTCCAGTCAAATGAGCCCTTTTACGATATTTTAGTACCATTAGGTCGATAGGTTTTTTTTCTTGTCCCAAACTATTTTTTATCATGAAGCGTTTAGAGATAAATTTGATCAATTGGAGAAAGTTCAACTAGAATCGTTACTGATATCAATATTAGTGCATAAACTACAAACTGATAAAAATATACATTATTTTAGTTTTTTTTCTTGCCCCAAACTATTTTTTTATCATGAAGCGTTTAGAGATAAATTTGATCAACTTGGAGAAAGTTCAAATAGAATCGTTACTGATATCGATATTAGTGCATAAACTACAAACTGACAAAAATATCCAGAACTTTTTTTTTCTTATAGCCTTGACTTTGAAGACATTGTGTGTCGTGTCAAATTTTGACTGCACGATGTATTTTCACTTAAGAATTGGCACTAGAACTTTTAATTTCCAGTCAAATGAGCCCTCTTACGATATTTTACTACCACTAGGTCGATAGGTTTTTTTTTCTTGTCCCAAACTATTTTTTATCATGAAGCGTTTAGAGATAAATTTGATCAATTGGAGAAAGTTCAACTAGAATCGTTACTGATATCGATATTAGTGCATAAACTACAAACTGATAAAAATATACATTATTTTAGTTTTTTTTTCTTGTCCCAAACTATTTTTTTATCATGAACCGTTTAGAGATAAATTTGATCAACTTGGAGAAAGTTCAAATAGAATCGTTACTGATATCGATATTAGTGCATAAAGTACAAACTGACATAAATATCCAGAACTGTTTTTTTTCTTATAGCCTTGACTTTGAAGACATTGTGTGTCGTGTCAAATTTTGACTGCACGATTTCGGAAAAAAGAGGCGTTAGATGCGGCGTAGTTACCATCCAATCATTTTGGTCACTTAAAAATGGCACTAGAACTTTTAATTTCCAGTCAAATGAGCCCTCTTTTTGATTGCACGATTTCGGAAAAAAGAGGCGTTAGATGCGGCGTAGTTTCACTTAAGAATTGGCACTAGAACTTTTAATTTCCAGTCAAATGAGCCCTCTTACGATATTTTAGTACCACTAGGTCAATAGGTTTTTTTTTCTTGTCCCAAACTATTTTTTATCATGAAGCGTTTAGAGATAAATTTGATCAATTGGAGAAAGTTCAACTAGAATCGTTACTGATATCGATATTAGTGCATAAACTACAAACTGATAAAAATATACATTATTTTAGTTTTTTTCTTATCCCAAACTATCTTTTTATCATGAAGCGTTTAGAGATAAATTTGCAAAAAATCACTGCACTGGTGTTTTGGATTTGCCAAGATTTAAATGTTAAGACTGATAACATTTTAAATCAAATGAATCGCCTAATAATTAAATTATCTGAAGACTCATTGCAAATTGATTTTAATAGTATAACTTTTCATTTATTATTACAGCTTCTCGAATCAAAGGTAAATCTAGACCAGAATTTGGTAACAAAAATGTACAGTTTCTGTAAAAATGACTGAATTACATAATCAAGAATTTCCATAGGTTTAATAATTTGAATCAGACTTTTTAAGGGTATCGAGTGTTCCTACGAAATTGATCCTAAGACTTAAATTACTTCATCGTACATGTGTATACATGTGTGTACATGTGTGTACATTATGGCACTAGAACTTTTAATTTCCAGTCAAATGAGCCCTCTTACGATATTTTAGTACCACTAGGTCGATATGTTTTTTTTTCTTGTCCCAAACTATTTTTTATCATGAAGCGTTTAGAGATAAATTTGATCAATTGGAGAAAGTTCAACTAGAACCGTCACTGATATCGATATTAGTGCATAAACTACAAACTGATAAAAATATACATTATTTTAGTTGTTTTTTTTCTTGCCCCAAACTATTTTTTTTATCATGAAGCGTTTAGAGATAAATTTGATCAACTTGGAGAAAGTTCAAATAGAATCGTTACTGATCTCGATATCAGTGCATAAACTACAAACTGACAAAAATATCCAGAACTTTTTTTTTCTTAAAGCCTTGACTTTGAAGACATTGTGTGTCGTGTCAAATTTTGACTGCGCAATTTCGGAAAAAAGAGGCGTTAGATGTGGCGTAGTTACCATCCAATCTTTTTGGTCACTTAAAAATGGCACTAGAACTTTTAATTTCCAGTCAAATGAGCCCTCTTTTTGATTGAACGATTTCGGAAAGAAGTGGCGTTAGATGCGGCGTAGTTTCACTTAAGAATTGGCACTAGAACTTTTAATTTCCAGTCAAATGAGCCCTCTTACGATATTTTAGTACCACTAGGTCGATAGGTTTTTTTTTCTTGTCCCAAACTATTTTTTATCATGAAGCGTTTAGAGATAAATTTGATCAATTGGAGAAAGTTCAACTAGAATCCTTACTGATATCGATATTAGTGCATAAACTACAAACTGATAAAAATATACATTATTTTAGTTTTTTTTTCTTATCCCAAACTATTTTTTTATCATGAAGCGTTTAGAGATAAATTTGCAAAAAATCACTGCACTGGTGTTTTGGATTTGCAAAGATTTAAATGTTAAGACTGATAACATTTTAAATCAAATGAATCGCCTAATAATTAAATTATCTGAAGACTCATTGCAAATTGATTTTAATAGTATAACTTTTCATTTATTATTACAGCTTCTCTAATCAAAGGTAAATCTAGACCGGAATTTGGTAACAAAAATCTACAGTTTCTGTAAAAATGACTGAATTACTTAATCAAGAATTTCCATAGGTTTAATAATTTGAATCAGACATTCTAAGGGTATCGAGTGTTCCTACGAAATTGATCCTAAGACTTAAATTACTTCATCAGATACGTTAGCGCTTTAAGGTGAAATTTGCTCGCATATGCTTGGGATATTAAGCGTTTGAATCTGATAAGAAGAGCGAGACTTAATTTCCATGATATAACGTATAAAATACCTTCAAAATGGGATGATATACATTCAGTTCCTTCTTACAATTTGGAAGATGAAAGGGAATGCTGCAAATAGACGCTTTTATTTCGCTAAACTTGGTGAGCAGTTTTTTAACTTAACTTTATAGAAACTTCAATAGTTTAAAGGTGATAATTTCAAATTTTTTATAGAAACCGCATTAGTTTAAACGAAAAGTAGTAAATGCAATTTAATTTTGATTTTGTAGTTCAGTCATTTTTATAGAAACTGCAATAGTTTAAACGAAATAATTTCAAATTTTTTATAGAAACTGCATTAGTTTAAATGAAAAGTAGTAAATGCAATTTAATTTTGATTTTGTAATTCAGTCATTTTTATATAAACTGCACATTTTTTGTTACCAAATTCTGGTCTAGATTTACCTTTGATTAGAGAACCTGCAATAATAAATGAAAAGTTATACTATTAAAATCAATTTGCAATGAGTCTTCAGATAATTTAATTATTAGGCGATTCATTTGATTTAAAATGTTATCAGTCTTAACATATAAATCGTGACAAATCCAAAACACCAGTGCTGTAATTTTTGCAAGTGCGTTTAGGTGTTAAATTCCAATTAATAGGCTCGTAACGTCAATAAAACCTCTAATTTTCACCTTTTTCTTCATTAAGTATCAATTACTTCAAGAAATTAATTCCACATTTTTGCAGATAGGAGTTTAAAACTTCCGAAGTAGTGTATTCTCTTACGCTGAATTGATCGGTATGATTTTGATTAGAGTTCTATGACTTTTAGGGGGAGTTTCCTCCTTTATTCAAAAATAATGCAAACCTTCTCAGGCGCATAACTTTTGATTGGTAAAACTAAATTTAATGATTTGAAATCACTTATATATTTGAAATCACCATAAAAATATGATTCTATTGATGTATCCATGGGTATCAAAATTCCGGTTTTTAGAGTTTCAGTTACTATTGAACCGTGTCGCTCCTTACTTACAGTTCGTTACCACGAACTGTTTGAAAAAACATTAGTGTTGTTCCTTACTTTCAGTTGGAAAAAAAACTAGTCGCTCCTTACTTACAGTTCGTTACCACGAACTGTTTGAAAAAATATTAGTGTTGTTCCTTACTTTCAGTTGTAAAAAAACTAGTTTCGCCTTTACAGTTCGTTACCACGAACTGTTTTAAAAAATATTAGTGTTGTTCCTTACTTTCTCTTGGAAAAAAAAAACTTGTCGCTCCTTACTTACAGTTCATTACCACTAACTGTTTGAAAAAATATTAGTGTTGTTCCTTACTTTCAGTTGGAAAAAAAACTAGTTTTTTTTATTTAATCCACTACAGCTTTTAGTCTTCGCGATTTTTGTATTAACCAGGAGTTTTGTAACAGCATGCGAGCAAGCTATTAATTGGTTTTTAGAGTTTCGGTTACTATTGAGCCGTGTCGCTCCTTACTTACAGTTCGTTACCAGGAACACAATAAAAAAAATAAACCCGCATTATACACACTAATTCCGGCTTTTAGAGTTTCGGTTACTATTGAAACTTGTTGCTCCTTACTTACAGTTCGTTACCACGAACTGTTTGAAAAAATATTAGTGTTGTTCCTTACTTTCAGTTGGAAAAAAAACTAGTCGCTCCTTACTTACAGTTTGTTACCACGAACTTTTTGAAAAAATATTAGTGTTGTTCATTACTTTCAGTTGGAAAAAAACTAGTTTTTTTTTTATTTAATCCACTACAGCTTTTAGTCTTCGCGATTTTTGTGTTAACCAGGAGTTTTGTAACAACATGCGAGCAAGCTATTAATTGGTTTTTAGAGTTTCGGTTACTATTGAGCCGTGTCGCTCCTTACTTACACTTCGTTACCACGAACACAATAAAAAAAAAATAAACACGCATTTTCTAGTGCAATTTAATTTTGATTTTGTAAGTCTTTTAGAAGAAAAAAAACAAATATCGCTATGCATAACTTTACAGAAAATACTTTTTTATATTTATAAAAATGTACTATCTTAAAAATTTTGGGGAACATTTTTTAATTTGTACATAAATTTTATCTTATCTCTTATGTGATAAAGGAAACAGCTCGTTTTTCTTTTTTTTTCTTCTTTTTTTTCCATATCCCCTTTTTATGTTGTTTTTAAACATTTGTTAATGTATATATTATTTATTTTTTTAAGTTTTACCAGTTTTTATCTTTTTAACTAGTTGCCATTTTGCAGATTTTAATATAACTGACAAAGGAATCATATAGCATTCCGATATTTATTTATTTATTTTTTTGCAATAACTGAATTTTGTTTCTAAACTATTACATTTTTATCCTATTTTGTTTATTTCATTAGCATTAACCAAACTTTACTTCGTGTATGGTTTACAGCTAATAGAACAGTACCGTAGTCATGTAACTGAGCCCTCCTTAGCTATCTGATAAATGGTGCTTACCATAGAAGTTGCACGGGCTTACACTGAAAAAAAAAAATTTTTGACGGTCTTTTTAATATATTATCTTTATGTATATAAGATCGATCGTGATACAAATTCCACATATTTTAAGCCTTTTAATTTTCATGTTTAGATCGGGAACCTAAGATCGACGACTCACACTATATTACTCATGATGGGTATTATGAGGTGTGGAGAACGAGTGGAATTTGCAATTTTTACCGGATACTGAGACGTCAACTGACCCAGAGTCAGAAGGAGGAGTGGGCGCATGATCAGAAGAAGAAGAGAGAAGGAGGAATGGGCGCATGACCAGAAGAATATGGAGAATTAATAGTCTTTTTGTTCACTGTTATAGATGAATAAACTAATTTAGCCGATGGAATGAAATCCTATTCCTAGAAGTTAAGTTAGAATGAAAGAATGAGGTATAATGTTTACAAGGATATTGAATAAGTACCTTTTTTCACCCTACCCACAAAACTCAAGTCCTCCTAGCATTTTTTAAACTAAATACTTACCTCCATTCTCCCCTCCCCAGATTTGTATTATACAGATCACATTGGAGAGGTAAAGCTAGGTCAAATCGCAATGTCACTCATTTGGCTTTTGTGTGTGCCCCATTGTTTTTGTGTGGGTTCCATTGTAACTATATTTTGTTTAAATACTTATTTTTCATTTTCCAGATTCAAGATTTTCCTTTAACACAAATGAATAGATAAGCTGATTTATTTAAAACGAGCCATCATAGACCTACGATCGCAATGAATGGTACTTGTTATCAGAAATCTCCAAGATTGACTCCCCCTTCCCCCTCTCCTACCATCCCCTGCCCCTCAGAAATGGGAGGGACGAAGGGAACGTAAGATCCTCTTTTAAATTGACAATAGTTTTCAAACGTTACTTGTGTATTATACAGACCACATCGGAAAGGTAAAGCTATGTCAAGTCACAATGTCATTCTATATTATTTATATCCTCATTAAGGACATTCAGAGCAGAGTTACGTAAATGGAATACCATTTTTGCAAATTGAGTTAGTTTTATGCGACCGATAAAAGTTTTGGCAAATCGAGATAGCTTTACGCAAATGAAATACCATTGATACCGCTCAAAATACATGCGATTCTGAACGAGTTATCAGATAGCTATAACTTACAGCTTATTAACACGTTTGACCAGTTTTGATTGGAATTTGTATTTTTTTGCCAGAAGAATCATGAATACATATTAATTTTTTTTTTTTTTTAAACTGGTATTTTTTCAATGAAGCCCATAACACTTTGCAGACACCCGTGAATTTAGGACTGAAAGTCCGTTAGTAGTATATCTGAATCCAATTACCAATCAAGTTAGTGTGACCGCCGCTCTCTCTCTGTTTGACCTCCAAAAAAAAAATGAGTGTCACATTAGAAAACCCGTCTGGTAGGACAAGTACCGTTCATAGTAATAGGTGACTGACCCGTGGTAAGGCATATTACGCAATCACTGGCAGAATAAATAGATGCATTACTACTATCACGACTGTAAGAATAATGTTGCGGTTTTAGCCTAATTCTCGAGGAATTGCGTAAAAATAATGCGTAATCCAATTGCTATAGGTTCTCGCAGAAGACGCAAGTTCCACAACATGTCGTCCAGACGAGTAGGTCAATATTGGACGAATATAGGCCTGCCAATGTGCAGACTAGCAGCCAAGATTAATTACAAACTAACGAGTTAAAGTACAAATAAGCAAATTCTCCCAAAAATTATCGTAATTCGTGAACGCTCATATAATAAGAACCACGGTATTCAATAATTTTTACTAACCTTATGAACTGGCCACGGCCTTCGATCCTTACCAAACTTTATTCCCTCAAAGAAGAAGTGTAACATAGTAAACGGCATGTTATTCATAAAAATCCAGCTTTACAAAATGCATGCTATTTAAGAGTTCAAAAATATGTATTCATTAAGGCACGTATGAGTTTGAACTAACGTTAATAAAGGAAAAACGAACATTTATACGGATTATGAACGATTCAAAAATAGTTTCTAATGTAATCGGACAAAGGTAGAAGCCGTAAATCGCCGAGATTTGATGAATGGATGAAAAGAATCAGACCACCTTTAATGTTCTATAACCAAGGCCTGAAGTTAAAATTTATTTCTTGTTCAGAAACACGTTTGAACAACCCTGAATTGGAAGCCATAACAATAAAGCTTAATATCCCGAGAACTTTCTCTTCAAGTCAAATCCCTGTAAAATGCTAACCAAGTAAAAAAATATATATATACATATACAATATTTAAAGTAAATAATAGTTTGTGCCTCAGGATCCGTATCAATTTAAAAATTAGAACAAATCTGTCCCAAGACCATTTCAACGCTCTGATAACGTCAAACTTGTAAAATATCGCGACCAAATTCAAAAAACAACAAAGAATATAGGTGAAATTGTATTCGGATGTATGAACCCCCCCCCCCCTATTGTAGCGTGGCACCTTTCTGCCACGAGAGCAGAACAGGCAAAGCGGAAAAATCCCTTTCAAGGTCGCGACAAGTCAAGACACAAAAACTTATTAACTTCAATTGTTTGCGTAGAAGAGAAAGAAGATATTGGAATTGGAACCTATAAAACCCTTAGTTTCGTGTAAGAATTGGCCAATACTAAACAAGATAAAACCCTAGCCACTCAGGCAAATTAGATCGTTAAAATAACATAAGGTGATGTAGTTTTATGCTTGGCGCAATGTTACCAAATATTGCAGAAATTCCAATAAGAGGAAGGGTAATATTGTATTTAAATACATATGCTCACGACGTGGCATCTTTTTCTACCGCAAAAGAACAGTAGGCTACTCCAACAAATTTCCTTAGGCAACGAAAGAGTCAAGGACCCGAATTAAATAAGTTTAATTATTTGCGAAATCGAGAGAATGGAAAACAAGTAAAACAATTGTGTCTGTTTTACACTTTGCATAGGCACGAATGGCCACGCTAAAAATTAATATAGGGTAATTAAATTTTTATGCCTTACGCCATGTTTAGCAAAATTTTTAGGTAATATCGCGCATGAATATAAGTACCTCTGTCACGTGGCAATATCTCTGCCACGGAAGCAGAATAAGCCGACACATTAAATTTGATATGGTTTTTAATTCATTTGGACTGGAAAATTTAATCTCGACTAACAAGCCTTCGTATTCCACCAAATTTGTGGGCAATTCCGAAATAGCCTAAAATAAAGAGTTTAATCCTACATATCCAAACAACATTTTTCTGAATAGACATCAATCATTAATTGAATCCAGCTTTTTCAAAAGTGTGCCATTTTTCTTTCTGTTGATTTTACATTTGCATTTATTTAATACTAGTGCGGACGGGATCAACGGAAAATAATACTCTATACTAGTTTCGACTATAACTATTTCCGTCACAACACTTTAGACAGAGAACTTAGCCGTCACTAAAAAAAATGAACAAAATACTAATTATGCCCCCCAACCCCCCCGTAAAAAGTAAAACATATCTCTCTTTAACAATTCACACTCGAGAATCCACTCGAAACTAAGTAAAAAGACACTTTTAGCTGAAAATCAGTAGGGATACCCTTCACACTTCGGGAGGTAATGAGAGTTGTTTTTTTACTCTCGATAAGCAATGAAAACTCAAGATACACGACAAATCTCCTTTATAAGAACAAAATAAACAAATAATGGGCGAAAAACCCCATGAAATACTTGGAAAATGATGTAGGAGGAATTATTCAAAATAGCGACTGAGATTAAAGTGACATTTGCGAAAACGCATGGACCCCCAATTAAGGAAGGCTGAGGCCAAGGGTTGGCGTGGCGCATACTATCCCGCTACGCAAACACTTGATCCTCATCTTCCTTTAAGTAACGAGATATGCATGACAAGAAATCGTTTAGCAAGGGATTATAACTGTGATTCGACAAAATTTTTTAACAAGAAAATCATCCATCGTGGGAATCCTTGGCAAACCGGAGTGTTAATGGTGGCATTTTCCTGTTTCCATTGCCGTTTAGCCTTAGCTCTCTATGATAAACAACTATACAGATACGAGTTGTGATTAAATAACAAGGAAATCCCCTAGCAAACAGATGGATCCTCAGTCGTGGGAAGTTGTGGTCATGGCGACGGCGGTGGTGTCTACTATCCCTCTGCCGCCACCTTGGTATGTGACTCTCTATGACAAACAACTATACAGTTAGGAGAAGTGATTGTTAAATAGTAAAGAGTTATAAATTACAGTTAAATGAAACGATCCTACAATGTGGGGACCCGCTGGTCAACTGTTGTGACCTGTGGTGCGTTTTATCCCATTGGTCATTATAGTCTGGCCAGGGGACTCTCATGAAAAGATCACTCATCTCTCTGAAAAGTGATCCACAAGAATTACCCTACCTCACCCCTACCATTGGGAGAAGCATTTTAACAAAAATGACCATACGGGAATCTGGAATAAAGATGGACAAGAAGTCCGATACGTGCGGAATACCTATGCAGGGCGTGGGTACACGGTTGATTATTTTGCGGACAAACGCCCTGCCAAGGTATTTCCTTACGAAGAACAACTTGTACAGGAAAAGGAACCCATAAATACTAGTAAAAAATTAAATAACAGATAAAATAAAAAGGCCAAGTTAATGACTATAACCCATGATAATCAGGATTAAATTAAAAGGATATAGCTATTACGTTCATTACTGTACCTTAAACTACTGTAACTTAACATAATTACTTTTCAAATTGAAAATATATTACTATTAAGTAATCATTTACTATCCTTTGACTAAGGTATCCTAACGTAAACATTATTAAATAGGGGTATAAAACTATTACGTAAATACTTTTATTCCGCAAAATACTGTAATTCATAATAATTGTTATTAAACTAAGAGTCTATAGCTATAAGCAATCATCCTGATCATACCAAATGAAACGATCTGATGAAACGAACTACGGTCTGAAACGTAATTCAAACGATAACAATATCACTGCGATTTGGCCCGTTAAATTTCTCTCCATTCTAATAGACCGAGGACATATTACTATCCTTTGACTAAGGTATCCTAACGTAAACATTATTAAATAAGGGTATAAAACTATTACGTAAATACTTTTATTCCGCGAAATACTTTAATTCATAATAATTGTTATTAAACTAAGAGTCTATAGCTATAAGCAATCATCCTGATCATACCAAATGAAACGATCTGATGAAACGAACTACGGTCTGAAACGTAATTCAAACGATAACAATATCACTGCGATTTGGCCCGTTAAATTTCTCTCCATTCTAATAGACCGAGGACATATTCTAAAAAGAGAAAGCTTCCTTAAGGCCTTATACGTCAATTGTGTAAATAACACATACATAAACCCAATAAATCCTTCAACGGGATCCGCTACTTTTCAAATCACTTCAAGGGATTATAAAGACATAAAGAAAATAAACCTGGACTTCTTCCAACAAGACGAAAATCTTGGAATCAAAATATTCCCCGGCTTAGACGTAATTGTGCGAGAGCAACTATGCTGTTGCCAATCACACGTTAACTTACGTTTTTCCGAAGTAAAAATAATAAACGACCCATTGTCATTATCTAAGTTGTGCCGGAAAGTAATTCGGCAAAATATGTGAAGGAATGATATAACTGTCACATTGGAGGGTCTGCACCTCCCAAACCAATTATTAGTGCATTAAATGTACTTGAATACACCCGAAAGCCATAAAAATAACGTAGCGTTTGAACTCAACTTTCTCAGTTCAAATGTATCATCATGGGAAAATTATCGACTTACCAATATGCTAACATCTTCAAGTTCATAGGCGGCACTGCCGGATGATGCACCCATATTAAAATTAAAAGCCGATATCCGTGGAAGAAACTGTGTATATAAATGATTCCAGCAAACTAAATAATAGACCGGCTCGCCAATATTAAACGAAGTATTGTATCTAGATTAATGAGTTACTATTTAGAAAGTGCATTATATGAATAAACTAGTAGTGTGCTAATATGTTATATCCAAGAATTTATATATATTTAGTTCTTTAAATTGACAAAAAAAGGTAGTTAAATTGACAAAAAGGTTCTTGAAAACCTCTATTATTCTAAGCCTGTATGGAACTTTAGAGAATCGAATTACGCTTGAATACACAAATAGCCAGGTGCAAGGTGGCACTGGTGAACAAGTAGTTCAGCCTCGACCTAAAGTTGCCCTACATTCCATTCAAAAGTAAATATTCATTATTGGCTAATATCGAGCTTTAGAAGCATCGGATTACGTCGAACGAATAAGTACCAGAGTATGAGGAAATACTGGCGAAAAGGTAGTTTGACCTCGACCTAGAGTAAACCATGATTGTAACTAAACTTGAATAAAAATTAACTAGACGAAAGCCAATAGAAACTACCTTTCATTTCAGAACAATGCCCAAGGCAATTATTGACACAGAGTTCATGACTATCATGAATGCAAAAGAAAAAATGATATACTCTGCAGCAATCCTTATTGTGAATAAATCGGGGGAAGAAATTTTCCCGAAAAAGTGGGACGTCAAGTATGATTTAAGGGAATACAACATAGGATCGTATCGTTTTGGACTACAATTGGCAAATACACCCAAATATCGACCCGCGAGAGGAAAATTGGGAATAAAATATAACGACAGAAAAGGCAAGTACCTTCTATATATACAACATAAGATAAGAAAATTACAAAAATAATATAAATTTCGGTACTGGTTTGTTAAAGGTCCGTGTCAGACAGATTTATTGCTTCTAGACAAATGCAGAAAACAAAAATTAGTCTACAAGATTGAGGGAAATCCAAACTGCGTAAAATATCAAGGTCAACACGACCCACTCCAAGAAATAAAGTACTACAAACAATATCTCTACAATCCAAAAAGCGTAATATACAGTGCGAAAAGAAAAGAAATTATATTTAAAAGAATAAAAACCAATGAATCAAAATTAAAAGCAACCAAAAAATTAATAAAACTTTCTCTATTGAAATAATTTGGTACGCTATAAATCAAAGTCAACCCACACACCCTTTAGGTTAAAAGAAAAATTCTTGAATGAAACCATCCAAAATAACTATCCCCCCCCCAAACCTAACAATCAGCCGTATGTGTGCTATAAGCAATCAATTAATTCTATCACCATGAATCTTAATTTTACCTTGTTAATTTTTCCGATAAAAAAAAGAATTTTTTTTTCATATAATAAGAATTTAAATTCTCATTCGATTAACAGTCATAAGGATTTGACCCATGTTATACTTAATGACAAATTAATTCCAGACACGACGAAAAAAAGATGTGGCTAGCAAATTTCATGACAATCTTCGTTGCCCAAACCATAGCCCAAGATATCGTAAAGCATTGAATAATCTTCAAAAACGAGAATTCATTGCTTGCAAGTCACAATGCTTGGAAAATATTTATGAAACTGGATCCCAAACCGTTCGAAACCTTGTTTCATCAGGTAATGAGACTAGAGAAAAATACTAATGAACTAAAGGACTCTATATTTCAATTCTTAAAATTGGACAAGAGCCTGCAATCAACGAAAGACATGCACCACAAGGAAAATAAAGGAGATCTACCCCCCATTATTCCTAAACTAAATTCGACATTCATAATAGATGACTTTGACAAGAAAATGGCAGAAATTGATAAGGCTCTAGGAACTAACAACAGAGAAATCCGACGAAGAAGAGCATTAAGTAATTTGGACGGTTCCATGAGCGATCATGCTACGATAAAATCTACCACAAGTTCCTCCTTCACTATCTCCAGGAAAAATAAACCCTATGATGGAAATTACGCCATGTTGAATAAATTACCAAGTATATGGACATACCTCAAGCAACTATGGCAAGATCATACTGTGAGCAACGTTACTAAGAAAATATCACCAAAAGAAAAAAAGGAAAATATTGACAATCCACAAAGAAAGAAATATACCACAATAACCACATCCAAACTTGAGACAAGAACCGAGGAAATAAAGCCCTCACTAACGGACACCACAACCAATGCAAGTCCAGAGTTAATCAAACTCAATAAAGTATCGCAAGAAAAATTAGTTACTCTGACGCATTTGAAACCAACGACGTTTACAAAATGGACATGGTCCACAGGACCAACATTTACATATACCCACTCCTTCGGCAAGATTTATATAAACTTAAGAGCTAGACTCCCAGTGTTGCATACCAAGACACAAACTATATTAGTTCAAGGATACAATTCGGATAGGAAAAGGAAAATTTCCGAAATTAAAAAGAAAGAAAAATACGTACCTGAGAAATGTTGGACAATTATACATGTGCCAGATTGGCCATGGCCGACGAACCAACCAAAGATTACGTCGAATCATTACCTGGGCTAAATGAGAAAAACGCCCTAAGCGTATCAATTCACCAATCCTTCTTAATATTGTATAGGCAGAGACTGCAGGCACTATTTGAATTATTCAATACAGAAATATAAAAATTAAAGCAAAGTACCACAAGAATCTTCGAAGTTTTCTTTCGAAAAAGGAAATGCCGCAGATCAGCTAGTCTAATACCAATCATAGAAAAATTAGCCCCACACCTGTTTGGGCTATCAAATGAAGAAGACCTGGATATCCAAAGGGAAAACGTGAGAAAACTGAATAACGCCATGAACGTGACCTTACATGTCCAAAAAAGGCAAGCCAGCATAGCCAATTATCAGAGAGACAAAATTGAGGCAATCTCAAAGAAAATCTCAAAGACAGTAAATATAATGAATTATTTAAAGAACGAAGTGGACCGCGTAATATCAGATTCGAGCCTCACCATGGTATCACTCGACATAGTAACAATGTCATTACTTAACCTTGCAACTGATAATAGCAAAAATGAATTGGCATTGTTTGCCCTTACTGGAGAAACCTTATCATACGACCTAGTGGACCCTTCGAACCTAAAAAGTATCTTAGATGAATAAAAACACATCTAACATTCGGTCTACATCTGCCAACAGAACCAGAAGTAGCAAACCTATTCCACTATTACACCAAACTAAAGGTTCACATCACGGAGATAAACGAACAACTATTGGCAGTAGTAACAATTCCATTAATAAATGAGCAATCCATATATGACTTGTATAAAATTTCTACGTTTCCAGCCAATATAGGCAAAACCAATTCATTTATGACTATCACACCCGAAGCCGAATGCTTGCTAGTCGATCAAGATGGAAGGAAAAATGCATTAGCTAGTCCATAAGACCTCAAGGAATGCGTAGCATTCAAAAATCTAGTATGTCAGCTAACCCTGCCTATTTATAACGTAAAATCTGGATCCTGCATGTTAGACATATTCTTGAAAGAAACTCAACAGGAAGAAATCCCCAATTCATGCGAAGCGCTAGTAGGAAATACAAAACGAGCAATATTTATTCATCTTAGAAATGATCTGTGGGTATTTTCTGTCCCAAAAGAAACAGTTGGGACCATCTCTTGTTATAATAACACAGAAAGAATCGATCCAAGTTACAGAACTGAATTACTACTACAAGACGTGGGGACAGTAACCATAAAACAAGGATGTCAATTAGTAACCAAAGAAGCCACAGTAAAAACACCATTAATAACAACGAGCACGAATATAATAAGTCCTAAGGTAATTAATTTCAAACCAGTCAATTTATCGTACACTATTCCAGACATTAATAAAGAGGAAGTAAAGGTCACTATATGGTCAAAAATAGAGAATGTTAAGGGAACATTACCGCTTACAAAAATAAGAGAAGCTCTAGACTTCCAAATTCCCCTATTTACTAATGAAGACCAAAGATTGACGTATGTCGAAAGTAGATACGGACTATTCTCAACAAATTCTTGGTGGAATATGCTCCTGACGGTAGGCTTCGTATTCATGATTTCTCTGACTATAAAAATGCTATTGACCCTGTATTACGGAAAAAATTATGAGAAAACGTAGAAAAAGAGCAAAGACAGATCACATCGAATCGAGTGAGATGCAAGACCTAAACCCGGAATTCCCTGATAACCCTTAAGCCAAAAAATACAGAAGCACATAATCAAGCGAATGGGAATAGAGGTCCTCATTCGTGCTATGTCCAGTCCCACCTCTCTAATTATTGTTTGCGTGAGCCATGCGGCTGTGGAGATAAATATGCATTTCCTAAGCAGCATGAACGCACGTAAACAGTAAAGGCTTGAAAATTTATAGTAAATAAAGGCCTCTCATAAAACCATGTATCCTACCTCATGTGTAGTTAGATAATTGAAAAGTAAATGCTAAAGCAGTTGTGAGTTGAGTAACATTTAAAATATATTAAATGCTGAACATGTGCCAAATATATATATATATATATATATATATTATATATATTATATATATATATATATATATATATATATATATATATATATATATATATATATATATATATATATATATATATATATATATATATATATATATATATATATATATATATATATATATATATATATATATAAGCATTAATCTTGTAATTTTCATATTGTAATATTCTTCTTATACCCAATCGTTTTCTTATGATTACTGAGCTTATCTCACAGTAATCCAGTGCCGCTGCAATATGCATGTAAAAAGCATGAAAATTGCTCTTATTCGTTTTATATTTAAGTTTAACTTTACCCATATTAATTTGATATTGTTAGTGTGACTAATCACGACTATTACTTCAAACAATAGTCCCTGTACAATATTCTATAGATTATGTATTATTGCCGTATGTGTTTTAACTTACGTGATTGTAAAGAACATGTGATTCTGCCTAGATAATTATATTCTAGGAAGCTGAGTAATCAGTGCAAATTCGTTCATGGTATACCAACACGCAACACAGATACAACCTAGTAGCATCTACTCTCATCATTCGTCAACCACCGATTAGTACTCACCAAGGAAATCCCTGAAGACAATACCCTGATAACAATCCCAGTTACCAAAACCTTATACCAGGTAACACTATCTCAAACAATATCGTCAAGCAGAAAAACCCCATAAATATATATATGTATATTTCTGAATTAATGATTATCTAGAGAACCACCCCGACCATGCATGTCGTAAAACTGCATAAAAAATCCGTCAAACAACTATCCTTAGACGGCAAGGTCCCAAACATTTAACCCTAAGGACGAAGAATAACCCTGGAAGTTAATCCCTCAATGATTATGTATCTTAAACCCCTAGTCGAAGACAATATGTGGAAACAATATTCCAAGTTTAAGTTTTGACCGTATCCAATCATTATTAGATGTCACAAAAACAAACCACCCTCTATGAGAAGAAGAGCCAAACATGAACAATTTTGTGGGAAATATAAACTGTACGTGCTAGATTTTCCCAAAATAAAGTGTCAGAGAAGAGACCCAACCAATTTATTATTGATATAATCCCCATGATTAATCCCTCAATGATTGTGTATCATTGAACCAGGAGTCAAAGACAATGCGTCGAACATAGAACCTAAGATCAAGTTTGGATCCAACCATAATTACCCTTACATGTCGTAACACAGCCCTTTATTCAAATAAAAGAAGGACTGAACGTGAAAAATTTACGGGAAACATAGACTGTACGAGTATTAGATTTTCCCGAGGATAAAAGTGCACAAGAAGAGATACCCAGCCCAGCGATCAGGATACCCATCCCTGTAATTTCCCCAAGGGATATGTACCTAGTAAACATTTCAACGACTCTATAACAACAACCCCTCGTATATGATGTGACAAACCACGCACGGACAATTTTGTGCACGAAGTCATACTTATGAACATTTTAAATCCTTATCCCAAGCAATAAGTGCCAAAAAATAAAAAACCACGAAGACAAACCATAAAAAATTAACCAGCGCAGTTATAGATTCAATGGAAGTGTAAAATAAAGTGACGACGTATGTGATCATTTTAGCCACGTAGAATGATGAATTAAGTGCCAAGTTTTATGGATTCATCATCTAACTTTAGGGAACATAGAAAAAATTTTCATAAAAAAGATGAAGATGAAAAAAAGTGCAAGCAACATTATTCCAGTGTTTCAATCAGATATTTAGTTATAAGATATTAGTATATCAAATTTTTTGTCTTGCAAATTATTTTTCATACATATAAGTGTGTTAAAATTCAGATGTAATAAGATGCTCTTAGAAGTCAGTTACTTATCGTATCAGTATAGCGTCAGGTGGAAGTATAATCTAGTATTAGAAGTAGTGAATTTGAATTTTCAGTAATCATTATCATGTCAGGTAGTAGAATAATTGCAAAGGCAGAAATTAGAGAATTAAAACCATGCAGATTTATTTGCATATCAGGTGAAGGTAAATTTAGTATTAGGTGGAGGAAAGTAATAATTGCATACTTAATCATATAACCAAATGTGTTAGTCAATACAAACCCTTTGGCCCTTTCGCCAAAAAGTGCGAAAAGGTGATGGACTTTTAAGTAATGTCTTCATATATGTAATCACATAAAGCAATCGGGAATATGAAAAAAAAAATATACATCTTGCCAAATCTGTATTAATTCAAATTATAAGTGCCAAGTTTAAAAAAAAAATTAACAATGATAAAACGAGGTCAAAATTCAAAGAATAGAAAGAGAAGTAGTAAACGCAATGATGAAGACATCGTTAACAATGGGAAGGATGATATGTAACGGGATCAAAATTCAAAACCTCAAAATTTTCTAATTAAAGTTACTCAAATCACCCAAAATATGAACCTAAAAATTCAAGTAATCCCCGAATCAAGTTAGGCTTAAGTGTTCAGTTTAAAAATTAGCGAAGCAAATTTATTTTAGTTGGAAAACATATGTAAAAATCAGTCCCATATACAAATCAAAAGTAATAAATAAACCCGCCTGTTTAGCTTAAATGCAACATAAATATCAGCGTGACCAAGTGTTATACGACAGGTGACCCACAATGTAGCGTTAATTTTATCAGCTAAAATTCCCAAACTGCCAAGAGAAGGTAGAATTTATCTTAAAAAAAATAGTCACTAGAGATGCAAAGTATTTTCGTGTATTCTAGTTGCATTGTTCTGAAACTAAGTTTAGGATTATGTATTCCAATGCAACTAAGTTGTATTGTCCCTTAACAAGTTTCACAGTGATAAATTATAAGCCATCTAGAAACTAAGTGACAGGTCGTTAGCAATAAAATTACAAAAGTAAAACTTTGTTTTGTCGAGAAAAATTCCAAAGGGAAGTCTTAGAGCTATAAATCGTATCAAAATTGAAGTAGCCAATTGGTGTTTCCCTGTCCAATAGAGATATAGGACATACTGTCTGAACCAATAGGACCAATTTAATATACTTTTTAGCAACGCCTGAAGATAACCTCTGGCGAAATCGGAGAGGATAGATAGTTAGAACTTAGCAATTTTGCGCCAGTCTATAATCAGTCAAGAATCAGTCTAGAATGAGTTTAGAAGCAGTCTTAGAGTAGAATTTCAGAGTAGTCAATGTAAGTGATCTAACTATTGATAGTTTTTGACAATTATTATCAGAACATCTATAAATCCAGTTTACATTGTATATGCCTCAGTATATAACATTGTTCAAGTGTCTATGACTGTGAAGTGTTATACAGATAATTTTGATATTCCTGAAACAGCTTTGTACCGCTAAGGTGAGTAAAAATAAATACATTACTTTCTTAATTTTGTCTATCCATGTTAGTATTTCTAAAGATAATTTGTCCTTGTGGCTCCAACCACTCCCTTAGGAATCTGAATCCTTTTATTCTGATTTGAACTCAGTATGGCCATGTATATATGCTCCCCAATTGAACCACTGCTTTAATCCCCCGCTACACGAAGCTCCCCCTCAAACTATTATATACGATATAATAAAAGAAATAATAAAGAAAACCCCCCCATTAGAATACACTAAAGGAAATAATAAAGAAAACCCCCCATTAGATGGGTTTATAATTCGGTTAGAGTATATAAGTTAACCAAGGCTCTAGACAAAGTACAGCATTCTTAAGGATTAAAATAGAAAAAAATTAGTTTCGTCCCAGAAACTGAAACTTGTGAATAACCTAAGGTTTAAGTACAAGAAAAACCCCTTAACCTTAAAGAATAAATTAAAGAGCTTTGTGCCTCCTCCTTCCAGCTTAGTGACCCTTGGAACTTGCCTGGCGTTTATTAAAACTTATATATAAGAAGATTGAAACTTCTGAAAGATTTGTATTACCTGGGATCGACCACATATATTAAATTAATTTAATACTTATATTGGAGACATAAACTAGCACTGGAGTCAAAGCAGAAATTCCCATTGGATGTTTGTCAACAGAAAAGGGTTTATTAATTAAAGGATATATAATCTAACTAAAACAGATTAGCAGAAGAGAAATACGTGCGCAAATAGCTTAGGACTCTAGACATTTTATTATATTTTGGTGATCTGGGTTTATAATTCGGTTAGAATACTCTAACCGAATTAACCAAGGCTTGGGCACTCTAGACAAAGTACAGCATTCTTAAGGATTAAAATAGAAAAAAAAATTAGTTTCGTCCCAGAAACTGAAACTTGTGAATAACCTAAGGTTTAAGTACAAGAAAAACCCCTTAAGCTTAAAGAATAAATTAAAGAGATTTGTGCCTCCTCCTTCCAGCTTAGTGACCCTTGGAACTTGCCTGGCGTTTATTAAAACTTATATATAAGAAGATTGAACTATAGGACATTAACAATATTCCTCCCTTGGGTATTCTCTGAAGTTTATACGAAAGGGGGACTCCATTCCTCATTTTAGCCACTATTACATTTTGTTAACCCGCGCCAACTATTTATGTAAAAGGCGACCTTGATGTTTTACAGATAGGTCAGGGAAAAAGGGGAATTATTTTGTCAGATCAATAACCTCAATCTCATCCTGTCCAGATAGATTCAATTTTCTATGGTAAAGTTTGAGTTTATCAAAGTTCCAAAGAGCATTAACCTCTTTATCAAGATATAAACATAAAAGCTTAGTTTAGTTTAAACAAATAATTTGAGATCTAATAAGGGTTATTCCTAGTTTCCGAGAAACAATAATTTGAAGCCAAGAATTTTAATTACCTTGGTACCCAAGTCTTGTCTAATTATTCAAGAGTTACACTTTCGATTAGAAGTATTGATAGCCTAGAACTAAAATTAATCCTATTTTTTCGGTAAACATTCGTGGATTGACCAGCAGACCCACACAATATTAAACAACAGTCGACCTGGAAGAGGTATTAGATGAATTCAAAATAATTAGAAATAGAAAATTTTTCCTTTTATTCTATTTTATAATAATATCAGTTGTCACTGGATTCTGAGTACCGATCTTACCAGTGCCTCGGATATAAAACGCTACCAAATTTTAGCCCTGATAAGTAGGGGCAATCTTACACAGCTTGAGTGGACTTCCAGGATGGTGAGGTTAGGCCAGTTGTGTCCACTCTTGAAGCCTTCCCAGATGGTGTGGCTCCTGAATACTGCTCGTGCAAGTGCTTTACAAGAAATTGTTCATATGTGTAGAGTCCTAGATTATACTTTGTTTGGAGCACGTTCCCTGGCTCCTTTCCAGAATACTTTTGAGGCTAATGAGCTCTATCAGAGTTAGTAGCCTCTTGCCTGTTAACACCATGTCCTTTTAATGGGCGTAAGGTTTTTTGGAAAAGTTTTTAAAATTAGTTAATTGTTTTTAGACGGAATGTCCTTTCGATGGACTTAAGGTTTCTTGGAAAAGTTTTTTTAATTAGTTAATTGTTTTTAGTAATAGTAGTTTTAGTTTTTAGTATTAGTGTTAGTTAGATGGAAGGGTTTATAATAATTGGAATTACACCGTTTTCCCCTCTTTTATTGAATTCAACATTAAAATCAAGTTGTCACCGAATTTTGAGTACGAACGAACTAGATCGTCTCAGTTTATCACGCTTCCAAATTGATTGATTATTCCTTTAAGAATTATGGATAAAAAAGTTTATAAATATAATTTAATGTGTTCAGAAGGAGCGTTTAAAGGAGAGGTTTACCCCGAGTCTGCTTAAAGCAACAATCAGACTTAGTTTCTAGTCCTAAAAATAGGGCAATCTTACAAATGAACCGGAAGTTCATTATTTTGTTGTGTATAATTATGCTAGTTCTAATTTTAATACTTTAGTATTTCAGCTGATGACGATCGCTGTATATGCATCAGAAATGTCTAGACTTTTGTACCTGTTTTCACACATACTAAATAAATGGACTGATCCCCATCTGAACGTCTATTTGTTCGTCGTAGGAAGACAGTGGTGTCTGAGAAAAGGATACCTAGCTTAAAGTATTAGGCCTACCTCGAAAATTTATTCCTGATAGTCCTATATTAGAGAGATTTTGCACTATGTATGTAAACTACTTTACGTACGTAAACTACTATTCAGGTATATTTTATTTGAATGTTTATTACATAGAGAGGGCCCCGCAAAAAAAAAAATCCAATTGGCCCTCCAAACCATTCAATCCGGGCCTGCCCGTGCTTTCTAAGGACCTGAAAATACTTCGCATTTTATGAAAATAATTCCTATTTCCAGCTATGTTTCTATTTCTCATGACACCAAAAAGTAAATAAATAAAAAAAAAAATCCTTATCGAAATAACAAAGAATATTGGACAAAAATGTGTATTGGCAGTTTAATATATATAATCATATTCATTCCTGAAAATCATAATAATACCGGATTTATTAAAGTTAAAAACGAGAAAATATTCAGTGTATTTTCTTTCAGTGAACAGCAAATTATGTTCTCGTCTTTAGAAGGTACGGGGGGGGGGGGTGTCAGCCCTACTCCCTTTAGTTTTGGCTCGTTTTGAGTTTGACTCGGCTATTTATTTTAATTTTTGTTCGTTTTAGGTTTCATTTATTTATTGATCGTGATTTATTTTGACAACCTGGATGTACTTAAGCTATTTTGATTTAATTCATTAGTAGTAGTAGCAGAAGTAATAGCAAAAGTGGTAATAATATTGGTAACCCTGGGAGTTTCAGTTTAAATCTCTAAGGCAGTGGTGGGATGTTGCTAACACCGCATGTGGGGTGTTTTGATTCAGTTCAAGAGGGCCCTCACCATTTCCTGAAAGTTTCACTGATACCCTTAGCATTAGTAATAGTAGTAGTTATAGTAGGAGTATTAATACTAGGAGCATCAGAAGCAGTATTAGTAATAGTATTCACATCATTCCTTTTTGGTCTAATTCCACACCCCCTTAGCCGTTTCTGAGATATTACTGATACACCCTTTTGATACCCTCCATGCACATATTGTGCACCATCTCAAAACCCCCTGAAAAATTAACATTAATATCATCAGCCTTAGTAATAGTAGTACTGGTAGCACTAGTAGTACTTCCAGGCTACTACTAATAGCAGTACCAACCCTCAACATGCCCTGAAATTTTCAAACTAATACTCTATGCCATATTCAAGATACTGTTGATAGCCTACTTCCTTTTAAAGCCTTTACACACAAACGGTGTTTCAATTTAATACAGCAAACCCTTTAACTTTTTCTGAAAATTTCTTCTTGATGCCTTTAGTCTTAGTAGTAGTATTAGCAGTGGGAGTGGGTAGTAGTATTTGTATACCTTTAGTACCTTTTGGTTGGTTTAACATTCCTCCCAACATGCACTGAAAGTTTCAACTTAATATTCTAAGCTGTTTCTGCGATATAACTGCTCCGCCCTTTTAACAAGCTGCATCGACATTGCGTTTTTCGATTTAGTTCAACATGCACTTCAACATTCCCTGCAAGTTCGCTTCAGAAACACTAATAGTACTTGTTGTTGCAGTAGCAGTAACAGCTGTAATAGTTTGAGTAGTTGTCGTAGTAGCACCAGTTGTTAGCAGTAGCAGCAGTATTAACACGCACACAGTGCCTCTTGGTAAGTTCAATCCCCCTCTTAACATGCCCGGGAAGTTTCAACTTAATGCCTTAGACCATTCTTGGAATATTGCTAATGCACCGTTTTACCAAACTGCATGCACAGAATGTCTTTTGATTTGGTTCAACACCCCCCTAAACGTTTCCTGAGTGTTTCACCTTACTAACTTTAGCCTCAGAAGTTTCAGTTGTAGTAATAGTAGTGGTAGAAGAAGTAGTAACAGTATAGTATGCACAGAGTTCCTTTTGTATAGTTTAATATCCGTCTCAGCAGGTCCCGAAAGTTTCAACCTAATAATCTAAGCTGTTCCTGAACAATTACTCGTATATCCTTTTGGTCCCTTGAATTCACACAGTGTGTTTTTATTTAGCTCAACCCCTGCCCCAAAAAGATTCCCTGAAAGTTTCACAAAAATATCCCTAGCCCTAACAATATAAGCCATACTTAGCAATACTTGCCTTTTTTGGTTATTTGATCATCATTGCCTGAAAGTTCCAACTTAATAACATAAGTCATTCCAGAGATACGCCATTTGGACCACCCGCAGGCATATAGTGTTTTGATTTAGTTGAACACTCCCCTCAACTGTCAATTGAAGCTGTCTGAAATCCCTTGGCCCTTTTGGACACAAAGGACAAACATACCCACAGCTTGTTCCAATAGAAAATACAAGTGGGGTGAAATCTGTGACTGGGGTAAGATTGACCAGCCTACTTTTCAAAGCGCAAGTGATGCTATCCTTGAAAAAAAGTACTGTTCCAGCTACTGTCTCTGAGTTATCTGGAATTAGATTTTCCGGAAGTCCGGTTTTATTCAACTCGTATTATACTGAAATTGTGTATGCCCTACGCATTGCTGAAAAGGCACGTGTATCGGTCCGTAGAGTGCGGGTTGGAGCAGAAAAGCCTCGCTGGACCAGCAATCTCGCCAAGTCGTGTGCCAAGTCAAAATTCTGGTTCCATATTTGGTCAGAGTGTGGTATGCGCCGTACCGGTGTACTGAACGGAGTCTGCGTTTTTACAATGAGTCTCGAATGCAGTCTTGAAAAGTGTTTATGAGAAGGAGCTTGTTAAATGCTTGCTCGAGTCTAGCAATGACCTCAGTTTTATCGTCACTCGCTTTTTGGTGATTTAATATATTTCTAAGCTTTGTAAAAAAAACTCGTGGTATTGATGGCATTTGTATAAGCATCTTCAAGCTGGCTTTCCTTCTTCAGTTTGGCACTTGACACAGCTTTATCCATGGCTTTTGCTCTGAATTGGTGAGTAGAGATGGGGGTCCGACTCGTGACATTACCACGTGGTTTATGGTCCTAATATGGGCATAGAGTCCCTAGGGGAGTTGGATTTCTGAGAAATTGATTGCGTAATCGGTCAATGACCTCTTTTTCCAAGGTCGATTTATTTGATGTTTCTATGTGTAATAGCTCCGGGACGAAGGTTGCACATGCACATTGAATTCTAACGGGAGCAATTTTATTGATCTGGGACTAGAAGGGGAAGTGAATTTCCGAGACCTTGATTGCGTAATTGAGGGGGAAAAGGATTTCAGTGAACTTGATTGCATAATCGAGGGGAAGTGGATTTCCGAGAAATTGATTGCGTAATCGAAGGGGAAGAGGAATTCCGTGAACATAATTGCATATTCGAAGGGGAAGTGGATTTCCGAGAAATTGATTGTATAATCGAGGGGGAAGTGGATTTCCGAGAACTTGATTGTGTAATCGAGGGGACGTGGTTAGAGCTAACGAATCAGGGTCAGTCTAGAGTCAGCAGTTGGAGTAAAAGGACTGAAAAATGAATAAATTTGAGAAAGAGAGAATCATGTAGTGTTTATTGAAAAAAATTTTTTTTTTGTTTTTTTTTTTCTAGTTTTTTATTTTCAACGCCTTTTTTTCTATTGTCGGGGTCAAATTTAAAATATAATTAGGTTTGATTCCCCCCCCCCCATTGGACTATTGTATGAAGCTTTTAAAATATGATTCAAATGCATATAGTAAATTTATTGATATATTAATTGGAACATAGCAGAATCATATTGTGGGTATACATTTGAAAACATTGCCAATGGATTTAATGTAGATGGCTCCACCATCATTCGAAAGAGGTAACGTCACAGAGCTACTCCTCTCTCCCACCATGTCCCTCCACCTTGAATTTATCGAGTGAAGAGGATCAGTTTCGTGTTAGCTGTGAGTGAGTTGACATCGGAAACCGAAAAATGTTCTATATATGTCCATTGTGCATGTACACTCTTGGCAGTTGGAATCAATGTGAGAATTGTACAATTATTGATGACTATAGTGAAAAGTGTAAATTATGTAATCCTTGTAAATTACATAGAGGCTATGCAGTACAAATTAAAGAATGTAATTCATGTCGTGAGGAGGTGTGTGATTCTCACCCTAGAGGGCACCTGTGCTCCAATTGTCACAATTATAAATGTGACCAGTGGGAGAATACTTACCCCGCTATGATTGGAAAGAATCCTAAACGTGATTTTAGTTTATTTCTACGGGATTGGTATCGTCGTGGATTTAAATTATTCTGGGAAGAGGAATCTGGTCTACGATTCAACTGTTGGAACAACAAAAGAATTTGGTTTCTACGTCATCGCTGTGACGACACTGCCTACTATGACTATAAACCATGTGATTTTATTTGGCAGTTACCGAATGTGAGTCACCACTTGAAAACACTGTATGTGATAGTGCTTCAAATAGACAGATTGAAACTCGTGAATTTCATAATATGAATGTGAATAGTATAATTGACTATACAAAAGAGACATGACAAGAGTGAAGTTACATTGTACTGTAGAAAATGTGACCCTGACTTTGCAGTCAATCAAGATCAATATACAGTGAATCCAAATAATTTACCAGCATTAGTGGTTCACGATAGTTTCCTATACCTCGAAGATGAAGAAATCTAAAAGTGAAGATTTAACGACATTGTTGTATATATACATTTTATTAATAAACAAATTCACAAACATTTTCTAAACACTTTACTCTTAGGGCACTGAAATCAATACTGTATAGGTCTGAGAGGATATTTTCCACTAGAAAGTCGTTCAGACGGGGATTGTCACTAAAAATGTGTAGAAACTGCTTGTAAGTATAGCCAAAACATAGGAAAACGAAATATAGAAGTGCATGGACGCCTCAGCTATTAGTCGTTAGATCCTGCACCCTCTTTCGATTTTGAATAATAGTTTTCCCACTGCTCTCAATATAGTTGCTGATGTGAGGTGTGTAGAATGTATAGGGTAGACCAAGAGGATCAAAAAATTCGACATTATTCTTTGTTTGATAGATGCATAGCTAATGACCTGTCAGCACAGTCGACGGACTGCTATTAACAATAATCAAGGTATGGTTCGCGCTTTGAATTTTTCCAAGATAGTCTGAGGGTAGACAATAGGATTTGTACTGGGACATGTAGGGGTCCATATTAAATACATTGATTATTTGACTGGTGTTCATGGTGCCAAGTCTAGTAGAACACTACCTTCGGGAGTGATTTCCCAATAGGTTTCATATTGATTTAGTGAGATTAGGGCAATACTCTCGGCCAATGGGTCGGCAAATGTACACTCTAAACGCACACACCCCGTACGTACTATACTCATATCCTGCGTGCCCGACAAATCAAATACAATGATAACCTGGGTGTTAGCAAACATTTCCTCGGCTATACCATTTTCGAATAGTTGTAAGTCGTGATCTAGGTTTTGCATGGTCAACTCATACAATGATCTCTATGATTTATCAAAGGATAGATTGTAGAGTGGAATGCCGTTTACTTTGCACACAAGAGATGAAAGTCCAAACATTTTGAATTTATGTGGACATTCAGTCCATGATCCTATTGCACTGGCGCTTTTTACAAATGCCAAAGCCAATTTCGACGGAATTTCACCAATGATAAAGGATGAATCGGTGAAGGTGCGTGACCCCACGGCAATATGACGCTGATTGGTGATTGTATGAGGAACAAGTAGTTTAATATTGTTGCCATTGGCTGTCAGTTTTTCCACAGCCAAAGCAACAGAACTCTTAACCTGCTGTTTGCGTACATGTAGTATTGCCGAGGGGAGGGAGAGACTTACATCGGGATTGCCAACAAGTTCTTTTCTCAATATGAAATTGGAGGGTGCAAACGTCAATTTTATATCCACTTTAACCTTGGGCGGCCGCCATTGGGGTATATTAAATATTTCATGATATATTTTTCCAACTAGATGTAATTCACTAGTTGTAGCATTTTTAAGTGCATCTGTACTATCAGTATTAGTAATATATTCATATCCATTGGAGGCGCCTCTCAATTCCTTGTATGACTTGTGCGTCATCAGCATGAATTGCATATAGAGTGTATAGTTGGAGAGATTGGTGCTTGTGCTCACCAGTGTGCCATTGATGTAGACGCTGATTTGACGAAATAAATTATGTAATATACAATTTTCATAGGATATTCCATCGGCCCGACCTGGCATTGATTTATCAGATTTACGGACTTTCATTTGCAAATCTATAAATGTTGAAGACATGTCCATAAAGTAGTCTTCATTGGAATAAACTTGAAAGTGGATATTATCAGAGAGGGGTTGTTGTGGATAAAATTGTTCAGAGTATCCATGCTTGACACTCACATCAACATTTTCGGCATTGAATAGATTCATTGAGGCGGTGATTGAAGGTTGGGAGTACTTATGCGGGAGGTAGGAAAATTTAGGAGAAGAAATCTAGTTTCTATCTGACAATTGTATTCGTCCTTTGAATTCTGGGTAATATAAATATCGTATTTTTCCTTTCTGTATTTGACAAAGGTGGTGTCATACATTTAAGTCATGAATGGAGACTGATAAGGGGTTCGGTGTTTCTTCGTCGTTTTACGCCTTGAACAGTCTGTTTTTTGCTCTCAACAAGCGTTTGTACACTGTACATCAAATTTTCAGAAGCACTTTTGTGAAAATCCTTGAGAGCCCCAATCATATAGCGCCGAGAACGCAAAATCAGTTACAGCCGGTCAAAGATCTTTTCTGGCCAGTAGTAGTGAAGAGCGAAAGAGCTTAGCAAACCTACTTCCAAGACTGTAACCAGACATTGACGAGCGACCTTTGTAGTAGTCCATTCCATTGCCCTGTTGTCTTGGGCCAAGAGTATTAACATAGCAGTCAATATCAGGACAAGTGAATACCACTTTTTTATTAGACATCTTGCTGTTGAACGATGGGTCGAAAATTGCATGTAATCACAGCCAAAACTTTTTAAATTGCTATTGGATCACACAATTCGGTTCTTAGAGTTAAATGACAGAGTTCCAAATAGGAAGTGTTTTCGGGAATATACTGAAGATTCTTTATATTGTAGTTATGAATATGTTCTTGATTTGTTTTTCGTTCAAGAACTCGTAGGAGGGGAACATTTGAATTACCAACCCGAGATGTTTCCACAAATGAAGCGTAGAGAAATATACAAGTGTCCGTGGAGAAGGCTGGCAGGTAGTCAGCGAAAATGAAATTAGTGTTTCCAGCACTTTTACTATTGATTATATTGAGCTTAAAGCCAAGAACATCCTTTAGATTATCGTTGAGAATAACCTTTTCACTGGCAATAAGTGAACTAATGTAGATCTTGCCCTCCTCCTTCGAATAGTTGAAATGAAAAGCACCTTTTTTACGAGTGGAAATTCTTTTATTAATAGAACGATATAGATCGTTTATACAAGTGAGTTCCTCGTAGGGTAATTCAATGTATGGATAATTCATCCAATTGAATTTTTGAATTTGTTCTTCATCACTTGAGGGTGGTGGTGGCCAGTCATAGGGTCTGATTTTTATTTCATATTCACGATCCTTTCTCAGGCTGTCATAGGTATTTTTAAGAATACAGTCGACAAGAGCCACTTCATACTTTCCGTCGTCGAATTTGATGGTGGGGGAGAGTTTCGTTCAAAAACCACTTGTTCTATTCAGATCATTGTAGAGAGGATCAGAAACATTGGACATGAAAGTCACATATAAATCAATGGGCATTGTTAATGTCTTCAGCAATGACCCAATAATCAAAATCTGTGTTGTATCCTAGCCAGCGAACAAGCAACTGTTTCTTGCCTTGGCGTGTACGACTCTTTAATATCTTTTGAATTTGATAAATGTCACTAGTGTTTCTAACTTTTTGCAGTTCATATTCATAAAAACCGCCGAGAATCTCATCATCCTTGGTGTCTCGCAGTCGATAAGTTATGGGTATGGTGTACTTGATTTTAGACACGTTAAAAAGTTCGGTGCTCCATAAATAAGTCTCTTTTTCAAAAAGATTGGGGGTTCTATTAATTTTAACAGTATCACCAACATTGATTTTCTTCTTCTTTTTCTCCTTTTCGTCCTTGAAGTATTGCTATAGAAAAGTATCAAATGCCTTTTCATTGTAGTGAACATCCGTTGGTGTAGAGTTTGACTGAGATCAATGAGGTCGTTGATTATAAATCAACATTATTTTATCTAAATAATTAATAAAATCCGATGTATTTTTCAAAGTGTAATATCTTGAAATTAAATGAAGAATCGTTCTTATTAATAGTTCACCCAATGCAGCCGTTATAGGGCTGTGACTATCATAAAGTGTTGTATTATATTTCAAAAGAACCTTTTGCACCTGTGGATTAACAAATTCACTGCCACGATCCGATTGAATTTTTCTATACGAATCCTGTTCGAGAATACTTTCAATGGCCCTAGCAACTTCAACACCTCTCTTTGACCGTAGTGGAATGGCATAGGCATAGCGACTAAAGACACTGATTGCCACTAGAATATATTTGTAGGGGGCATTGTAACGCCGTTGAAGTGCGTCCAAAGTTAAAAGATCCATTTGCATTATATGTAGAGGGAAAAAGGCTTTAGTTTGTCGATAGTACTGACTGTGACGCTTGTGATTCTGCTTCAGTGTGTAACTTAGTTCATTTTCTATATCCTCTTTTACATTTTTCAATGTGGTGGTGGTGCCAAACAAAGCCTTAGAAATCATTTTTGGGGACCTTAAACTCCCCGCTTCACAAAAATTGTCATATACACTTTTCAAAACTTCATCCATTTTGAGCGTAAACATGTAGTGTAACGTCCACTCCCTTTGTGCACACTGGCAGGCGAATCACTTCGTCTTCGCTTTTGACTAGCAGCCACAGGTGTTGTAAAATCATTACTGTTGCTAGTATCTTCAAATTCTTCTTCTTTTTTAAATGATGTTTGTGTTGTTGGACTATATTCTATTAGTTTCTCTAGAATTTGATTATTTACAATAAGACTTTTGGGAACGTTTATTGCACACAGAAAGGTGTAGATATTATCTTCAAATGATAAAAGTCCTTTAAGATTCGTTAACATATCACAAATAAAATCAACTAGATTATAACTGTTTCACTGACTTATAATTTGTTTCCCAGTGATCTCGACTTTAACTTGATGTTCGCCAGTGTCCAACACGAGATAGGATAATAGTCTTTTAATCTGTTCTCTATATGTCAATGGCACTAGGTTTCAAATTTTCAATACACTCGAATTCAATACATTCTCCGTCGGTTGCTACAGAATCTTGAGGAGATGTTTCTGAGGGGGATTGACGACGATGGCAGGTCTCTCACGATATGGTTTATGTTTTTCCACACTTCGCAATGCATCTTGAAGTAAAAGCAGTTTTTTGTCATCGGCAATATTCTCATCGTTAATGAATTTACTTAGATTGTCTTCAAAATGTTCGATGGGCGAGAGGACAAGTTCAAATGGTGTCAATTTATAGGGTTTTGCCATTCTCTCACTAGAGAAAACTGTTTACAAGTCCTGCAATTATCGGTAGTAAAAGTGTGAAAAAGCTACCGCTCGCCTGAAGGAGCCGTGTTCTTTTTAATCTTTTTCCCTTTTTTTTTAAAGACCATGCGCGGAACGTGGTACGATTTTTCTTTTTGTGTTGTATAAAACCATCTGGCAGTTGAACATTGCCCTCAGTTAAATTTAAACAAAGTTCGGATATTAGATTAATGAAATCATTGTCAACCCCATGTTTGAGTATAGCCTTCCTAAGCAACGGTTTTGAAGTGCTTAAAACGGAAAACAGATGCCGTTGTTCGTGTAGTTTCTTCAGTGTCATAATGGCGACTATTAGTCTTTTCTACTGTTCACCGGAAGATATACTGTAATTTCAGTGTCGAAAATGTCTGTGACTACACGTAGATCCTCGGGCGTGCTCTGATTAAGATCCAACAAACTGTAACCGTAGGGCTTGCTAGTCACCCGGGTGTACGCTGACAACCGACATTTAGGGGCACCGGGATATATCTGCTGTTTGAGAGTAATAAGTGAGCTAGAATCACGGACGACTCGATAGATAATATGGACGGTGCAATTCAATGCATGGGTTCGCATACATTTGCTCTGGTGAAACAGATTGTGTAGAACTAGGGTAATGGAAATGTGTTCATGATGGGAGCGACCGGTGACCAGTTGTAGCATTTCCTGTGAGAACTGTTCAATGGATTCAGCCAAATCATCAATAATCAACCACGAGTTCGATTCAATACTATTGAAAACATCAAGTCCTCGTATGAATTGTATTGGTATGGCTGTGGCAATAGCTTTTATTTTATCATAGGACTCCTGCCAAATACTATAGCAATAGTCGATTTTTTTCGGCTTTTCCAAAAACATTTTATTGCAATTTTGAATTATTCGAGTTAAAAGTGTTGTTTTCACCGACATTGACGGTCCACACAGAATCGATCTGAAGGGTTTTTTAAATTGATACATGCTGCTGTTGGGGGCAACAGTCGGACTGCAACTAACTCTAAATCATATGTGCTCAATGAATAAGTAATAATTTTCCCCATAGATCTATCTATTCAAGAACAAAAAAAACAATATTTCATGGCAGCATTTATTTCGACACTGCATGAAAACAAATATTTGTTCAGTCAACATGCACAACAATAAAAATAATAATAACACTTGTTCAACAAGAACAGTTGACAAATGTCTCCGTTTGTAAAAATGAAAACTATATTTTCATTCAACCTGAGCAGCACAGTACAATGATAACAATTTATAAATAATCAATTATTGTATTTAAAAACATTTTATTTACAATAAAAAAAAACACTTTTTTTGTCAATCATCAACAACACTTTTCTTTACAACACTTTTTTTTAAACTTAAACACTTTTCTATACAATAACACTTTTTTTTATACAACAGAAAAAAAAAACAGACACACACTCACTTGGAACTAGTAGCACAGTTGAACTTGATGAATTTAAAGGTGTGGTGTCCCCCCCCCCCCGGGGCCCGCGGGGCCGAAGGCCGGCCGGCCGCGGGCGGGACCCCCCCCCTGGGCGGCCGCGGGAAGGGACCCCCTCCCCCCCCCCCCGGGGGGCGCGGGGCGCAAATGCATAGTTGTCATCACTGCTACTGCTACAGGTTAGTGGTTGAGTGGTTGGGTTAGTGCTTGGGTTAGTGCTTGGGATTAGATGAACAGTTGAGTTAGGTTAATTTATGTAGAGGTTGAGTGGTGGTGATGATGGTTAGTGTCAGATTAGGTTAATTTATCCAGACCAAGTTGATTGCGATAGTCAATGCATTCAACTCGATCTTAAATACGGTAGTGGCCGTGGGGTAGGACAGTCACACCCTTCTCGAGCACATAGACCTTGTCGGATATACATGACATTGCATTCTTTTCCACTCTCACAGTATAATTTCTATACTGTAGAGAGCGACTTGCAAGCACTTGTGCTCTCGGCACTAGGCTACTTTCTACACAGTCTCTGTACACGCTCATATTGAAATTGCTCTTTACAAAGTGTGTAGGCACCCCTTTACATGCCTTCTTTTCTTCCCCACTATGAGTTTCCACGCAATAGACTTTGTGACCCGGGACCACCCCCCGGGATATCAAATCACTCCCCGTCTCTTATGTGAACATTAATAGTTGGTTGGGGGCTTGACGTTTCACCAGCTTGGGGTAGAGTGATGGATTCCAGTTGGTGAAATCCATCCGCGAGCTGATATGTTCCCCCTGTTGAAAATCACCAAATAAATCCAAATCTTCAGTCACATTTACCTTTAACAGAAGATAATCTGTATCACCATAGTAAACTTGAACCTCCCCCTCCCGGGAACATTGCACATTTCACACATTGTAAAAGAACGACAACATGAGCTTTTTTGAAATTTCCAGTACTTAACGACCGCCTGCGATATTCTTGTTCAGTACTACATTTCGCTTTCGTCTGTGTAGAAGAACCCTGCCGGTCTCTATGCTCGTGAACGATGTAAAATTGGGGTCGGCCATAATTCGTGCACACTCTCGAGGGTCAGTCACGACATCACAGCGAGATCTATTACGTACGCTCTCACACATTCTGCCAAACGCTGTAGTTAGAATGAGCTTATACATGTCCTTCACCACCTTTGAAGTTGCCCTAGAACGTTTTGCGACAAAAGTGTCAATAAACGTTTTCAAGTAAGGTCGCTGATTGAACTGTAGGACCCTGGGTATGTTGGTTATCTTGAAGCCATTTTTCACCATCCAGAGCAAAAGCACATGGTGAACAACGATATTCTCCTTAGGGTCCAACTCAGCAATCAGTTTATGTTTGGAGGGGATCCAATGCATCCCCATCTCCTCCCCCAATGAACGATTGCAGGGGCTCAGAGAGTCCCTGCTCCCGGGTCGAGTGATACAGGGACAAACAAAATCTTTGACTGAGCCGTGTAGCGCCAGCGGACTGTGACCATCAACTTCAAAGAACCCTCCTTGGGGCCCATTGCACTCGTCGTTTGTTATGTCGGAGACCTCACCAGGTGTCTCCATCCTGTGTTAGGCCCCACAAGGCAATGCGTAGTGGTACATTGCCGAGGGCTCCCCCGAGTTCATGTCCAAGACCAATGCCGGTGACATTGCACCACTGCTGCTTTGTACGCTCGGATCGGTTGATAAGACGCGGTCCCCATGAAAAACAGACCCTCCCCTCATTGAACGCTCTACAAAAAGGTGTTGGTCTACATCCGTGATTCGGCCTATTTCCCCCCTGTTAATTTTTAAAATTAAATCCATCACTAAATGGGGTGTGGAAAAATAATAACCTATATCTAACACGAACTCTGAATAGATCTGGTCTGTGTTCTTACAGACTATATCCAACAGAGTTAGAACGTCACTGGCCAAGTACAGTCTACAATAATCCCACCCATTTTTACAATCCCCCTTGGACCACACCTTCTTGGCAAACTCATACTCCTCGGCTGTGCATTCACTGTTGGTCAGTGAATTGTAAAAAGCTTCAATTGGAGGTAGTTTCTCCTCACTTAAGCGTGCGCCAGAACAGTAATAATCGTATGAATATAGACCTTTGCAGGTCAACAGGTCATACATTTCACTGTCTGGAAAGTGCTGTTTAAGCAAGGGAAAGCTATCAAAATTGTCGCTTTTTTGCACTTGAATCAATTGACTCAATGCCTTGGGGAAAAAACTAAAGGAATCTAAAAAACAGATTTTATTCCAGCACGTATTCCCATTATCAACTGCCTGCCAATTAAGCTCGAGAAGCAATAACTTCTCAGCTGATTTGGGAATTATCTTGTAGATAAAAGAACTATTTACCCATGGACAATCTACTCCCCCTCCCTCCCTATGCATACGTGCCAGTGCCGGTAAAATAAATTTTAAATCATAATTGGAATTATGAATAAAAACAGGGATAAAAAACTGTTGGCTAACATTTAAATTACACGATTGATGCGCAACTCCTCTAAAATTACTACCCCCGAGGATATTTCCTGCCACAAATGGTCATGCTCTCACACTTTGCCCCTGGCCCCACGGTTCCCGTTAGTCCCCGTCTACTCCTACTCTGTAAACTCCCCCTTACAAACCCAACATATTTTTTGATTTTTAATCGCGCTACGATCCTCTGCAGACAGCCCCCGTGTATAATTGGTATTTATCACAAGAGAAATAGCACCATGAGCCGTGCCAATCAGTTTTGTCAATGCCTTGTCCATGCACTCCCGCTCATCCAATGTTTCTAATATTTCTAACAACCGCATGGTGTTAGAATTGTTTCTTTGCATGTGGGCGTAGGACACTGAACTGGCCAGGTATTCTTTGACTCGGTTTGGATATTGGGGGTCATTTACCTCCACCAACTTAGCCTCACAATCTAAAGATGTTTTGTTGCACTGGAGAAGGGTATTTTGAAAATTTTTAAATCGTAGATTGGCCCTATCCCCTGAAACCGTTTCTGATAGCCGTGCTGGCTACAATGCTTCATATGACCCCGTAGTTTCATATCACTACGGACTTGCGACAAACATGTTGGACAGTAGAACCGTTCCCCCCTTTTCTTACCCTTCCCTAGAACTCGCCTGATGTCAGTGATAGGGTTAAAATGCCCGATTGTGTTCGGTTAACTAGGTGGTGTGTATAATAGCCAAACCCAGTGTTTAACCAAATCAACTGACGGGCCCCTTACGGGGAATACCACCCCCTTCTTTTTAGAGCGAACCCCATCTTCAACGTCAGTTTCATATTGTACCACAGTAACGCCTATGTTTAAATGGGCATTAGCCTTGTGAAACATGTCAATAGATCGTAGCGTTACTGGGTATTTTACCTTTAAGCAAGAAAAATATACAATTGGAAAATCGGAGCCCTCCTTCCCATGTATAGCCCAATCGTCTAAATTCGTCTTGGTAGCGTCCCGAGCTAGAGGCTCGAATGCTGAGATGAGGAAAGCATATCGGAAACACATATGACCTGTTTCAAAACAGATCCGCTGGACACCTTGACAACCCTCTAGATCTGGATTATATTTTAAAACTACTGCCCTTTCCCCACTCCCCCCTCTTAAAATAAAATCTTTCTTAATTTTACATATATTAACGCTTAAATTTTAAACAAAAAGAACTACTGAGCCACTCCCAGTTTCATTAAAGTTCTCGAGATGCGTTATAATTTGATCGACCCAATCTAAGAAAACTCCCCCAAAATTTTCCAAATTCGAATAAACCAAACGCATCTCGGAATGTACAAAATGATAATAAACTTCACTTTTTCCCTCATTCAAATAAAAAACCTTTAAAACAATGGAGACCTTAATTGAATCCCTACCCCCCCACAACTGAATTTGATTCTCCAGAAGTGCACGAATTTTATCTAAATAGCTGTGTACAATTTCTATAGGGTCATAAACAAAATTACCACACAAAAGCGAACTAAAAGGGTCACCGAACATTGCAGGGTAAACAACTCTATTATTTAAAATTCTGTTGGACAGCTGACAGTCTGGGAGAGTTGTATCCCCCTCCCCCGCGGGTCTCATATCCCCTCCCCCAAGCTGTTCAACAAACTCTGGCACCTGCTCCACTTCAGTTGTTCGAAGTGGAGTCGATAGGGTATCGGAGGTTGGAGGGTTCCCTGTAAAATCATTTAAAATTTGTAAAGTGGTTGGGCTCAAGTCTACCAGTTCAACTGCGCTACTATAGAAATTAAAAAAATCATCAAAAAACTCATCAATATTAAAAGGGACATCCATGGAATTGATAATATATTGACAGTCACTGATGGCCGACTTGTCATGAAGGTCCATTGCCCCGTCCTCCTCTTCTTCACTCGATGGTGAGTAGGGGACCAGGACAACCTATAAATGAAAAATAGCTTATTTTCAAAGTGTTCAAATCATCCCTACTGTTTTTAAAATTTTAATTATTTTTGCTTAATAACATTTGGTTAATACAACTGAATAATATCTAAGATATGAAATAGACGACGACAATTTGGTCGTTTATTTTCATAGTGTTCAAATTTTTTTTTTTTTTGGTGCTTCCCCCGGTGCACTTACCTGACCCATGGCCCCTATATGTGGCGCTTTCCTGGCCCGTGGCGCTTCCCTGGCCCGTGGCGCATCTCTGTGGCGCTTTCCATGGCGCGTGGCGCATCCTGTGGCGCTTCCCTGACCCGTGGCGCATCCCTGTGGCACTTTCCCGGCCCATGGCACATTCTCTGTGCCGCTTCCCTAGTCCGTGTCGCACCTTTGTGGCACTTCTTGGACCTACATCGCATCCCGCAACGCTTCCCCGCCCCACAGCGCTTTTCGGCCCAGTGACATATCTTATATTAGCATAAGATATTTATAGTCTAAAACATCGCATGTCATAGTAGGTTTTGATATTGTTCAAAGAATTCATCAAAATAAAATTTCTTATTAATACTCTTTATCTGCTCTGTGGAAAAAAAAACATGATTTGAAAAGGATAGCCATCTCCTGTCATGATACACAACTCATTCAGATATAAAGTTTTTTTTTTTATAATATTTGTAGAGGCAAGGTGAACCATTCGTTTATATCGCAATAGAAATTACCAAACCTTACTATTACCAGAATATAGTGCCTTTTTTTGGCTTCGCTAATATACTTTATCAAAAGGTATAAAAAATGACATCGTAGATTTTTATTATGTTAAAACAATTCCTCCAAATAAAATTTCATATTAATACTCTTTATCTGCTCTGGGAAAAAAAAAAAACATGATTTGAAAAGGATAGCCATCTCCTGTCATGATACACAACTCATTCATATATAAAGTTTTTTTTTTTTTTGTAATATTTTTAGAGGAAAGGTGAACCATTCGTTTATATAGCAATAGAAACTACCAAACCCTAATATGACACGAATATAGTGCCTTTTTTTTTGGCCTCGCTAATCTAATTTAGCAAAAGGTCGAATGCGTGCACTTGACGTGATTCAAAAGGGGGAACATTATATTTCCTTTGGGGAGAAAAAATCATTCAATATTCCCGCTGAGATATACTTTTACGCAATGTTCGAAAATGTTGCATGTGGACAAGGGCTATAATAGTTGGATGAAATTGATGGATATTTCTATATGAAAGGTAGGAAAAAAACTCTTACATTTTTATATGTCGGCTGCAGGGGAGTGCAAGATGGCACGGGTAGCGAGTGTTGGAGGGTGTACGGACCGGCGTCGCTCTGTTCCTGTGCGACTGGGTCGGCTATTTCATGATCTTGCATAGATGAGACGGCAGGGTTCTCCATATTATAAGAAGCCATCCATTCTCTTTTCGGTTTTCGACCGGACTGTATGGTGACTGCCTCGTCCACTTTTGCTTTCTTGGGTGGAGGGGGTATGCATTCTTCACAATTGTCCTTAAAAAAGAAGAGAAAAAGTTAGTATCTAAATAATTTGCCCCCTTTTTTTTACAGAAAGAAAGTTAGTACCCTCATCTATGCAATTTGTTTAGTTTATCACTAAGAAAGCAAAAAGTAAAAATATTTCATGAAATATACTAATTGCATCCTTTTTGAATCTGAGAATTACGGTCCACTGAGCCGTTCAAAAGCCGGCCTAGTTTGTATATTTATCACACCCCCCCAGAAAAAAAACAGCCCACGGAAAATAACCCCACGGAAAATATCCCTGAGAAAAGACATGGGGAAAAATACCTCCTCCCCCCACCACCCACAGATAACGCATCATTTAGAATCTGAGAATTATGTCTCCCTGAACAGTTCAAAAGCCGGCCTAGTTTATATATTTATCACACCCCCAGAAAAACAGACCACGGAAAATAACCCCCACGGAAAATATCCCTGAGAAAAAAGACCTGTGAAAATATTCCCCGCCCCTCCCCCCGAAAGATATTTTAAAAATTCTAATCAATTTAAAAATATACGTTAAAAAAATATAGTTACCTATAATAATTTCATACTTTTTTTTTTCTGATAAAGAAGAATTACAACTAACGGAACCGTTCACATGCCGGCCTAGTATTTATATTTATCACACCCCCAGACAACCACACCCCGTAAAATAACCCCCCTGCATATATCCCCGATAAAAGACGTGGTAAAATACCCCCTCCCCCACCACCGAAAGATACGGTAAAAATTCTATTCAATTTATTCATAATAGAGCAATGTATATTTTTCTTAAACCCAATCCCCATTACTTTTCACGCGAAGAAACAGTTTTGTTTTCACCTTACAATAGAGGTGTTCGACTTGACATTCTCTTTTCACGCGAAACTGCTTTTAATTTAACGGAAAAAAGTATCATTTTTTTTAGCGGAAGCTTTTGCTATCCAAATTCATATGGATTTAGCAAAGCCGGATATACTTTAAAGGGGTGTCAGTAATTATCGTCTATTTAAATCATTGCGAGAAATCTGTAAGTCAAAGCCATAGCGGACAGTATTTTAAGGGAATGACAGAAAGTTGACAGTTGCAATTAGATAAGATATTGAATTAATCAAAAACAGACTTATGGTCGTAAACAGAGGGAGACGGAAGGATGTGGTTTACGTAACGAAAAAAGAGCGTATTTTACGCCTTTTATCGAGTATGAACATCATATAGTGGCGTTTGTATCGGGGGGGGGGGTTACCCGAATATAGGATAGGGTGACCACGGAAAATAATTTTGAAAATAAAAAAGAACATACATGGTAAATTGTAGTTGCCAAGACTTCAACTTCATCAATAGTATCCATTCTAGTTGTTTGAACTGTGTTCTGGAACTTTCTGATAATTTAATCACAGTGCATACCCGTTATATACGAAATCTCAAGGGCGAATTGTTATGTAACGGGAAAATCATATGTAAGCACGTCTCTGATTGGCTGAGAAGGAGGATGTATCCGACTCGATGATTGGTTGAGAAGGAAACACGTGATCTAACTGTTTCCTGTTCCAGGGCACTTTGACATTCACCCCTAGCATGCACTTGTCCAAAAACAACAATAATAAATAAATCCCTCAGGCCTAAAGATTAAAGAAGCCTTAATGTTTCTTAATTCCCCCCTTCGTGAATCAACAATTCCCCCTATCGATTATGTAAATCAAGTTCTCAGGTTAGGCTAGCCAAACAACAATGAAGCCATATTTGTTTCCTAATTCCCTCTTCGTGAATCAATAATTTCCCCTAGCGATTATGTAAATCCACGGAAATTCACTTCCCCTTCGATTACGCAATCAATTTCTCGGAAATTCACTTCCCCCTCGAGTCCTAGATCAATAACATTGTTCCCGTTAGAATTCAATGCGCATGTGCAACCTTCGTCCCGGAGCTATTACACATAGAAACATCAAATAAATCGACCTTGGAAAAAGAGGTCATTGACCGATTACGCAATCAATTTCTCAGAAATCCAACTCCCCTAGGGACTCTATGCCCATATTAGGACCATAAACCACGTGGTAATGTCACGAGTCGGACCCCCATCTCTACTTTGGTGCCAGACTAATTTAATGCTGGTAAAATAGCCCTGTCCTTAAAAAGGGAAAACCTTCCTACTCTTTGTTCAGACCAATTACTGTTTCCCCGTGTTTTAGAAATATTTGAACTAATGATTATTGCTGAAATTACGGCGAACTGTTTGTTTGTCGACGAGGCAGTCTCTTTTTATGCTTTTGGTGCTCATGTCGCTCATGAAAACCCTACATCGACTTCCCCTTTAGAATGGCAATACCACTGTATCGACCAGATATGGAGTCACTGGCCCCTTAGATGCTATCCAAAGAAGAACTGAATCGTTTCGAAAGCGCCTAAATTTCGATTGTACTTTCCTGAAGGTATTTCTATAGTCTTGTCAATCTGTTGATTTTGTATTCAGTGTTTTTCGTTTGTTTTTTGTCCTACCCCCGAGTAGGCTATCTCGGTGGCTATTAGAGATATGGCTATCTCTAAATGTTGATTGAATGACTAAAGTTGCCCTCTAATTACGTTTGACTCTGCAAAAGAGCACTATAACCTTCAATTTTCAATCAAATAAGCCCCTCCCAAAGTCTCTTCCACACTTCATTCCATACAAAGTGCCTTGGTGAAAAAAAATTAACGATAATAATACCGTGTGCCCAAAAGGCAGCGCTATTGCCCTGCCTATGATCATATTGTGTTACTTTGAAAAAGTACGTAGATATAGCACTCAAATGACCTATTGAACATCCCTCTATGAGGGTTTATCACCCCACTAGTGGTAAAAGAAAAGAAAAAGAAAAAGCAGGAGCAGAGTAAAATTAAAGAAGCTAAGAGTGAGCGTCACTGCTTGCAATAAGAACAAGTGGCTTTCTTTGTTACTTAAGATGGAGGATTTTGATTCTCCAAAATGGGGTTTTCAGCTACGCAAATTGTAATTATATCTTACGTCATTTTACTGAAATGAAAATCTTTATTTAGATCATTTATCCTCCAAAACTGCCAGGGACTCCCATTAGCAGAGAAAGGGTTAATTGTTCACCCTATAGTCTTTAAAATCTTCGTTGTTTACAGCATTATTAAGGATAAGAAATCCTTACCTTCCCTACGTTTTTGCGAACTACCACCACTGTCACAGTGAGGTTTATTGTTAGAAGTGCACAGTGGTGCCAATTGGCAGATTTAATATTGGGGATATGCATTTTTAATATCTAGGGGGGTAATTTGTCGTTTTTTCAATTTTTTCAAGGAAAATTCTCTTAAAATTTTTTTTTTTTAGAAAAAAACCCGCTGATTATACTAGCTCAGCTAAAATTAAAAAAAAAGTTGGTTTCTAAATTGGCAGGGAAAATTAAAAAGGATATTAAAAATAAATAAGGTCAACGAAAGAAAAGTGAATACTTTAGTTAGGCCACCACTAGCAATTACATACAGATTAAGGGAATAAATTAAAGGTGCCAATTATAATTTTTCGTTTCTGTTGTTGTTCGATTTTTTTTATGAAGATACAAATCCAGGTATTGTAAAAATACAATACCAAGGTAGTGTTAAAATCTAGGGGGCAATTGCATCCTCTTTCCATTGGTACCATTTTGTTAAACAAAGCTAATAGAAAATTTAATAAATCGATAAAAGACTAAAAAGTGACTAAAACGACGATTGGAATGTTGTTTAGTGAAGCAGCTAAAGTATAATTTAAGAATCTAGTCAAAATTTTTTGTCAAGATTTTAGTAATTTTTTTACCTGGTGGCATCCCTGCACACATGCCTCCAAAGCTTCAATTGTTCTTTCATTGTGAAAGATATTGGAAGATTGCCTTTGCTTCTTTCTTACTAGTGTTATTAGAAATCTGCCCCATGGCAAAAAAAAACTAATTTTTGAACTATTGGAAAAAGAATTTTCCTTTTGAGAATGAATGATATTTCTTTAAGAGCTGATAAGCGTATACTGCATTGATGTTTTTTTTTTTGCCATTTTGAACACTCCGAGGTACTAACAAGTTCTTTGTTGTGGTAAACCACCCAAAAATGACTGTGCTCAGATCCAAGCTGAATCGTTTCAAAAACAAAGCAGAGGCAAGAAGTGGCACCTTGTCCTTGAAAATGTTCCCCCCCCCTGCAATTTTAAAGCAGAAAGTTGGAATGATTACACCTTGCTTAAACCAAAAATATGCACTACTTTTCAGTCTGCATGGTTTGAGCCATGAACCAGGTCCACAGATCTTCAAACACTTTTCCCTCTGTAACTACCAGTTTTTTAGCCGAAAAGTAGGCATGCTGAACCCGTTTTGAAACAGATTCATACAAAAAATTTCTATCTGAGGGATAGGAGATGCTTCGAAATCCCTCCCCTGACAGTTTTCAGAAGAAATATAGACAAAAATTTTGTTCCTCACTAATACCAGAATTTTCACTGCCCCAAATAGAATATGATAATGGTGGTATTCCGAGGAGTTTTCCCTTCCTCTGACCATAAATCAGGTTGAAAACAATGGAACAAGTAAATTTGAGCTAAAGGAAAAAAGTAGATGGATTTTCAGAGGTAGCCACCACTTCTGAGAACTAACCTTCCACACTCAAGTCCCCGTATTTTATAGTAAAGGTTTTAGCAGGCTTTATTTCATTGCACGGGAATTTCTCCTATATTAATAGTGACTTGTAAGCAATAATCATAAAAGCTAGTTCGCCCTCAAGAACGAAAGTGGTCTACCTATCATTAGTTTCTGATACATTTTAGGATAGGGAAATGTGTCTTCACATAAGTGGTTACGAGACGATAAATGATTATCTAAAGAAGTACCGCGGTTTTGTAATTTATATTAAAGTGTTTATGTAACAATCACTCAAAGATATATAAAAAATGAAATCACATTTACCATTATCTACACAGGAAAAGATGATAGGTACTATGTTTTTAGGGAAAGTAATAAGGAATAGCCTGTGTAGTAGGTTCATTTAAACTGACTGTATAGATTGGGTCAAGGAACAGAGAAAACAGTTGGTTTTGAGAACCGAACGTATTTTAAGAAAGTCTTTTAGAAACATGGAAACATTTATATTTTTCTTCTTTTTTTACGAAAAAAAAAAATCTTCTTTAGACATACTGTTTTTCAAGCTTTAAGGAGTTGACAACCATGGTATTTGATGAATCGTAAAGAAACAAAATCGATTTTTTTTTATCGCAACACTTTTATTGAGTATGATAGCCATTTTGTTCAATCTAGAAGAAAGTTCTGGAAAGTTCTGTAAGATATGCCCCCTGGGCATATCTTACAAACTTTGCCTTGGGGGCTCTGGGGGGTTTGTCATCCTTAAATACATAATGTCCAGAACATTCAACTACGTTGAACAAAATGGCAATCTCTAAACTTTGATTGAATGTTTTTAGGAAAATGGTGCGCGTGTGAGGAGGGTTAATTACTCTCCACTCTCTTTCGACTATTAAAAAGGGCAATTTCAATTTCTAATCAAATGAGCCTTTTTTGAAATTTCTACAGCAACTTTCTATATAAACCTTATATGCCCCTAGTGCATAAATTACAACCCTTGCACTGAGGGCTCTGAGGGGGTTATCATCCTAAGATACCCAATTTCCAAAACTTTCGACTACGTGGAACAAAATGGATATCTCAAAATTTGACTGGGCGTGTTTGGGAAAATGGTGGGCGTGAGAGGGGCGTTAGTCGCTCTCCAATAACTTTCAACTATTAATAAAGGCACTAGCCCTTTCAATTTCCAATGGAATGAGCCCTTTTAAAGTTTCTATGACAACACTTTCAATAAAAACCTTATATGCCCCCTTACATCCCTTATATGCCCCCTTACAACCCTCGAACAAAGGGCTGTAGGGGGGAGGGGTTGTCACCCTTAAAGACCTAATTTCCAGAACTTTCAACTACGTTGAATAAAATGGCTATTTAAAAATTTTGATTGGATGTGTTTGGGGAAAAGGTAGGCGTGAGAGGGGGCTTAGTTGCCCTCAAATCACTTTCGACTATTAAAAGGGGCACTAGCCTTCTGAATTTCAAATTGAGTGAGGCCTTTTTCAAGTTTCTACGACAAAGATTTCAATAAAACCTTATATGCCCCCAGGGCGTAACATATAACCCTTGCCCTAAAAACTGTGGGGGGAGTGTCCTGCTCAATGGTATAATTTCCTGAACTTTCAACTGCGTGGAGCAAAATGGCCGTGATTTTAATTCCGTTGATTTTGAATTGAAGTTATCAAGTATTTTGCAATAGTTTGCATAGGTTGCATCAAGACATGGCTAATTGTAGACAGAGAAAAGCCAAGACAGATAGTCCAAGTAATTAAGAGGCAAATGTTTAAATGGCTGGGGCATGGGTAATCTCAAAATTTTTATTGGATGTGCTTGGGGAAATGCTGGGCGTGGAAGGGGTGTTAGTTGCCTTCCAATCACTTTCGAATATTAAAAAGGGCACTAGCCATTTCAATTTCTAATCGAATGAGCCCTTTTTGAAGTTTCTATGACAACGCGTTCTATAAAAACCTTATATGCCTCCAGGGTATAACTTACAACTATTGCCCTGAGGGCTGTGGGAGGGGGGGGGGGTTATCATCCTCAAAGACCTAATTTCCAGAACTGAAAACTACGCTGAATAAAATGGCTATATAAAAATTTTGATTGGATGTGTTTGGGGAAATGGTGGGCGTGAGAGGGGGGTTATTTGCCCTCCATGAACTTTGAATTATTAAAAAGGGCACTAGCTCTTTGAATTTCCAATAAAATAAGTCTTTTTTGAATTTTCTACAACAACACTTTCTACAAAATCATTATATGCCCCCAGGACATAACTTACAACCCTTGCCCTGAGGGCTGTGGGGGAGTGTCCTCCTCAAAAACATAGTTTCTATCTGGAAATCGACTACGTTGAACAAAAAGGCAATCTCAAAATTTTGATTGGATGTGTTTCGGGAAATGGTGGGCGTGGAAGGGGTGTTAGTCGCCTTCCAATCACTTTCGACTATTAAAAATGGCACAAGCCACTCCAATTTCCAATTGGATTAGCCCTTTTCGAAGTTTCTACGACAAATTCTTCGATACGAATCGCCCTGCTCTAAAGGGAAAAAATAATAAATAATGCATAGTGTCAACATCGTTCTTAGATGCCCCAAGGCATAACTTAAAACCCTTGCCCTGAGGGTTGTGGGGGAGTGTCCTCCTCAAAAACCTATTTTCTATCTGGAAATCAACTATGCCGAACAAAATGGCTATCTCATAATTTTGATTTGATGTGTGGGGGGAATAATGGGCGTGGAGGGGGGGGGGCTAGTTGCCCTGCAATCACTTTCGACTATAAAAAGGGCACAAGCCACTCCAATTTCGAATGATCCCTTTTCGAAGTTTCTACGATAGCTCTTTCGATACAAAGTGCCCCGGTATAAAACCAAGAAAAAAAATTATACATTGTGCCAACATCGTTCTTTACTTAGGTTGCGCTATTGCGCTGCCTATGATTAGGTCAGTAGACAAGCTAAGTTAATATCTAATCAGAGAATTCTTATCCAATCTAATTGGTGAATAGTCTTTCATTTATTCTGGCTTGGTTCGTTTGATTCAGTCTTTTTTCTGCTGTGTTAAAAGCTACTTCAAAAGGTTATTTTTCCTTCTTTTTTTGAGCACTGAAGACGGCTAGGTTGAAGTCCCGGACGAAATATCTGCTTCTGTCATTTTCTCTTATTTTCTGTCCACTGGCTGATATTACCCTCGTTTTTTTCGGCTATTTAATTTTATTACTTTTTTCTTGTTTGTCATATGTCAGTCTGATTGGTCAACTATAAACACTTTATCGTTCCGATAACAAGAGACTGAATCCAGACAAACGACCGTTTAAATCGGGTAATACAACTATACACAAAACAAAATCATATCCAAACCTGTTACTCCCAGCCTCAACGCGCTTTTGTGCAGTGAAAATTGCAAGCCCTCGTAAAATATGTCAGTAAATTATGTAAGATACCGTTAAATACGTAAAATACCGGTAAAATACGTAAAATACTGGTAAAATACATAAAATAGGTAAAATACCAATTCTACGGGGGTCTATAAAATTACGGTAAAATACCCAATTTTACTGTGGCCAATTTTACTAGTTACAACATGGATCAAGGTCAACACGCTCAATTAACCATATTAGTATCCCTTTTCATAAGTTTTATTATGATTCCAAGCCACAAAAGTCAGTTTTTCGAATAATCCTTTCTATTACCCAAGTATATTTTCCTCTCATTACCATTCCATTTCTGAATAAAATCTGCAGATTAAAGAGAGAAAAAACTTTGAAAGCACTGATGAGGGTGTTAAAATGACGCAAGTTGTCGAATACATGGTCACTAGACTCTAAATGCTCACTACTTAAAGCAATTAACTATTCGAAATCAAAGCTAAGATTTCCAACTTCGACAGGCCAAAATTTAGACCAAACTTAATTTTAAACTGAAAAAAGAGGATATTCAAGCACCCTTCTAGGAAATTCACACTTGACATCTAATTTTGGGCAATTACAACTTGATGGTGATATTCTAAACAGCAAGTTATAACTGTTTACTGTATCCAGGGTGTGCACATTGAGACGGTACACACAGCTTCAATTTTAACAAATTGCAACTTTCTTTATTTACAATCAAAACCCTCTTCGTGGATGCTGGCTCCGGGTACATTACTCAAATAAAATACAATACAAGTATTAATACATTAAGACTGAACTCAATTTTAGTTTGTTTTAACTTTTTACAGTTCTTGTGGGTAGCACAGCACTGTCAGTGACACTAACAGTTTCTAGATTTAACACTCACATTAAAACGCAAAAAAATCCTTTAGACTCAGTTTCCTATTTTCTTTGATCCAAGCTCTAATCATATCATAGGAATGTAATAGAAAAAGAAAATATTGTTCCGATCAGCCAAAAACTATTCGTTCTAGGACACCTTTCGCATGGTTATGCTCGTCCCTCAGTGTTTGGACAACTAAATATTTTCCATCCTCTGACGAATTAATTTTTATTGTAAATGGGCAATTCACTCGCAGTGTCCTGAAAAAAAAACAGAACAAAAAACGTATTATTAGATAACAAAGTAATAAAATTTCAGTCTGTAACTTGTGATTCCTAAAAAGCCTAATGTAGAATGGGGTGCTACCAATTTCATCTAACAAGCACTAAACGTCATTTCGTCGACAAGGAAAATCCGTCAGAACCACTACCCGTCAGAACGTCGACAGGCATAACATCGACACGTCAGGCATCGACACTCACAATCACTACCCGTCAGGACATCGACAGTCATAACATCAACACGTCAGGACATCGACAGTTACAGTCGCTACCCATCAGAACGTCGACAGTGATAACATGGACACGTCAGGACATTGACAAAAAATTCATTAGTTTATATAATAGTAATAAGTATCTAATTGTTTAGAAACAAATTTCGGCTATATATTAGCACATCAGGGGGGTGGCGGTTAAGCATAGCATATATAAAATACGTAGCCTAACCTAAACTAGGTACCTTTTCCCCCTAAACCCCAAAAAACTAGAGTTTCAAAATTTTAGATGTTATGACAGATATTGTCGATGTCCCTAGGTGTCGATGTCATGACTTTCGACGTTCTGACAGGTAGCGATTGTGACTGTCGATGCCCTGACGTGTCGATGTTATGACTGTCGACGTTTTGACGGGTAGTGGTTCTGACAGATTTTTTGTCGATGTTATGACGGATTTTGTGAATGTCCTGACGGTAGTGGTCCTGACGTGTCGATGTCCTGACGGTAGTGGTCCTGACGTGTCGATGTCCTGACTCCTTCCCATCAAGAATAATCCAAAAGAGAAAAAAAAAGTACATCTCCGGCCAGGTCATTCCTCCACTCCAAGGGCAAAAAGTAATTAATAAACAACAACAACAAATATTAAAAACAAAAAATAAATGGTATTGAAAGAAATAAACTGTGGAGAAGAAAATAAAAGGCTTGAAATAGACTAAAGGATACCAGCCAGCTATTGATAAAAACAAGAGCTGAGAATTAAAGCAGCCAAAGCTTGAATCTCAATTTTAGAATCAGCCGATTAAGAAAAGATTACATCTTTGGCCAGTTAGTTCTACAGACTCCTCAGGGGATAGTAAATTATAAGGAACAACAACAAAAATGTAGAATAATGAACAAACAGAATCCTTGAATATAAAGAGCCTGAAACCTGAAGAAAAAGGATTCGAACTGGCCTAAAGAAGTCAAAGCTTGAATCTAAAAAGAATTGCCCAAATCTCTGCATTTCAATAATGACATGGAAGTTAAGAGATATTCCTCCACTGTGTCTTTATCTACTTGTCTCATTTATAGAAACGTATTTATTTCATACAAAGGCCAGGAAACTGTTTCTGATGAATAATGTCTGATTAAAAAATCACTGAAATAATTTATGCTGAATACATGAAATGCAAGCGGCATTAGTCAGGAATATACTGAAATTTGTACTGAGTTGTCTAATTTTAATCCTAAAATAAGTATCATATCAAAACCTTTGGTCTCAAGCGAAATTATGAAAGTGTGAGGTATAGCCCTCAGGTTTCAGGCATCACAATATTCAAAAGAAAAAGAATAAGTCTGGTACTCGAAGACAACACGTAAAGGAAACAGATTTTTCAAACTTAAAAATGTGAATTATATGAAAATTAAAGAAATAAGAAGAAATATAAAATCACAAGAAGACTAAAAAAAAATACATTTTAAAATCTGCATTTTTATTATTTCGGGGACAGTCATTCAGACAAATCTCAGACACCTCACCCTATTAAACTTAAACATTAAACTAAAAAAAATTGTGTGGAAGGAAAAAAATTCCTGATAACTAATGGTAGTGGAGGAAATTTATCTGTCTGAAGTAACTAATGACAAGGCGAAAAACAGCATAAATTGCTTTCGGAACCATAATTGCAACACATTTTTCAACGTCTCAAGCTGAACAGATAGCTAAAACAGCTTCATGTGCTGCATATTAAATTTGAAGCCATATTATTTAGCTACCTGCTGCAATTTTTTACAGATCTATTTTTGTTGAGACCCCTGAAAATCAAACTGATTTTGTTGAAAACTCGAAAAGTTTACTCTCTCTCTCCATTGTAGCACTGTTATTTTATGTCAATGTTAGAAGCGTTTTATTGCTTTAAACTCTACCAGTTACATCAAACAGTTCGTGGTAACAAACTGTAAGTAAGGAGCGACCCGTCTCAATGGTAACCAATGGTAATCAAGTTTAGTCCTACTTATCAAAAGTTACGCGCCTGAGAAAATTTGGCTGATTTTCGAAAAAAGGGGGAAAGACCCCCTATGAAAATCACACCATCAGATTCAGCGTATCAGAGAACCCTACTGCGGAGGTTTCAAGCTCCTATCTACAAAACTGTGGAATTTTGAATTTTTTGCCAGAAGAAAGATCACGGATGCGTGTTTATTTGTTGTTTTGTTTTATTTTTATTTTTTTCTTGCCAGGGGTAATCGTATTAACCCATTGGTCCTAGAATATCGTGGGAGGGCTCATTCGAACGGAAATCAAAAGTTCTAGTACCCTTTTTAAGTGACAAAAAAATGGAGAGCAACTAGGCCCCCTCCCACGCTCATTTTTTTCCCAAAGTCACCCGATCAAAATTTTGAGATAGCCATTTTGTTCAGCATGGTCGAAAATATGATAACTATGTCTTTTAGGATGACTTAATCCCCGAAAGTCCCCGGGGGGAGGGCTGAAAGTTATGAACTTTACCCAATGTTTACATATAGTATTGGTTATTGGGAAGTATACAGACGTTTTCAGAGGGGATTTTTTCTGGTAGTGGGGGGGATTGGGTCCGGTGTTATGTGGGAGGATCTTTCCATGGAGAAATTTTTCATGGGAGAAGTGACATTGCTATGAAGGGGGCGCCGGATTTCCCAGCATTATTTAAATAAAGATCAGAAATTATATATAAAAAAACAAGTTTTTTAACCGAAAATAAGGAGCAACATCAAAACTTAAAATGACAGAAAACATTACGTATATGATTGGGTTCATCCCCTAGTCAATACCTCGTTGTTTAAACAAAGATTATTTAGTACTTTAATAAGATCTATTTATTCTAATTAACGGCATTTGTGATTAAGGGGTCATTTTTAAAGAATTGGAAAAAAATTCGAACTTAAGCTTGAAGAGCAAGGTATTGACTAGGCGACGAACCCTCTAATATACGTATTAAAAATGTATGAATATAGAAGTTCGTTACGTAAGTTAATTCGTAAGTTACGTATATTTATTACTAATAAAAACGTTCGTAAATAAAATTAAACAGGTTTCGAGAAACCCATTTAACCAAATAAAAGTAAAATTAATATTCAATTTTTTTTTTAATTATTCATGTACGGTGAGCCAAAATCAAAACCTGCATTAATTCGAAAACGTTCAAAAATTAAATAAAAAAAACAAGTTTTTTTAACTGAAAGTAAGGAACGACGTTAAAACTTTAAACGAACAGAAATTATTCCGTATATGAAAGGGGCTGTCCCTCCTCAACGCCTCGCTCTTTACACTAAAGTTTGACTTTCTCACAACTCTATTTTTTTTTAACAATGAAAAACTTTGGCGTAAAGAGCGAGGCGTTGAGGAGGGGACAGCCCCTTTTCTATACGGAATAATTTCTGTTCGTTTTAAGTTTTAACGTCGTTCCTTACTTTCAGTTAAAAAAATTTGTCTTTTTTTATTTAATCCTTTAAAGTGGCAAAGCAACGAGGTCAAAATCCAGTAAGTGAACTTATTTAAAAACAAAGCAATTTCCAATTCGTTACGAGCTTATTCTGTTTTCAGTGAACAGAATAGGTTAAAAAACAAACCGAATTTTGTTGTTTTAGTACTGCAGATACGTATAATATGTTATGGTTTTGAAACATTATTGTCATTTAGGACAGTAAAAATCAGTATTTTGCCATGTCCTGGGAAGATTTGAAAAATGAACACTAAGTCAATGTTTATATATTATTTGGTTCTTCGTTTCAACAGTGGCACTAAAGACCACGGAAATCTGATTGGAGAAGAAACTCACGTTTGTTTGAGAGAACACATTTAACAACATCTACCTTTACCCACCATAAAACTAAAGATTCTTATCATTTCCTAAATTAAAAACCAAGAATAATCTAAGGCCGTATCACTTGGTTAGTTCTGTCTTTTTCACAAACCCGGTCAGAGGATACTGCCCTTCATGCCCACACAACGGATTATTTAACTCTCATTACATCCTTTGGAGAAAGTCTTGAGTGGTCAAGGGTAGAATCTTTTCGTTTTTTTTTTCGTCCCTTTTATAAGCCTCATCCATGTAATTGATATTCAAGGCATTCCGATGAGCTTAGAAAACTGAAGAGAGTGAAGACTAGATGTTCCTATTCTACTTGTCATATAGGGAATGAAATACAGAATGATCCTACACGAGGTTTAAAATTAATGGCAGAATTCTAGGAATTTCGTGCCTCACTACAAGATTTATATTTAAGTAGTTACCGAGAATAAGCGAAGAATGGTATCACAGTGTTTTGATAAGTCTGAGAATGTGAATGTTCAGGTGTGTTTATTATCCAGCTTGTAATTTCTTTTTTAAGTCCTGTATTTGTTGATAGGAGAACTTTTTATGCCTATTTATGAAGAAAGAGTAGTCTGGGGCACCATTCCTTGGGTAGTTTTATCCCTTCAATACCTATTGTATATCACTATCTTTCAAATTGGGAAAAGAAGATAGCTTAAGATGTTTATAAACTTCTTTAGACATAATCTCAGATGGTGTAGACAGAAGTTTTGTCCCTTTTACAAACCTGATCATTGCCACTGCCATGTGCGTGCTGAAAACAGAACAGTTCAAAAGGTTTATTATCTCCTCGGAAAAGTCTCGAATGGTCTAGGGCAGTGGTTCTCAAACTTATTTAGAGACTGTACCCCTTTTTACCCACAAAACGTTTAAAGTACCCCTTCTCAGTTACCGGTACTAAGTAAACTATAGTTAAAATATTAAACAAGCTTAGAGCCTTTACCTTTTAAACTCAATTACACATCATGTTTAAGTAAAAACAAAAAGCTATTTTTTACTAACATTTCTATTTAAAACAAACATATGCAAAATTTAAAGAAAAAAAGCGCTTACTTTCAAAGAGATTAGTGAGAAGGATGAGCTTGTTTCTCTTTACACATTTATCGAAATTGGGTTATAACTTAGTTGAATACAATCTCAAATCATCTTCGACATTTAATTTCTTTCTAGATTTACTTTTAAGATAGGTTAAACTTGAGAAACCCTTTTCATATAAATAAGTAGTGGAAAACTCTTCAAGAAATTTAACAGCAGTGCTTGACAGTTCTTTGCATTTCTTCCCAATACTGATCCAGAAATCTAACAATGTAGTACCAACAGTGAATTATTTATTTTTCAGTGTGGGATCACATGAGACTTCAATGAGTTGCTCTTTTGAAAGGTGGTCAGGTTAGTGTCCATAGTATCAATATTAAATGGGCCATGTATCCAGTGTAACTTTTTCTCCAAAGGTGGAAAGTACTCTCTTATGCGGATCATCAATGCATTCAAATGCTTGCGCATATGTTTTTCTCATTATCTTGCAAAAATGTTTGTAATCTTTCAAACGGCTCACAATTGCTATTTACAACTTGTTTTTCCCAGAGAGTGACCTTTTTTTTAACCATTGTATCAGTTTTCTTTTCTATATAAAAAATACCAGAAACACTGCCCTACATGGAAAAATTCCAGATGAGTATTTCAAAAATATCACTTAAATAGGCCAATTTCAAAAGCCTATCAAAATCAGTAAGTACAGAAGACAGATGGGATTTGTGTTCGGTAAAAAAAAAATTTTAATTCTTCGTGGAGTTCAAATACACGGGAGACAACCTGTACACGGGACACAAAGCCATCGTACCTCAGTATGTAGCAATAAGTTATCACGGAGGCTCCCCATTTCCTGGCATAGAATTTAAGAGTAACAAGATTTTTGAGGCCCAGTTTCTATGAAGTCCACAATTTTAACACTCTAATCAAGGACATCTTTAAGTTCATCAGGGAGGTTCTTCGCCACCAAAGCCTCTCGGTAAAGTACATAGTGAGTGAACTTACACTCAGTTGAAACCTTTTTAACATGGCCTACAAGCCCCATGATGTGACTGCTCATAGCCGTAGCACCATCCATGCACACTGACTATGACTATGAAATATCTTCACCTTTTATCGATGTTTTAAGTGTCTTACAAAATAAAATATCTTCAAATACTTCAAGTCGAAAAATGCCACGTACAAAAGCGATCAGTTGGGCTATGCCAACGACATCCGTGGTTTCATCGAATTGTATAGAAAAGCAAGGACTACCTCGAATTGCTCCGACAAGTTGTTCTTTCGTGTCATACACCATATCACTAATTCTCCTTGAAACTGGATCATTTGATAATGAAATTGCTTTAATTCTTTTTGTCTCTTTCTCTCCAAACATGCAAGAAACAATTTCTGCTGCGGCGGGGAGGATTGGGTTTTCATCAATAGTATGATTATTACCAGCCTTCGCAATCAAATGACTAAATTTGTAAGATGCTTTTACAGCATTTTTATCTTCTTCTGCACCAGAAAACTGTTTTATTGTGTTTTTCCTACTTTTAAGATCTTCCAAAAGACGTTCAAAGTACTGTAACTCCTGTTTTTTTACTAAATTCTCAAGTTTGCCTTCAAAATGGCATTTTAAAACAAGAGGTTTCATAGATTTGTTTGATAAAATTTCAGAACAAACCAAGCATTGTAGGTTAGGCTCGTCTGAGCTTCGAGTCCAAGCAAAACCTAATTTTATGTACAACTCGTCATATTTTCTTTTTGTACTTTTAGATTTATTTGCAACTTTTTCGTTTTTTTACTTTTTCCTTGGGCTGCTCATTAGTAACAAGACATTCAGGACTACTTTCTTTTTGTAAAGTTGATAGCCCAGAACTTTGATTCAGATCTTCATGAGACCTTTTCTTTAGGAGCCATATATCCATTGTTAATTTTTATAGTAAAAATCACTTACGTACCTGAATCAATACACTGACGTACTGTTTGAACAGGATTGAGTTTCCGCATAATAACACAACACACCACAAAAATAACACAATACTGAGAGTGAGCTTGTAATAACAGGCAATACTACTGCAGTGCAGTGACACGAGAGACTGGCCGGCCTACACATCCACTCGGATGACTAAGAATTAGTGGCGCGCGCACGTCAACGTGTCCCTACTGAAGCGACTTGAGAGTCAAAAAGGGACAATTCTGAAATCTTTGCCAGTCCCAAAGTTAAAGTATTGTTTTATTTTTGTGTTGGCCGGCCGCGTACCCCCTAAAATTTCTTTAGGGGGTAAATTTTTTTAGTAGGCTTTGAGAACTACTGGTCTAGGGTATTGTTTCTTGGGTAGTTTTGTCACTTTTATGGACAGAATCAGAACCACTGCCATTTCTGTACCAATTATAATCCTTAGAAATTTGGCACGATTCTTCCGTCTCGCATTGGACCATAGAGTTACGTTTCTCTAGGATAATAATAGGAATTTCGTAATTTCTATGTAGCTTTTTTTTCTTGATGTACGGGCTCTCGACGCAAATAAACTACATTCTATTTTATAGATTAATTAAACAGTACATTAGCTTCTTTTGATTAAAACTCAGATGGTCTACGGTAGATTCTCTTGAGTATTTTCGTCTTTGTCATACACCTAATCTGTGACACTGCCCTTTTTATTCCAAAAATGAAGAACTTAGCTTTTTTTTATCAGCTCCAGCAGAAAAAAAATTGAAAGGTCTAGTAGTCTCTAACATTCTAAAATTTGAATTTCTTAAAAAAGAATGTCATGATAACTTGATCTTGATAAAACAGTCCCTAATTTAGCAAAAATCTAATTTTAAACAGTTGAGTACTTGAGTGGTTGCTAATTTGAATTCGTCTTTCAGTTTGTAGTTGATCATGCTGAAATACTTTTCTCATTCTTTGAACATGGGAAAACAAAAGGTTACATAAGAATCCAGTACATCCACTTTTTGAAAAATATTGCTTTTTCGACACTTTGAATAACTTTCAGAAGTTTAGAGAGCCATGGTCAAGAGATTAAAATTTAGAACTTCCTTTCCAAGGACAGGGTTTGAAGTAAGTTGTCAGTGTGCTTGGTAAATATCGTTTTAGGTTTGCCTTTTTCCACCCAAGGACGATTTAGAGCGTTTTTATTTTGCTAGTTCTAAGCGTGCTAGATATATGTCACTAGAAAGTTAGAGGCATATCCGTAGAGCTATACCGCAAGAACACGTAGAGCTATACTCTTGTTGAGTGGCTTTAGGGAGAGGGTTCTTTTTGAACCCTCTCCCCCTAAAATGGCAAAAAACAGAAAATAAAAACTCACCTTTTTTTCCTTTTTTTGACTGGAGAAGACCTTTTCCACAGTTTAAGGTTTTCCACAACCTTACGACCACCTCTCAAAAATGAATTAACCCCCTCCCTCCTTAAATGAAGATCCTGGGTGAAAACAAGAGAACAAGGGTGTTTTTTTTTATAGCTGGAACAACATATTCTTGAACGTTATCACGGGTTGTCTGATTTCACCGATGAGTGTCCGATAAAAATAAATAAGACGAAAAGATTGGATAAAATAAATACTAAACATATACAACAAATAAAAATCACAACATATAAATTTAAAAAAGTATAAACAAAATAAAGGCAGAATAAAAAGGAAAAAATAAACATTCATTATTGAGAATCTGAAACACAATTTGAACTTCTTTCCGACTTGTTGTTGTTTTCAGTTTACTTTCAGCTTTATTTCAAATTCTGGCCACATTTTTAAGCCCGTACAGAACATTGCTCTAAAAAGGAATGAACACTTAACGCGTCAAACCCTTTGTTGGACACGAAATGGCACTGGAATACAGCTTAGAAGAAAGAGAAAAAGGGACTTACGACGAACTTCTTTCTCCACTTGATTTCCTTTTGTACTTTTTTCCCCCTTGAACACAGCTATATTCTAACTTGTAATACACCAAACGAGGATCACATTTCAGAGCTTTTTTCATGATTTTCTTGTCAGTCAATGCTCGTTTAATTGTAATTGAATCCTTCGTAAAAACACGAATTCCTTCCTCAAGGCAGAATTGGTGAACAGATCTTTTTAGCTCTAAGAAGCTTTTAAACTTAGCACCACTACGCAATTCCAGGATACCTAAAAAAAGGTGCCTATTATTTTGTGGTTAAACCGAAAGATATGTGAACTATTCCAAGCCAAAGAAAAAACAAAAACTCTGCAGTTTTGAAAGTAAAAGATTCACTAGATAGAATTAGCAAAACATTTTTATTTTAGAAAATTCATACTCCACTAGGCTAATATGTAACAACCAAGTCAATTGTTTTTTTTCTGTTTTAGAATATTTAGATATGGTGAGTTGTTTCAAATTCGAAAGCAATGTATAAACTGTTGGTTCTGGAACCATGTTTTTTTTTTGAGGGGGGGGACTCTGTGTCCAAAAATTGAAAGATTTGTATGAACAATTTTAAAATTAACCGGGGATCGGTAGAATACATTTGCCATCCTGGATACACTCATGGATGATATGTTTGAGGCTTAAAAGGCTGCACAAAATATACCAGACTTTAACATAACCATTACCATTTGGAGAGCTTCCAAGATCTCAAAATCATACCACAATTTGATGACAACTTTGACTATGTGTGTAGCAAATGCTCCAAATCGTGAGGTTTATGGTAAAGGAGTTGAAAAATCGATACCTTTCAAAGAACAATGCCCACTCCTTCCTTTTCTCGCTACGGACCTGACTCGCATGTTTCATAGCAACGTTTCGGGAACTTAGCTTAACTCCTGTGCTAAGCAAAAGAATTTTATTGAGTGGCATAACCCCGGTGATCAGAAACATGAAATCAAGCGGCGTAGATTTGACAAAGTTGCCGAAGTTGAACGCCAAATGGCAGTCTCAGCTTTCAAGGACCTTGAGCAAACTCCAGAGGTAAGTCACCGATAGAATTTTTTTTTTAATAATACAGTAACCTTATAATTTTAATAATACAACAAACCTGTAGGAACGAAAATATACAGATGGAAAATGCCAAGTAAACAATTGCCCAAGACCGACCTAGCAGTGGAATTACTGAAAAAGAGAAGAGCGATGAGTACCTTCCGGCCGCCAAATTTTCTGTTCTTTAGGTTTCACTGTGATTAGTGAGTATTTAGGGACAAATCTGAATGTGGAAAATTCCGGCATCTCTGAAGCTAGTTGTCACTCGTTTAGAGTACTTTTTGTCTTGGTGACAGTCGATTCGTTCTATGCGGTGCCTTCGGCCCCCATTTTGTTTTTTGTGACATTTTGTTCTTTCATTCCCGACGAAATCAGAGCGGGCTAAAAAGACTTAGATCAACAACTCCAGGATCAAAACTAAAATCAATTACTTGCAAGGTAATTTCCATCCTGTGTCTTATGTGCATGAAGACCGGGAGCGAGCTGCTAGTGATCAGTTTGGTCTTTCTTTTACAATAATATTCAAGACTACAAGTTTCCGTTTTGCTTTTGCATTACATAAAAAATCCCAACAGAAAACATTAATACCAGTGAATAGCATAACGCAAGCCAGGATGGAACATATTACTTCGAGCGAAGGCTGCAAAAGACCACTTTAAACTATGGTATAAATTATAGAGGGAATTCGTTGTTACTCCCTCCAGCGTCTTTATTCCATGTTTAGGAGTACAAAGAAATCTTCATAACAAGTGACAGATAACCTAAAAGTAGACGAAATAGAACAAGTATCAGCTGAGATCCTACAAGACTCGCGCAACCTTTAGGAATCGTTAATGCAGTGCCAGCCACATAAAACTCGTATAGCCAATATACCAGCTGAGTATCAGACTAGACACTGCTCTAAGATTTTTCAGCTCCAAAGATGCAGAGCTAGAAAATGACGCAAATAACTCCCGAAATGAAAAATTTAACTTCTTACGTCGGCAAAAATACTGTTTTCTAATTGCGAAAAAGATGGTTAGCGAATTCATTTCGAAGGTACACCACTGTAAAGCTAAAGGTGCTCATGGTCTCACTACCGTCTTTCTTATCCATGAATCACTTATGCTTATGGAACACCTAAGGCAATTTTTTATAGTGTTTGTTTACACCCACACAGCTCCCACGTCTTTCTGTACCGATTTAGTTAAGTGCAATTATAAAAAAGCAAAACAATGCAAACAATTGTTTTAGCTTCTGGCCTATAACCAGTCACATAAAACTAAATAAACTGATTATTATGGAAAATACTTCTTCAAAAATTTATTGTTAAGTGTGAAAGAGAGCAAAGGCGATTTGGTTTGTTTAAAAATCGATCGGCAAAGAGAAGAAATTCGGTTGGGTAGTTGAAGAAATGTGTAATGTCGCGCTTTTGTTCCGTTTTATTCAGTGGTGCAGCCCTTGGCATTCCATATTCTTTTGTTAGTCCTTATTTTATTGCACTTTTAGGTTATTGGTACTCAAATAGCCCCTCGCGGGCGAAACTTTCCACCAGCGTGTTCACAGATCCTGTAAAACTGCACAGAGGCTCTATTAAATGTTTGATTCCAAGTCCCATTCTTTTTAATGTATTGACGACCACTGAGACAGAAAACATCGGAGGAGGTGTTTCTGCTGTTGCAATTTAAGCTTTAATTTCTAGCGCTATGAACTCCGACTGACTATTCCTCTCCTACATCTACAATTTACCTATAGGCAAATGCATCAAAAACAGAGTTCTATGTAATTAGTTTTTGTAAGTGTCCTTAAAAAGAAGCCGCGACACCTAACTTTAGACAAAGATAAGCCCAAAACCTTAAAATCATTAACATGTCTACTTATAAGGGCTCAGATAGCGAATAACATCCGTGCAGTATATACTAAATTTGTTTTGTTTGAAATTTACTTTTAATAAGTGTGTAAAGAAGTGGTTAAATTGCATTTGGCTGTTGCTTCACTGCATGTTTTGTATGTATCCCCTCTGCAGGTTTTGTTGAGTGTAAATTATAAGCAGAGAGTTTTTCTGCTGAAAATAATGTGAGAAGTTATAACTTAAAACGAAAAACATTCTATTTCGTAGTTAATGCAACATCTTGTTTCGCAAACCATAAAATCATATGTTAAAATCAATAAAATCATGTTGCTTCACAAACCATAAAATCAATAAATATTACTATACAATTTTAATTATCTAAGAAATTCAATTAAGTTAAATTTTCAGTGAAGCACTAATTTTCTAGAATTCTTCAAATATAGGGAGACATCACAAGCCAGTTTGTTTGAAACAGTTTTTCAAAACATGTTGCATTAACCGGGAAATAATATTTTTTCCTTTGGAGTCCAACTTCGCTCATTACTTTTATCATGAAACTTTGTTTTCTTTTTCAATTGATTTTTGTTATTTTTTTTGGGTTTCGCCCAATAACCTTCATAAAAAAGATCTTTTCCCAACTTAGGCGAAGAAACTATAGAAGTCAAAATGAGTTATTGTTAAAATAAGTCATTAAATATAGATTTCGTTTCGCATCTCTCTTGCCTCATTCGCATCTTCGTTTCGCAACTGTCAATTAAAAAAATTTGTAATTTTGTCACATAATGAGTCTATTGCAACTTATTATCCTTCTCATTTTTGGGCGTTGTAGACAAAAATTTGAATTACTTATGAAATATTATATTATATAAAATATAACCAGATTTTAGAAATCTGAAAAATATTTAAGACGTGTATCTAATATAATTTGCGGAAATTCGTGTTATCATTATACAAATTGTTATGCCGCAATGCAGCAAAGAATTTTGAACTCTTAAAAAAGAATATTTTCATTATTGTTACTTCTTGAACTAACATTTTAGGAGAATTGAATAGGTCGGTAAATAAATGGAAATTGCACCATTGGAATTTTCGTGATCAAAAACCTTAAATGAGATTATTACAATCCTCCACAATGAGCGAGGAGGAAGATCACTTTTTGCATATAAGCATTAAAGTGCCATATTTTTTCATTACCGCAAGCGGGGCGCTAGAAAGCAAATACATATTTGCAAAAAATCAGGATTACAATCTAGTTACCATGTCCACAAAGAAGAATCCTAAGCACTAGGCCGTTCTGTCCAATATTACAGCGTTTTTTTCATATTTGTTACTGTTCCCAATCGCTTGTTCTAGAAATTTAAGGCAATAAGATAACCATGACCTCGAAGTTCTATTACTATTCCATGCGCCTCTTTTTTACTCTTTTTAAATACAAATCTACAAAGACACGCTGATATGATCAAGAGCTTTGAATTGAGCCTGTTTTATCCCTATACGATGTTGTAGTTGCCTGCTAGTACTATAGGCGTCAATTGAGGGGAGTGTGGAGGTGGAAGCGTGTTCCCCTCCCCTAAATTTTGAATTTTTGTTTTCAGTATTTTCACTGAATTATGCCGTTTATGGTATTAGTAGAGTAGTATGTGCCATTTTGCTTAATGCCCTAGGAATTATCATGCTATTTGCTTAATGCACTAGGACCATGCTATTTGCTTGCCTTTCCTTGGTACCTTTCCAAACGAGCGATGATTCCCCACTGGCTCCTACACATTGCGAAAAGCGACCAATCCTTTACCTTCCCATTGACCAAGCATGTTTTGAAACTATAGTCAAGGATGTATAAGATGATCAGACTGGTCTTTTGCTCTTGATGTCAAGTGCGCATGGAATTAGAGAAGAACCGTACAATAAAACCTACGTCTGAGGTACTACAGTATCACATGGACCTTGCAAAAAGCTGGCAAGGTATCGTGCAGCCTAACATATTTTAAGAGAATGATCGGAATTATATAACTCAATCAGATTGGTTTTTGTTATTGTTGTCAATTTCACAAGGAGTTGCACTTCAGCTTCACGTGGATATTTTTTTTTAAAAGCTGGCAACATGTGAAGTGGTTCAACATGTTTTGGGAGTATAGTCGAAATTATATAACTAAACCAGACTGTTTTTGAGTCAACATCCGTTTTTTAGGGCTCCAATCAGAGACGTCGGAGGTTGTTCAATATACGGTAAGTTGATTGGTGATTGGTTACAAATAAAAGGACTGAGTTTTTGTTCGTCCTGGAAATTTTGTATATAATGCTCATACCTTACGATTTAATTTTCATAATGATTTGATACATCATAGATAATACACTGAATATTATTAACTTTAATGCAATGGATACGTAAATTTTAAATATGGGTACAGCTTACTAAATTTCTTAATTTATTTCCAAATAAAATCATTTTAACATCCCCCTAGTAAATTCAAATTTCAGGGGGACATAGCCCCCCTCCCCTCCAACAATACAAACCCTACAATAGTATGAGTATACTCGCTAGAAAACGCAAAGTACGCTCTTGTTATCCTCTATGTAAACCTACCCCCCCCCCACCCCCCCTCCTTTGTTTACGATTTTAATTCTATAGAAATAGTTATCTCGTTCAAAATGTCTCTTTTCCCAATTGTGTATTTAAGATGTATTGTCTTTTTTCCGGTCTAAAACCGCATGTGTTTATAATTACAGAAAAGGGTCCTTTTGGAAAGAAACTTCACACGTCTTATCACATAGATTAATGCCACATGTCTTTGTGATTCAAGACACATTCGAAAATAGATTGTTTTTTGGCCAAATTAGAGGAGATATTCTATTAAATGAATGCAAATGGGGTTTCATAGATGATTAAGAGGCTTTTATAAAAATGTAAGCCGGGGAAGTAATTCTAAAACCATCTTTTCGAGGTGAAAAAACAAAACTATTTCGTCACATAGAAAGTAAGGGGGAGGGAGAGGGGAATTCTTTGTGCAGACTAATTTTTCCTTCTGTAAAAAAAGGGAATCGTTTTTTCCATGCTATTTTTTTTTTCTTTTTAAGGAGGAAAATTCCTACAATTACTCTCCTCCTCAAAAGAAGGCTAAGGCTAATGGCATTACTCCAATGCTGCAACAAGTGGAGATAACTGGCCCATCGGGAACCACGCGAATACAGTCAGGTCAAAAACCGAAAAGAGAATGGGTGGCTGCTCACAGGATGGTGAACCCCGCTGGCTCATCTATGCAAGAAACGGACATCACCGCCCTATCCGACACACAAGTACAGTCTGAATTTGGAAATGTATGTATTTTTACCTAATGTACTTTACGTTATTGCTATTACAAATAGTAGATTGTCAAACGAGTAGATTTGTAGGAAAAGGAATCTGATCGCTATTTTTTATGGATGACTAGATTTGTAGGAAAAAAAAGAGTCAATTTTTTTTTACTAAGCTATTAAGACAATCATTGAGTTGATTTTTTTTTTACCATATTTTATTGCTATAAGTCAAACGTTGCGATGTGTGTGTGTGTGTGCGCGTGTGTGTGAACGTGTAGGTGCATACGTGTGTGTGTGTGTGTGTGTGAGTGTGTGCGCATATTTGTGTGTGCATGTGCGAGTGTGTTCGCATGTTTGAGTGCGTGTACGTGTGTGTGTGTGCGTGTGTGCTATAAACAAAATTTTCAATTTATTATGAATTTGTTTTGTAAATATTACTATAATCAAAAATTCTTAATTTATTGTGCATTTGTTTGATAAATACGAATCAAATTAAGAAAAAAAAAATTAAACGAGTAGATTTGTAGGAAAAGGAAGCTATTTTTTATGGATGACTAGATTTGAAGGAAAAAAAAGAGTCAATTTTTTTTTAATGAGCTAGTAAGACAATTATTGAGTTGATTTTTTTTTACCATATTTTATTGCTATTAGTCAAACGTTGCGATGTGTGTGCGCGTGTGTGTGTGTGAACGTGTGTGCGCATACGTGTGTGTGTGTGAGAGTGCGCATGTGTGTGTGCATGTGTGTGTGTGCGCGTGTGTGTGTGTGCGTGTGCGCGTGTGTGTGAACGTGTGTGCGCATACGTGTGTGTGTGCGTGTGTGAGTGTGTGCGCATACGTGTGTGTGAGTGAGTTTGTGCGCATGTGTGTGTGCGTGTACATGTGTGTGCGTGTATTATTAACAAAATTTGTAATTTATTATGCATTTGTATTGTAAAAAATGCTATAAGCAAAAATTCGTAATTTATTATGCATTTGTTTGATAAATACGAATCCAATTAAGAAAAAAAACAACATTAAACGAGTAGATTTGTAGGAAAAGGAATCTGATCGCTATTTTTTATGGATGACTAGATTTGTAGGGAAAAAAAGAGTCAATTTTTTTTTAATGAGCTATTAAGACAATTATTGAGTTGATTTTTTTTAACCATATTTTATTTCTATTAGTCAAACATTGCGATGTGTGTGCGCGTGTGTGTGTGAACGTGTGTGCGCATACGTGTGTGTGTGAGTGCGCATGTGTGTGTATGCGCGTGTGTGTGTGTGCGTGTGAGCGTGTGTGTGAACGTGTGCGTGTGTGTGTGTGTGATCATGTGTATGTGCGTGTTCGTGTGTGTGTGTGCGTGTGTGTTATTAACAAAATTTGTAAATTATTATGTATTTGTTTTGTAAATAATACTACAAGCCAAAAATTTTAATTTATTATGCATTTGTTTGGTGAATACGAATCCGATTAAGAAAAAAAACAACATTAAATGAGTAGATTTGTAGGAAAAGGAATCTGATCGCTATTTTTTATGGATGACTAGATTCGTAGGAAAAAAAAGAGTCCATTTTTTTTAATGAGCTATTAAGACAATTATTGAGTTGATTTTTTTTTAACATATTTTATTGCTATTAGTCAAACGTTGCGATGTGTGTGCGTGTGTGTGTGTGTGAACGTGTGTGCGCATACGTGTGTGTGTGTGTGTGTGAGTGTGTGCGCATGTGTGCGCGTGTGAAAGAGTGTGTGAACGTGTGTGCGCATACGTGTGTCTGTGAGTGTGTGCGCATGTGTGTGTGCGTGTACGTGTGTGCGTGTGTGTTATTAACAAAATTTGTAATTTATTATGCATTTGTTTTGTAATAATGCTATAAGCAAAAAATTTGTAATTTATTATGCATTTGTTTGATAAATTCGAATCCAATTAAAAAAAAACAATTGTTTGATAAATCCGACTAAGAAAAAAAAATAGTGTGCTTTAATTGTGATAAAACTTTCCTCAAAGAAAAAAATTGTTTGATAAATCCGACTAAGAAAAAAATACTTTGCTATAATTGTAATAAAACTTTCCTCAAAGAATAAAAAAAAATGTTTGATAAATCCAACTAAGAAAAAAAATAGTGTGCTATAATTGTGATAAAACTTTCCTCAAAGAAAAAAAAACTCAATCTATTCATTTTCTAGTTTCAGGGGGAAGCTACGAAAACAACTGCCTTCCCTGGCCCAGGACTTCGAAATATCATGGGTAATTTTCCCCTCTCGCTCGATAATGTTAGTGAAGGTACGTCATTTAATATCCCCCTGGATTTTCAATTTACAACTGGAGGAATGAACAGGCTTCTGGGAATTATTGGACCTAATTCTTACAACAACTCTTTTCACAATAATTTTTCAATTATCGAATTGAATTTTCTGCAAATTCTTTGAGTACATGAAAATAGCGTCATTTTCTCGGAAGTGCGTTACTTTTTTTGTTGGAATCTGGTCTAGGTCACTTACAAACAAAAGGGGTAGATTTCAATCCCCCCGAGGAAAACCTGGTTGACGGGAGTGTTATTTTAACAGACCCTGTAAATGTTCTTCATACCTAGATCGACCAAATTCGAGCACTTATTGAGATTCAGATTCAGAAATGGGGGGAGTCAAGGGGGGGGTTGTTAAGGCATCAGTAAATCAAAAAGTTTACATACAAAAGGGGACGTCTGGAGACATTTTTAATTTGCATTTTTCAACTGGCAATCAAACTTTTTACCCTGGTCTAAATGAATTTGAGGGTAACTTTTTCAATTGGGTTAATAAATTATTATCAACTTTGGACACATTTAACGAGAGGGGGAGGGGGGCCACCATTTTATACATTGAACGCATGGATCTGAATCTCAGTAGATTTAAAAAAAACTTTATTTTAAGGGAGGGCGGGGTAGTCGACAAATAAAATGCCACCCAGATTTGTCGGCTACAGGGGGGGGGTTCAGGGTTTCGGATTTGACACGGGGCTGCAATGCTTTAAATATGCATTTTTAGCAGCAGCCCATAAAACATTAAAAAAGATTCAATAATAAAAAATCTCGACAGACTTGCACGTAACGGTGGAGAAATTTCCCTAAAGTAAATTTTGATTGTTTAGAGGGAAAGTATCCGGTGTCTTTAAAAGAAATAACCATATTTGAAAAAGCAAATGAAAATCTTGGGTTGGGGTGGTTGTTCTCCAGTATGACACAGAATTTGTAAATGGGGGAAAGAAACCAAATAAAAAAGGAGTTTTATATTCAGTTAGGACACCGTTGGTAGATAATGTTAAAAATTGGCTTTGGGTTATTTATGAACCTCCCAAAGATGTAAATTCCTATGGTAATTTTTTCCCCGTTACGGCAATAAGTCGACTCTTATCCCAAGGTGATCAGAAAAGGGAACGTCACTATTGCCCCATGTGTCTTTCCCCATTTAGATCTGAACAAACATTGACGGATCATATGAGATATTGCAAAATTCATGGCAATCAAAGAATAGAAATGCCGGCAGAAGGCAAAGATACTTTACAATTTAAAAACTTCCAAAATTCCCTGCTACAGGTTGATAAAGTATCTTTAGATTGTGAATCAAGACTGGTGGAGGTATCAGACCCATCAAGGCCAAATATAGTCAAGGAGCACAAACTAGTTGCGTGTTCCTATGCGCAAGCCCGTCGCGATTCTAATAATAAAATGCAGCTGGAAGTTTTTTTTTGCTATGGATGAGGAAGGTAGCATGGAGACTCTATTGGTGTCTTAAAATAAAAACAGTAAACGGCGCATTTCACGATTGTTTCACACCAAATGCCCAATGACATTATCAGATATGGAGCAACGGGCAATAGAAAAGGGAACAGCTTGTTGGATTTGTAGGAGTGCTCTTGCCCCAAAAGACGCTGTCCAGGATCACAACCATCCTATTGACCCCAATTCAACGGGGAAAAGTAACTTTCGGGGGTTGGCTCACAATTCATGTAATTTAAAAATTAAACAGCAACTCTCTCTTCCGGTTTTTATACATAACTCTAACTACAATCTAAAGCATGTGCCACCAACTCTGGCAAAGTTAAAAAAAAATGGAGCTGTGCATTACATATGGGGCATAGAAAACTTTTCCAACAAAGTATTTCCGAAATCGTCGGACAAATTGCTTTTTTTGGAATTTAAGTGGAAATATGTGTAAGACGACATTGAGTACACGAATAAAATTCGTTTTTTAGATTCCTACAGTTTTTTCCAAAAATCATTGAGCGAATTAATTCAAGTGCAGAAAAACCATGACGGCTGCAACACTTTCCCCCTTCTCAAGCAACAATTTCCAAATGATTTATACGATTTGTTGACGGTCAAGGGCATATATCCTTATGATTATTATTGTTCCATGTCGAGATTCGCCGAGGAAAGTATTCCCTCAATCGAATCGTTTTACGACAGTACACGATCGTAGGTGCACCCCTGCTGAATACAGTTTTGCTAAAAAAGTGTGGGCAGAGGGAGGGTGTAAAAATGGGTTTGACTACTGCAAGCTGTATTTGTCGAGTGATGTGTTAACTTTGTTAGACATTATGTGTAAAAATACGGACAAAATCTATGGGGAATTTAATCTTGATTTAGGGTATTATTTTTCATATCCTCATTTGGTAATGGACGTCATCCTAAAAATTAGCGGGGAAAAAATCGGACTAATCACCGAAATTAGCTAGCATTTGTACCTTGAGGGTCCATTGAGTAATTGGGACTTTTTTCATGGGGATCGTATACGAGAAACCGATACACTATAAAAGAAAACGATAGCAAATTTAGATGTAGTTTTACTTGTTCTTAATTCTCTATACCCCTCAAACAAACATCATTATGCACTACCCTGCGATGACTATAAATGGCTCAATGACCCTCAAGCTCCCCATTTCCCCAACATTGACAGTGTTGAGGAGAATGGACCGGTTAGATAGTTTTTTTAAATTGATGGGGAGATACCAGTTGAGCTTCACGATTCAGTAAAGGATTTTGTTTTCCCATGCATCAATAGACCTGTGACTAGGCAAACTTTAAGCCCCCGAATTAGGTTTTTAGTACAGATAGACAGATTGCAATGGATACCTTCAATGTATAAACATTGCCGACCTTCTGCCGAAAAAAATATTGTTATAGATCAGTGGCTTTAAAATGGATGTGCAACAACGGTTTCAACGTCACAAAGGTTCATAGAGCCCTCCAGTTTAGTCAAAAACCCTATCTGAAAACGTTTGTTGACACCTTTGTAAAGAAACGTTCTGAAGCGCAAACGAAAGCCGAAAAAGAAATTTATAAGCTCATTTTGAATTCGGCTTTTGGTAAAATGTGTGAGAGTGTTCGTAATAGAAATCGTTGTGACATCGTGACCGATCCCAAACAATGTGCTCGAATTATTGCCGATCCAAATTAAACTTCCTTCACAATCATTGGCCCGGACATGGTACTATTGAATAGAAAAAAAGAAGCATTGTCTTGAATAAAAATATTGCTGCAAGCAGTGCAATCTTGGAGATCTCTAAAAAGCTCATGTTGGAATTCTACTACAATGTGGCTAGGGTACAGTGGCCGGAGAAGGGGCAAGTAGAGGTCTGCTACGAGGACACAGATTCTCTACTGCTAAAAGTAAAAACTCAAAATCTACTTGATGATTTGGCGCACGGTGAAATTATCAGCTCACGGACGGACTACACCAATTTGAGTGGGCTTTACCCAGAGCTAGTCAAACGTCAGGCGCCAAATCAGCTTTTATTTTTTAAATCAGAAACGGGAAGCGACATGATTTCCCGTGGTATGTTTGTAAGTACGAAGGTGTACTTTATACAGACGCATGGCGAGGAAATCAAGAAACGTTGCGAAGGAGTACCCACGCGCTATGTGGAGAAGAATTTCGACATGGACATCTATAGGAATTGTATTGTTAAAAATACAATTCCACGAGCCAAATTGCAGGCAATTCGTTCCCTCAACTACAGGAACTTTACTGTAAAGGTAGAAAAAATTGCCATGAGTACCATTTCCGACATAGTCTATGTTTTTCAAGACGATGTGACTACCCTCCCCCTGGGACACTATTTAACTGCCGACCGAGCCGAATGTGTTAGCCATAGGGAAAGTCTCGGTTTGAGTAAAGCCCAATAAATTTTTCCCAAAACCTTGGGGGGCCTCGCGGGGGGGTGGGGGTGGGGGGGGGGCTCATGGCCAGGGGGGGGGGGCGAAGCCACCAGCGGAGGGGCGTACCGCCACTACCAAAGTTATCTTTTTTTTACTTAGAGCAGATTTTTTTTGTGCTTTTGTAAATATACATGTTTCATTGAAAAGAAAAAAAGTGATATTATTTTCAGTTTTTTTTCTAGTGCATTTTTTTTATAAATAACTTTTAAAGGTGTATTTTTCTTTTTTTTCTGTAAAGTGCTGTTTATAATACAAGAAATATGATTCTTTATTGATTTTGTTCTTGAACAGACTAGTAGTAATAGGGGGAAATTATTTAGTCATTAGACAACTATAGTCTACAGTTAGTTGTCCAAATGAACTGTTGAAGGGAACATGTATCACTTTAAAACACCATTCAGATTGTTTCTTTTTGGGCCCTCAATGTTGGGCAAAACAAGACTCTTAACTAAAATAATTAGAAATTGCGATAAAATGTTTGTGAAAAAGCTAAAAAAAACATACTATTGTTACATTATTTGACAGGAGTCATACGATAAAATAAAAGTAATTGCCACGACGGGATTGGTGCAGATACAATTCATACAGGGACTTGATGTTTTCAACATTATTGAAGCAAACTCTTGGCTGATTATTGACGATCTGGCTGAATCTATTGAACAATGGTCCCAGGAAATGCTGAAATTGTTCACCGTTTGCTCTCATCATGAACAAATTTCCATTACTCTGGTTCTACACAATCTCTTTCATCAGAGCAAATGTATGCGAACACTTGTATTGAACTGCACCTACTATATCATCTTCACAGTAGTTCGTGATTCTAGCTTCCTATTAATCCTCAATAAGCAAATCTATCCAGGTGCCCCCAAAAATCGGTTATCAGTATACAGTCAGGCAACAAATAAACCCTAAAGCTACATCTTATTAGATTTTGATCAAAATACACTTGAGGTTCTTTGTTCAGTCACAGATATTTTTGGCAATGAAATTACAGTATATCTCCCCGTGAATACTAAAACAGGCTATTAGTTGCTATCATGACACTGAAGAAACTACATGAAAATACACATATATTTTCCGTTCTAAGCACTTCAAAACCCCCACTCAGGAAAGCCATACTTAAACATGGCATTGAAAATGATTTCATTAATCTGATATCTGAGCTTTGTTTAAATTTGACCGGGGGCAATATTGAACTGCCAGAAGTTGCTAAGCATCCGGCAATCCAGCATCGTTCCATTATACGTAAAAGGGTCTATAAAATGAAAGGAAAGAAATTAAGAATGACATGTCTTCTTAAGCCGGGTAGTAGATTTTTTAAACTTCTACTACAGATAAGTGCTAGACCTGTAAAGAGTTTTCTCTATAGAGAGACTGGTCAAACCCTACAAATTTACTCCCGTAGAACTCACTCTCCCACCCGTCGAACACTTTGAGAGAAATCTGAGTAAATTCATTTACAACGAGAATATGTAGGACGATAAAAAACTGCTTTTACTTCAAGATGCACTTCACCGAGTGAACAAACATAAGCCCTGTCGTGCGAAGGCCTGTGGTATTTATAAAAAAGAATTAAAGTATTCACAAGATTGTGTTGCTGCTGCTTCTACTGGAGAAAGTTTAAAGAAGGAGGATCGGGTAAAATTATAATCGAATTTCGTAAAGAACTGGCAGATCTAATAGATTGATACTTGAACACAGCTCATAGTATATCTGTGAGAAAGTGGCCAAGATCATATTCAAGTGGATAACAATGGAAAAGAGTTTATAGTTAAGGGAAAGAGCTATTATCTACTTAATTTAATCTATGAAATGGTTACAAATCGTAAGGGACTATTATCATTTGACACTCATTTATACAACTTTCTAAATACATTAAACTTCCCAAAAGCCCTAATTAGCAATAAGCAAATTCAAATTCAAAAGCCAAATGAACTTGTATCCTCGTGAACAGCATTAAAATATGAACATGAAGAAGAAGAAGATTTTTAAATCAATCTTGGAAAATACTAGCACACCTAGTGTAAACTTGACAATGGTGGTGAGGAGCAGCAGTACACCATTGATAGCTAGACAAAAGCGAAGAGGTATCAAGTCAACGTCACCCCCATCGCCAACCACCAGTATACAAAAGGGTAGCGGACGTTACACTACACGTTTACATTCAAAATGGTTGAAGTTATGAAACGTGTTTATGAAAATATGGGTTAAGTGGGGAGTTTAAGTTCCCCACCACTCTTTCCAAAGTCACTGGTGTTCACGCTAAAAGCGTACAAGACTATCTACAAAATGAATCAAGTTACACTCTGCATAGAAATCATAGGCTTCGTGCTAATCATTATCGAAAAACTAAAGCCTTTTTCCCATTGCAAATAATGCAAGCAGATCTCCCAACTCTAGATGAAATTCAAAGATGTCACAATACACCTTACAAGTACATTCTACTTGCAATCATTGTTTTTAGTCGCTATGCATATGCCATTCCATTGCGCTGGAAGAGAGGTGTTGAAGTTGCTCAGGCTATTGAAAGTATTCTCGAACAGGATTCATATAAAAAATTCAAACGGGTCGCGGTAGTGAATTTTTTAATACCCATTTTGAAAAAGTACTGGCGAAATATAATACACTACTGTATGTTAGTCATAGTCCTGTAAAAGCTGCAATAGCGGTACGATTGATAAGGCCTATTTAGCTTTTAATTTCAAGATATTGTAGATTGAAAAATACATCTGCTTTTATTCATGATTTAGATAAAATCATGTTGATTTATAATCAACGACCTCCTCGATCATTGTCCAATTCAACCCCAACGGAAGTTCATCATTCTGATCATGATACAATTCACACTTTTCTTAAACAATATTTCAATGAAGCGAGTGTCAAGAAGAAAAAATTCAATGTTTGTGATACTGTTCGAATCAATAGGACAACTAATGTTTTTGAAAAGGGTAATTACTTGTGGTCCACAGAACTTTTTAAAGTGGCAAAAATCCTAGACACTAAACCCATAACTTATCGTTTGCGTTGTCGATTGTATTCTCAAAAATACCTATGACATCCTGAGAAAGAATCGTGTGTATGATATAAAAGATATACCATATCGATTGGTCACTCTTTGTCGACTATAAATGGGTTGAAGCACTTAAATCTAGCGAATATCCACATGTCAAATTAAAATATATTGAATATGATGATATGAGAGATTTGTGTCGTGCAATCAATAGAAAAATCTCATATCATAGGAATGGTACATTCCATTTTAATTATTCATTGGAACACGATAGGATTTACATTACTTCGCCTGCTGACACTGAAATAATTATTCTCAATGATAATCTGAGAGACCTTCTTGGCTTTAAACAGAATATGATCAATGGGGAAAACACTGGCACTGTATACGGGATGGATCAAGTTTTTTTCACGGATTATCCACCTGCTTCCGCCTCGAAAACTTGATAATTTCTCTGTGCATCCTCTGTGGAAACTTTGAAATTTATTAATTCAAATGTCCCTATCCTACGTGTTCTTGAACGAAAAAAAACTCACGAACTTATTCATCACTATGACATAAAGCATCTTCAGTATGTTCTTGTAAACCCTTCTTATTTGGAACTCTGTCAGTTAATACTAAGAAGTGAATTGGGCGACCCTCTAGCAATAACAAAAGGTTTATCAGTGATTACATGTCATTTTTAAACCATTGTCAGCGACAGCACAATCACCTAAAATCAACAATAGAAGAATTCCATTTGTCTGTCCCGATATCGATTGCTATGTCGGTGCTTTGAGTCCACGTCAAATAGGCAACGGATTGGACTACTACAAGGGGCGTACTACAATTTCTGGCTATGGTCTTGTTAGCTGGTTTGCTAGGCCATATCGTTCTGTATTACCCGTTGCCAGAAAATATTTTGTACCTGCTGCATCAAATTTTGCTGCCACAACACTACAGGACTGGGGGTCGGGTAAGAATTTCAAGGAGTTTTAAAGAAAATATTAGATCTTCAGCAAGAGCAGCTGGTGAGCAAATAAAATCTTGGCAAAATGGGGAGGGATTGAAAAGGATGCATGCGCATCATTCACTTATCAGTCTCTACCCAGTTGGGAAGCGAAGGACATCAACAAGGACTTTGAGGAATAAAACAAGGAAGACCAATAAGAAGAAGAAGAAAAAGAAAAATATTGTTAGATCAAAGAAGGAATTGTTCTCTTAAAATGACTGATCTCCCCCTACATGGAATCATATCCATCAATCAGTTCCTCATTGAATCTATTCAAAGCTGAAAATGTTGATGTCAGCGTCAAGTATGGGTATTATGAACAATTTCATTCCCAACAACCCCTCTCGGAAAATATACACTTTCAAATATTTTCGAATGAAGACTTTTTCATTGATTTGTCATCAACATTTATTGACTTAAATGTTGTGGTGAAGAAAAGGCAGATAATGCAACTCCAAATGTTGGCGATGGTCTCTCCTAAGAGAACTGTATTCTACACAACCTGTTCAAACAAATTAATGTATTTATTAATGGAACATTGGTGAGCACTAGCAATAATTTATCTAACTATGCAAGCTACATACAATTTATGATGATGACACCAAAGGCATACAAGGAGTTGAGAGGACAATCATTGGGCTATGAATATCGATCAGGTGTTGATACTGATGGTGAGTTGACTACTGCGGTGAGCCATGAGTATCATCTGGCTGGAAAATTAAATCATGAGATATTCAACATATCCCAATGGTTACACCCCAATGTCAAGATTGACATAAAGTTGCAACTGGCCCCATCGAAGTTCATTTGAGAAAAACACTTCCTGCAGCACCCGATGCAAATATCTTTATCACATCGGCAATCCTCCACGTTCAAAAACAACAGGTTATGAGCTCTGTTGCATTGGCAGTGGTTAAGCTAAGAGCCAATGGCAACAACATTAAACTTCTTGTCCCCCATACAATCACCAATCAACCTCACATTGCCGCCGGTTCACGTAGCTATACCGATTCATCATTTATCAATGGAGAAATCCCATCAAAATTGGCTTTGGCCTTTGTGAAGAGTGGCAGTGGCGTTGGATCCTGGACTGAATCGCCCCATGATTTTAATTGTTTTGGTCTATCTAGCCTTGTGTGCAAAGTGAATGGTATTCCACTGTACACTCTATCATTTGACAAAAAACCCTATAGAAATCTGTACGAGTTGACCATGCAATCCCTAGATCATGACTCTTAACTATTTGGAAATGGAATAACCGATTCAATGTTTTCAAAAAATCATGGGGTAATTGTTTTGGACTTGTCAGGGACTCAGGATATGAGCATAGTACGAACAGGGAATGTACGTTTAGAGTGTACATTTTCCGATGCTTTGACTGAGAGCATCACGCTAATATCACTGGGTCAATTTGAAACCTATTGGGAGATCACATCCGACGGCAGTGTTCTACTAGACCTAGCACCATGAACACAAACCAAATAATCAACGTATTTAGTATGGATCCATACATGTCCCAGTACAAGTCCTGTTGCATACCATCGGACTTCATTGAAAAAATTCCAAGTGTTAACAACACCCTAATCATTGTTAATAGCAGTCCATCGACTTTGAAGACAGGCCATTGGCTATGCATCTTTCAAACAGCAAAGAATATCGAATTTTTTTGACCTTCTTAGCTTATCGTATAAACTCTATACACCTTACATCAGAAAATTCACTGAGAACAGTGGGAAAACTATTATTCAAAATCAAAAGAGAGTACAAAGTTGAAAGACTAAGACATGTGACCCTCGTTCACTACTCTTTTTCATATTCAAAAGTCGTGGCTATACCTACAGACACTTTCTCAACATTTATGTTGACTTACCTCGATTGAACGACTTTCTAGTGGAAAATATACTTACAAGCGTATTTAATATTGATTTTAGTGCCCTACGAATAAAATGTTCTAAAAATGTATGTGAAATTGTTTATTAATAAAAATAATTTATGTACATGATAAAAACGACTTTTCTACTCTTTAGATTTCATCTTCTACTAGGTATTTGTCGACAGCAACTAATGCAGGTAGATTATCCGAATTCACAGTATACTGATCCTGATGTACTGCAATGTCAGGGTCGCATTTTCTACAATAGAGTGTAACTTTACTCTTGTCATATCTCTTTGTATAGTCAATGATACTATTCTCATTCATTCTATAGAATTCACATGTTTCAATTTGCTTATTTGAAGTAATGTCACAAACAATGTCCTCAAGTGGCGAATCACACTCCGTCACAGCCAAATAAAAATCAGTGGGCTTATAATCATAGTAGTCATTGTCTTCACAACGATGACGAAGAAACCAAATTCTTTTGTTGTTCCAACAGTTGAATCGCTGACCCGGATCCTCCTCCCAGAACAATCTAAAACCACGACTATACCAATTTCATATTAATAAACTAAAATCACGTTTAGGACTCTTTCCAACCACATAGGGACATGTATTCTTCTACTTCTTGCATATATCATAGTGACGATTGGAACATAGCCGTACTCTGGCAAGAGAGTCACCAACCTCTTCAAAACAGAAATTACATCATTTAATTTGTACAGCATATCCTATTTGCAATTTGCACGGGTTGAATAAAACACACTTTTCATCATACTCATCGATCATTGTGTAATTCTCACATGATGACCAGCTGCCCAGTGTGTACATGCATCGGGGACATGTATGGAACATTTTTTCATGTGTTGACACTCTCACTACCACAATGAAACTGAACTACCAACAACAAAAATTGTCTGAGAAAGTGAGAGAGGCGTAACTAATCGTTGTACATAGTCGTTCTCATGAAAAAAATGTAGCAAATCTCAAAAATAGGGTTTAAAATTATATCAATTAAATAAGTTTGACATGATGTGATAAATATATCAATCAATAGATTAAATGAATTTTGACACCGGTGTAAAAGTTTCCTACAATATTCTAATGATGGAGAATCAGTTTTCATTATATCGACAAGCTTCCCTGAGAAAATATCTTCCTTTGAATAGACAGCTCTAGAAAATCGTCATCTAGAATCTAACGTTTTTCCATAAGCACTAGATTCCCCATGATTCGCTCTTTCTTATATCTATCCATTTTTTAGAGTCCTAACACTCTCACAACCAATTTCAGACTAACCAGAATGTTTTCTACTCTAAAAAATATACGCTAGTCTACTATAGAAAGAAAAATATCTTTGATTTAGAAACAATTCTATTGAGCATAATTACAACAATAACATTCACTGATGTATTTTGTTCTCATCAATATATTTCGCTAGCACATCTAATGCTGCCCGAAGTCTATTTATATGCAAAATATTTAGATTCGCAGCAAAACATAGTTGCTCCTCCTGCATAAATTTGTTTAATGATATCAAATATCTAGCATACATATCTTCCCATCCAATGCATAGTCAGCAACCATCGATTATATCCATAGCACATTTGGCACCCGTATATCGTTGCTGCTGCCGGTTCTATCATTAATCTCCAATAACGTAAATGCACCACTCATTTTCTCTACTAATATCCTCTCAAATAAACTATTCTCTCTGAATTCAATTCTCTTACTAATATGAATTGCAATGAAAACCATTCTTTTTATTTGAATCCAATCACCAATCAAGTTATCGTATATTGAGCAACCTCCGCTGTCTCTGATTGGCTCCTAAAAAAACAGATGTTGCCTCAAAACCCACTCTGGTTGAGTTATATAATTTCGACCATACTCTCAAAACATGTTAGACCACATTATACAATGCCAGCTTTTTGTAATGTTCATGTGATACTGTAGTGCCTCAGACGTGGGTTTTCTTGTACGGTTCTTGTGTAATTCCATGTGCAATTGATATCAATAGCAAAAAACCAGTCTGATTATCTTATACACCCTTGACTATAGTTTCAAAACATGCTTGGCCACTTTGAAGGTAAAGGATTGGTCGCTTTTCGCAATGTGTAGGAGCCAGTGGGGAATCCTCGCTCGTTTGGAAAGGTACCAAGGAAAGGCAAGCAAATAGCATGGTCCTAGTGCATTACGCAAATAGCATGGGAATTCCTAGGGCATTAAGCAAAATGGTACCTACTACTCTACTGGTATTTTCACTGAAAAACCAAAAACTTATCCCCTTTAGATGTTGCAAAACACATTTATCCCCCCTCCCTGCAAATTTTAGTAAATTGACGCCACTTATCTAGAACTGGTTTATCAACTAGAACTAGCAGCCTGTTTCTGCTGGTCAGCAGACGATTTATGAAACTTATTAAGGGAGCTGGGAGTGGAAGAATGCTAGATGGAGGGTTGAAAACCTCAGGTTTAAGGTTTCCACCATAGATTATGACGGTACCCTTTTCATGCTTCTCACCCTTTCCATTCCATAAAGGACACCCAAAGTGCCATTGTAAATAGATTGACGCAGTAATTAAATTGACTGTACAAACTGACTTCTTCTTATTTTTAATGTTTCCCCAAATGAGTGTGACTACTGCTTCCTCAACTTTGTATTTTCATCTTTATTTCCCCTTGAATAAAATGAGACTTTTTTAATGGTTTTTACTTTTTGCGTTTGACAATAAAACATGTTCTAATTAGAATTTATGATCAAAGTGAATCTTTTCTTAAAAAAGAAAAAAAAAATAGCGGTCATTCCTTCTCAATCTATGGAGTTCTGTAGCATAGTCTTAGGAATTAAATATGCCATCATTTTACAGACTTGTCGCAAGAGAATGATAGTTCTCGAAAGAGACTTTTTTGATGCTTTTGAATGATGGCATAGTTGCTATTTGGTAGCTGGCAATTGGGACCTGTTTTGTCAGAATTGAAAATTTATGCTAGCGTTCTCTTTCTTATCTAAAAGGGCCACTATAAAATAGAAATTGTTCTTGTGATAACTAATCTTCCATTTTTTATGAGTTCGGTAGGCAGGGGAGTGCGTTCGTAGCCCTCTCCCCAATTAATCTTGAAATTTTCTTATGGTTTTTATACCCTGGCATAATTCGTCTAGTTGTTTCCTTTTTATTCGAGCCCCCCCCCCCCCCTCTGGAGTATTCTAAGCCCCCCTACGAAAAAAAGAAGTAATAGACTGATGAAATTTTTACACAAATACATTTCTATAGGGAAGAAACAACAACAAACAAATAAACATATAAACACGTGTATTTAACTATTTTTTTTACAAAGAAAAACATGATATCTATTACTTTTTTTTAGACGTGTTCCTGAAACCTCTGGAAGAGTTGAAAGCATATCAGAACTTGACGATATAACAAGCTTTCCGACCCTTTAAGATATTGTACCCTTTTCCTTTTCTAGGGGGGAGGTTCACCAGGCCAATAACCGAGGGGTATTCGTATCTCAGCTCCAGGAAAAGACGCTAAAAAGAAGAAAGGAAAAAAACTAGGGAAATTTGGCAACCATATTTCAAGCCCATCAGAGAGTTTGGACAGAGACAACACAGTGGCTTCCTCCACCGAGTTTCTCGCAGTACGTCCTTCAGCAAGAGCCAAATCAGGCTCGTAGATCCTCGATGCCGGCTGAAGTCGGAATTCCTGATTATTGCCTCAAATCGAACTTGGTACAAGACTCCTTATCATGTTGCATTAAGTGCCGGACAGGCAATAAACTCAGTCGTAGCTCTAGTCCTAAATTTCGACTCAGTTTCAAGACAGAATCTGATAGCAGCCAAGCCATGTGAAGAAGAGTTTTGGACTCAACCTTCTCCATAGGTAGGCTGGTAGGCCTATATAAAGAAGCCAATTTTGAAACGCCCAAACACACTTCAATACACAGGATATGTTCTATCAGAACTCATTAGCTATTAAAAGACAAAGTTCAAGGCGAAAGCCTTTTTATTGCAGTATATTATTATTATCCTGGTAATTATAGGAGCTATTAAGATTCTCTCAACGAACTTCTAAGATTTTGGAAGTAATATATTTCTAAATAGCTCAGCTGAAGCGTCCAGTTGGCCCTAATGGTGGCAAAATGGGAAGATTTTGCAGCAGTGTCTCTTTTGGCACATCACCATTAGAAAAAGAAATTTGACAACTAATGTAACAACTCAAGCCAATAGAAATGCCATAGAGCCTGTCATAGATAACGGATACTCAAAAATCTCCTGATTTCTGTTTTTTTAGATTGACTCTTTCTGAACATGAACCGGGAGAGCCAACGACTCCAAACAGCAAAAGAAGTTGTACAAACTGAAGTAGAAAAACGTTCAGTCAATTGTATAGAAGTGGCAATAATGAGTTGTGCTTCTTCCCCTGAGCATGGCTTCTGAGTGCATGACGACCCGTTGCATTCACAAGGATATCAGAACTACAAATAATACATCTAGCAGCATATTCATTCTCTTGAACAGGTTCCACCCATGGGAATTGCTCCATCCACTGTTCCTGAAACTTTACTTTTGTCCTTGGCCTTGAAAGCATGCGTTTTGTTTTTGGTTTAGAATATACGCCTTGGCCTGAAAAAAAAAACTACAAATAGGATACCGCAAATATAAACTCGTTTAACAGTAGAAATCTTTAAACTTAAAATTATTTTCATGACTTACCAATGCTATAAAATGGTTATTTGAATTTTTACTGGATCTAACACACATATGAATATTAAAGTATAATACGAAAGAAAAATTAAACTCTAATTTAATATGTTCAGATCCGAAAGGCATGCATCTCCCTTTGAAACTAAATGCAGCCAGTTAACACGTAATATTATTCCCAACCAATGGTACAGCTGGTCAGCGTTTTAGATATGCTGAGAATACAGCAGTCAAACTGCTGCCAATTTTATAAAGCTCTATAAATCCTATCCCTTTTAAATTTGGTACACTGATAGTTCAAATAGTAACTTCTAGGTGTTCCGAAATATTTCTATATACTGTGTCAGAATCATTCTAATGATCTTTTATTTTTAACTTAAGACCAAGATTGATTTAATTTCTCTGAAACATCATCTAAAAGAAAGCATTCATGACATCCAAAATATAGAATGAATTCTGGCCCTTATCAGCTGAACCACACAGGTTAGGGAATAAAAAGAGGATAAAAAGTATTAATTCATATTTTCTAGAAAAATTATTCCTTCTTTCTTCTGATTAATTACAGAAAAGGAAAAGTAAGTTTTTTATAATATCAAGATGACTCCGATTATTTTTGTTGTAGAAGAGTGGACAAAGATTATCGAAACATATTTGCAGCAATCATCTACCCTTGTTCAGAGGCAGTTCTTATGTGAATATCCTGAGAAGAAAATTCCCCATCATCATACAACCACATGTTTGGATAGAAAGTTCAGAAACACTGGAAGTGTGATCAACAATAACAAAGGCCATTGTGGCCCAAAACGCTGGCTCGTGTTCGAGACGTCGGAAACCGGCTAGAATAATAGTTTCGCAAGTCCTCCAGACAAGTCACAGTCCCAACAAGTGAATATTCCGAACAGATCTATGCAAAAATTATTCAAAGGAACTTGAATATATTTCCCTACTGTTCAGAAACTTCAAGCGCAAACTTTAAGACAACAAGTACCTCCCACATTTTGAAAGATATGAGGCACTTGTGCCAAATCCTAACCAATTATGGGGTACCACCTCCATGTTGAAGGTGCGTTGGCAGGTGGCCCCGTTCTCCGTCTAATGAAGCATGGCAATGTATGTATAGGCTTTGTTGGGGCAACCACCTGGCAAAGTTCTTTTATCTGTTTATGATTGACTATAATAAAATTTCTCTCTGACCGAACCAACAATAATAATTACAATAATAATAACAATAATTTCTCTGACCGAACCAATACTCTCCTGGATTGTGTGATTTTTTTCTGCTCCTAAGATCCTTTGCACTTTGCGACATCTTCATGTGATCAAAACCACAGGTCCTGACAGCACACCAAATGTTGTCCTCAAATCCTGCAGTGCTAAACTATCTGGACCTTTGTCATTGCTTTTCCAGGCATACTTTCTCTCTGGAACCTTTCCACAAAACATGAAGTCCGCCCATGTCATACCTACCCTAAAGCCAGAAAGCGATCCAACGAGTGTCGGCTCCTACAGGCCTATTAGCCTCCTCTCCTGAGTTGGTAAAGTCTATGAGAGCGTCTCCAGTAAAACATATCGACAAATCCTGGAATCAAACGACCTTCTAGGCGGTCACCAATATGGATTCCACCAGAAACGCTCAGCATTAGACTACCTAGTGGACCACCATCAGGAGAGGATGGAATTTCTGGCAATAGGGTACTACATTAGGCTATTGTCGTTCGACATTGCTAAAGCCTTCGACAGAGTATGGCACCGTGGCCTGCTAAAGGAACTCCATGCTTACGGTGTAAGTGGATATCTGTTAATGTGATTGAGAGCTTTCTTTCTGATCGTTCACTACGAGTTATTCTCGACGGATTTATTGTTGTCCTCGACGGGTTTATTTCTCGCCAAAATTCAGTGAAAGCGAGGGTTCCCCAGGGCAGTGTTTTGGGACCTACGCCTTTTCTCATTTACATAAATGACAAGGGAGACAACCTCGCAAGCCCTCTACAACACTTTGCCGACGATACCACAACACACTCAGTCGTCCCAAATCACGATGACCCAACACAAGCCTCCCTTTCCCCACAGATGGACCTTCTTAAAATCGATAAGTAGTCTGATGCATGAATGATCAACTTCGATGCATCTATAACAAAGGAGCTTCTTATTACCCGATCAAAGTGACTCGTGAACACCCAAACTGCATTTTCAAAATGAAACTATAAAAAGAGTTGACGAGATTAGTCTATTGGGGATTCATTTCTCCACCTATCTCTCTTGGAGTAACCACCTTGATCAGATGGGAACCTCCTGCGCAAGAAAACTGGCTCGCTATTTGCTGGTGCTTCGAAAACGCTGTTGGCACCACTCCAGAAGATCCAGAATAGGACAAATAGGGCGGGTTTCGCCTCCACACACGACTAGTTCCAGTCTCGAAATGAAAGGTTTCATATAGCGTCGATGGCTGTTTTCTGCCGCCAATTCATCACAGCCCAGGCCAAATTTTAAAATGATCACAACCTCAGGGGATACACGACCAAGAAGATTCATAAAGTCAAAGCAAAGTTGACAAGAGTACGACTAGACAGAACATAAGAATTAAAGTGGTTACGCGCTACTCAATAAATTTAAGATTATAAGCCATAAACTTACATGATATGGTCTAAGAAACTACTTCAAAATGCAAAGGCACAATATTATTGTGGCAGCAGATAACCGATATTAAAAAGAATCAACAAGCACTATCGCATAAAGCTAAAAACTGCATATACTAGATTCCCTATTTTACTGTCTACTTTGCCTGATTTTTTGCGCGTGTTCCGAGTGTATATATTACAATCGCAACATATAAATGTTTTTACTTTTATAACTTTAACAAATCAAATAATATTAACATTTTGATTACTAAATATCAGTGTATGTATATTAAACTGACAATGAACATTAATTTGTATTTTTTCATTAAAATGCAAATTTTATCCTGGCCTTGGGAAGGCATAGGGGTTTTGAGCCCAACTTATATTAATTTCTGCTCGTTTTAAGTTTGACTCGGTTATTTATTGTAATTTCTGTTCGTTTTGGATTTCGTTTATTTATCGACGCTGATCTGTGGTAGTTTCACGCCTGGTAGACTATTTGTATTTATTCTTGCTCATTAATTGTTTAATGGCGTTCTTTACTTTTTTTTTAAAAACGTGTTTTGTGGAAAAAGTTTTTTTAATTAATTTCTGTTCGTTTTGTATTGACATAGTCTTTTCAGGGAAAAAGAAAATAATACTTTAAATCTTTTCGTTTTTTTTTAAGACTTTATAGTTTGGCCTGCTATTTGTATGCTGGAGAAAAATTTTCAGTAATTTTTAACAACATACACCCTTTTAAAAATCTGGATACAAATAGTAGTGTTTAATTTAGTTTCACACCTCCTCTAGTTGACCTGAAATAGAAAACTTGATACCATTTAAAAAAGAATCTTGTTACTTTCTTTGATAGCAAGGATGCAATTACGCTATTTTTATTTGGTTATATTTTGATAGCAGAAACAGACTCGAAAGTTTGAACATAAAACCTTGAGTCGTTCTTGGGATACTGGTGAGATGCCTTATTGGGAATTAGCATTAACACATTGCATTTTGATTTAATCTTAAGGCAACATTTAGTTTTTAAACATAATGGGCAAAGGGAGGGGGGCGTGGGAGGGGAATTAGTTGCCCTCCAATCACTTTCGACTATTAGAAAGGGCATCAGACCTTTCTATTTTCAATCGAATGAGCCCTTTTCGAAGTTCCCACGACAACTCCTTCGATACGAAGTGCCCTGGTCTAAACAACAGTACCAACAAAAAATAATACATTATACCCAATTCGGTCTTTACCATAAAAATGTCAAGCCTTCCAATCACTTTCGACTATTAAAAAGGGCACTAGGCCTTTCGATTTCCAATCGAATGAGCTCATTTTGAAACGACAACGCTTTCTATAAACACCTTATATGCTCCCAAGGCATAAATTACAACCCTTACCCTAAGAGCTGTTAGGGTGGTTGTCATCCTCTAAGACCTAATTTCCAGAATTTTTAACTACGCTAAACAAAATGGCTATCTCAAAATTTTGACTGTATGTGTTTGGGGAAATGGTGGGCTTGAGAGGAGCGTTAGTTGCTCTCCAATCACTTTCAACTATTAAAAATGGTACTAGCCCTTTCAATTTCTAATCATATGAGCCCTTTTGAAATTTCTACAACACTCAATAAAAACCTTATACGCCCCCAGGGCATAACTTACAGCCTGGCTGGGGGGCTGTAAGGGCTGGGGGCTGGGTGGTGTCATTCTCAAAAACCTAATTTCCAGAACTTTCTACTACGTTGAACCAAATGGCTATCTGAAAATTTTGATTGGATGTGTTTAGAGGAATGGTGGGCGTCAGAGGGGGGGGATCAGTTACCCTTCAATCACTTTTGACTATTAAATAGGGCACTAGACCTTTCAATTTCCAATTGAATGAGCCCCTTTTGAAGTTTTACGACAACTCTATCTATAAAAACCTTATATGCCCCCAGGGCATAACTTACAACCTTCGCCCTGGGTGCTCTGGGGGGTTTCTCATCCTTAAATTCATAATTTCCAAAGCTTTCAACTAGGTTTAACAAAATCGCTATCTCTAAACTTTGATTGAATATTTTTGGGGAAATGGTGGGCGTGAGAGGGGGGTTAATTACTCTCCACTCACTTTCGACTATTAAAAAGGGTAATTTTAATTTCCATCAAATGAACCCTTTTTGAAATTTCTACAACAACTTTCTATACATACCTTATATGCCCCCAGGGCATAACTTAGAACCCTTGCACTGAGGGCTCTGAGGGGGTTATCATCCAAAAAGACCTAATTTCCAGAACTTTCAACTACGATGAACAAAACGGATATCTCAGAATTTTGATTGGATGTTTTTAGGAAAATGGTGGGCGTGAGAGGGGCGTTAGTCGCTCTCCAATAACTTTCAACTATTAAAAAAGGCACTAGCCCTTTCAATTTCCGATCGAATGAGCCCTTTTGAAGTTTCTACGACAACGCTTTCAACCTTTTATGCCCCCAGGGCATAACTTTCAACCCTTGTCCTGGGGGCTGGGGGGGGGGGGGAGGGGGAGGGTTGTCATGCATAAAGACCTAAGTTCCAAAACTTTTAACTATGTTGAATAAAATGGCTATCTAAAAATTTGATTGGTTGCATTTGAGGAAAAGGGGGGCGTGAGAGGGGGTTAGTTGCCCTCAAATCACTTTCGACTATTAAAAAGGTCACTAGCTTTGAATTTCCAATCGAATGAGCCTTTTTTCAAGTTTCTACGACAAAGATTTCAATAAAACCATATATGCCCCCAGGGCATAACTTATAACCCTTGCCCTGAAGACTGTGGGGGGAGTGTCCTGCTCAAAGACATAATTTCCTGAACTTTGAACTGTGTGAAACAAAATGGCTATCTCAAAAATTTTTATTAGATGTGTTTGGGGAAATGGTGAGCATGGAAGGGGTGTTAGTTGCCTTCCAATCACTTTCGACTATCAAAAAGGGCACTAGCCATTTCAATTTCCAATCGAATGAGCCCTTTTTGAAGTTTCTACGACAACGCATTCTATAAAAACCTTATATACCCCCCGGGCATAACTTACAACCCTTGCCCTGAGGGTTGTGGGGGAGTTGTCATCCTCAAAGACCAAATTTCCAGAACTTAAAACTACTTTAAAGGGCGTGAGAGGGGGGCTAGTTGCCCTCCAATCACTTTTGACTTTTAAAAAAGGCAATATCCCTTTGAATTTCCAATCGAATGAGCCTTTTTTGAATTTTCTACAACGAAGCCTTCTATAAAAACCTTATATGCCCCCAGGTCATAACTTAAAACCCTTGCCCTGAGGGCTGTAGGGGAGTATCCTCGTCAAAAACATAATTTCTATCTGGAAATCAACTACGCTGAACAAAATGGCTATCTCAAAATTTTGATTGGATGTGTTTCGGGAAATGGTGGGCGTGGAAGGGGTGTTAGTCGCCTTCCAACCACTTACGACTATTAAAAACGGCACAAGCTACTCCAATTTCCAATTGAATGAGCCCTTTTTGAAGTTTCAACGACAACTTCTTCGATACGAAGTGCCCTGCTCTAAAGGAAAAAAAATAATAAATAATACATTGTGCCAACATCGTTCTTATATGCCCCCAGGGCATAGCTTAAATCCTTGCCCTGAGGGTTGTGGGGGAGGGTCCTCTTCAAAAACATATTTTCTATCAGGAAATCAACTATGCTGAACAAAATGGCTATCTCAAAATTTTGATTGGATGTGTTTGGGGGAATGATCGACGTGGGGGTGGGGGGGGGGCTAGTTGCCCTTCAATCACTTTCGACTATTAAAAAGGGCACAAGCCACTCCAATTTTCAATCGAATGATCCCTTTTCGAAGTTTGTACGACAACTCCTTCGATACGAAGTGCCCTGGTCTAAGACCAAGAAAAAAATAAATAATACATTGTGCCAACATCGTTCTTTACTTAGGAAGCGCTATTGCGCTGCCTATGATTCCACAAACATATAAAATTCAGTAAGTTTAATGTTGCCCATCAAAGCTAAGAGTCCGAAGAAATTTCCTGAATTTTGAAAAAGGGAGAAAACACCCCGGTAGTTCCTTCTTAGCTAGCACACATTGAAGTTAGGTTAATCATAATGAAATATACCAAAATATGGTGAAAATATTATACTGCAGTAACTAAATTATGGAAATTACAACAAAGAATTATGGAAGGGATGCCACCCAGATCGCATTTTATTTCTTACGTAACCTAAACTTACCTAACCTAACCAGAATACCAACTAAATATTTAATTAAAATATAGCTACAATGTAGTTTCCGACCCAGCCAAAGCTATTTTTGTCTGGTATAAAGACTATGAAAACCGGTTAATGTCTCATGCTCGCATCATTCGCGATACAAATTCTCGAGTGTGTTAGCTAACAAGGAAGTACCAACACCCCCAACAAGTCAAGCAACCTTAATGAAAACCACACCTTCAGATTCAGCACATCAGAGAACACTGCCGTAGAGGTTTCAAGCTCCTATCTACAAAATGTAGAATTTTACATTTTGGGCCAGAAGAAAGATCACGGATGCGTGTTTGTTTGTTGTTTTTTTCCCAGGGGTGATCATCTTCAACCAATTGTCTTTGATGACCTGGAGAGAGTTCATTCGAACGGAAATCAAAGGTTCAAAAGGTTTTTTTAGGTAACCAAAACTTATTGGAGGGCAACCAACCTTTCCCACGCAGCTTTTTCTCCCAAAGACATCTGATCAAAATTTTTAGATAGACATTTGACTCAGCATAATTGTAAGGTCCAGTAAATATGCCTTTGGGGATGAGAAGACCCTCTATAGCCAATGGGCAGTAAGTTACGTGATTTGCCGACTAGTTATATATAGTGTTTGCTATTGCGAAATATACGGAGAAACTTCGGGGGAAACTTTCTATAGTGGGATTTTCCACGGAGAGCAAAAGTTGTCCTGGGTAATTTTACACGGGGGAGTCCTTGTACGATTAGAAAAAGCTCTAAAATTAAATTTAATTTTTTCAACTGAAAGTAAGGAGTAACATTAAAACTTTCAAAACATAAATAATTCCGTATATGAGGGCGGCTAACCCTTCCTCAATCCTCGCTCTTTGTGCTAAAGTTTGACTTCTTGTCACAATTCTTTAAGAGAGACTGCCAAACAGCTCAAGCACTAGGGCCTTTCAATTTGGATGAGAAGTACTTTTAAAGAACTTTAAGACTTTAGCATAAGAGCGGGGGTTAAGGAAGTGGCAGCCCACCACATATAAGCAAAAACTTCCATTTCTTTCAAGTTTAGACGTTGCTCCTTGCTTTCCATTGAAAAAAAAAACTTGTTTTTTGTATAATCGTATATAAAGAACGACACCAGAACCCAGAATGAAAGGACATTACATTAAATATAAGAAGAGTTTAGTAAAACTGTGGTTTACTGAAACTTTAATTACTTAAAACTTATTGGACCATTATAAATACAGTCAGTTGAAAACTACATACCTTTCATTTGACCATTGCCTTTAAAGGCATTCGAATGGAAAATGAATCGTAGGAAGATTTATTTTAAGTCATTCTTTATCCTTGTGGGAAAAAGATACATTTTTTTTGTTTACTTACATAATACAAAATTTGTTCTATTACTTCAGAAGGATATCATCCCTTTCTTACCACATTTACAAAAGTGAAATAGACAACTCATCATAACTGTGATAAGTGTATTTCTTATAACTATTTTTACCACCTAAGGTTTTGATAAACAAATTGATTCCCTGTTTGTTTTATTTATGTGAATTTTACTAGCTTTTATGGAAGTATAATATGCTTAATCTGACGGTGCTGCCCCTTAAACTATCATTCTTTGTATTAAAGCAAGGCAAATCTTCCAGTGCTAGAAAGTCGTCATAGCATCAATTCATTTAAGGCAAACAGAGCTGCGCACACCCCCACCCCACACCAATGCATTCTAGAACTTCATACCTTACTGCCTCCCATCAAGTTCCATTTTCGTTTGAATTTGTTTTTGTTACTTCTTCTTGTCCCATTCGAAGACCTATTGCTTTTCATTTGGCCCATTATAGATGGCCAAAAAGCCTGATTGCTGTTAGCCAATCATCCGTTATACGTGTCATTGCATAGTTGTTTTTCCTTAACTAGTATGACATCTTGAATTATTTACATCTTTATGTATTTTGATAAAAAATAAGGAAAGAAAGAGGAAAATCTTAAACAGTGAAAAAACGGTAAAAATTTTACAAACTTGGGCAAAGCCCTAAGTAATAACACCAAACATGTAAACAAAAGAAAAGAAAAAACTGTGGATAAAAATCAAATTTGAACAAAAACTAATAGCAAAGACGGATCCGAATGGGTATAGAAAAAATAAGGATTGAAAAGCAAAAGCTTTGTTCAACATATACGATTTGAGGCATGGTTATTTGACCTTTAGACTATTTTGGAAAAACTATTTTTTTTATATTTTGATCAGATGCATTGGGGGGGGGGGGGAGTGGCGTTTAAGAGGGAGATGCTGATTGTCCTCTGATTACCTTTGATTCTTCAAAATTGAGCTTGAGATTTCAATTTCCAATCGAATAGGTCATCTCCAAAGTTTGTACGACCATCCCTTCTATAAAAACCTTAAATTTTAACAATGAATAATTCTGTTTTTTTTCCAGGGTGACCGCATCGAACCGATAGTCCTAGAATATTGAGAAAGAGCTAATTCGAATGGAAATTTAAAGTTTTCTTGCCCTTTTTAAGTGACCAAAAAGCTTGGAAGGCAACATTTTTCCCTCAAAGTCGTCCGATCAAAATTTTGAGATAGCCATTTTGTTCAGCACAGTTGAAAAGAAAAGTAACTATGTCTTTGGGAATAACAAGACCCTCCACAGCCCCTGTGGAAAAGTCTGTAAGTCTTGAAATTTTTCCATTGTTTCCATATAGTATTTGTTGTTGGGAAATATACAGATGGATGGGTGAATTTTCTGCTGGGGGATTTTCCATGGGAGAATTTGTCGTGGGTAGGGAAGTTTCCAGGGGGTTAACTTACCAGTAAAAACTTTACACCAGGGGAATTATCAGGATACTTAAACGAAAATCTTGTATTTGTTCTACTTTCTCTTTGCCGACTCAATTTTACATGTGTAGATGTTAGGAGAAATTGTCTGAGGGGGGGGGGATTTCCACGGAAGAAATTCTCCATGGGGGAATTTTCCACAGGATGAATTCTCCAGAGAAAATTTTTTTCGGAAGCATTTTTGCTACTAGGGGATAGGGGGGCAGGCGTGTTTGCGGGAAAACTTTTCCACAGAAGAGGGAATTTCTGGCATCATAAAAAAAACAGAAATTAAAGTATTTTTCAAATAAAAGTTCGCTAAGAAAATTTTTCACCCCGAATTATCCACTAGAAATTTTCTTCGGAGAATTTTCAGCTAGAATAGAATTATTTGGGACGGGGGGAATTTTCTTGGCGGGGGGAATATTTGACGTGGGAAGAACTTTCCATGGAGAGATTTTTCGTGGAGGGAAGAAATTTTCCATGGAAGGGGAGCTGGATTTCCCGGCATTATTTAAAAACGATCAGAAATTAAATATAAAAAAAACAAGTTTTTAGGGTCAACATCAAAACTCAAAATGAACAGAAATTTTTACGTATACGAGGGGGAGGGGCACCTCCTCAATACCTCGCTCTTTACGCTGAAGTTTGACTTTTTGTCCCAATTCCTTAAGAACGACTTTTGAAACACAGGGGCTGTTTAATTAGAATAATAAGTCTTTTTACAAGCTTAGAAAAAAACGCTAGCGTAAATAGCGCAGTATTGAAGAGGAGGCAACCCTTCTCACATACGAAATATTTTCTGTTCGTTTTAAGTTTTGATGTTGCTCCTTACTTTTAGTTGAAAAAGCTTGTTTTTTTTAATTTAATATTCCCAAAGAAATAGACATAATGTCTAGTGCTGGCATAACATTACAAATGACAATGAAATCAATGCAAATGACCTATTATTTTGTGAAATTTCCTTTTCCCCTCTTTCGAAGTTAAGACTAGCTACATACTAGGCTTTTTTATTATCCCGATAAACCATATCAACTGAGGTTCATGCACAAAATCAAGGAAGAAATTATCAAAGAACCTGCGGAATCACTCTCATGGCTTAATAATTAAAATCCAACAGCTGATAAAGAATATACTGTATTTACACTTATAGTTGTAGAAAGTTCTCTAAATAACATTCAAAGAAGTATGAGAAGTAATATTTTGGAAATAATTTCTCAGAAACATCACGTAATCATTGTAAAAATTTAAAGAACTTTTTGTTGTATTTCTTTTACGACTTCAACATCAGGAAACAGAAGTTGTAGACTAGTGTAGCCTTTCAAGCATATAACAATGAAGCAAGACCATTCATTGATAAAAAAAAACATCATAGAATTTCGTCCTTGCAATATTTATTTTTTTTTAGAAATATTCGTCACGTTAGTCTTTATCAGATCCTCTAAATGAGATTGGGACGAGGCAAAACGCCAATCTATATACTTCGAAAAAGTCCCTTTGGACTTGCAGTTAATACTGTAAGAGTGGCAATAATGAGTTGTGCTTCTTCCCCCTGGCATGACTTTTGAGCGCACGGCGACCCATTGTATCCACAAGAAAATCAGAACTACAAAGAATACATCTAGCAGCATATTCATTTTCTTGAACTGGTTCCACCCATGGGAACATCTCTTTCCAGTGGTACTGAAACTTTACTTTCGCTCTTGGTCTCGGGAACATTCCTTTCGTTCTTGGTTTGCAAAACGTACCAAGGCCTAGAAAAAAAAAGAATATGTCCAGAGGAAAGGACAATCTAACAACTGTTTTCGCCTTCACTAAATTAATTTATATTTTTAAATTGTTTGAATATGTTCTCTTATACCAAAAAAAAGAAAAAAGAACCTATTTCAGACGCTAAGATGGAAACAATTGTTCCCGATTCCTGGGAACAATTAAAGTTAGTTTCGGTAGCTTAATGCTTACCAATTTCATTTAAAAACTGCAGCATGGAGTAAATACGCAAATACGACTTTTATTGTAACTGATTAAGTAAAACTATCGGAATGCCAATACACACGCATGCTGGAACATATTCCATGGATTTTGAGAAATTCGTTTCTTTGTCTTCCTTAAGAATGGTAAAATCGTTGCCCCTCTTCATTTTCGTAAACTGGTGCCCCTAGAAATTCCTAAAATTATTAACAGAGGGCCAACCTAGTATACCTACTTACTGTCAAAACCCATGCCCATTACATCGCTCTGTCATTTCAGTGCTTAAATGAATCCTTAAAAGCAAATATAAAGGAAATCAAGAGAGCTCTACAAACGTGTAACTATGCTTGAAGAAACACTCAGGCATTGTTATTTAGATAATTTGAAACGTCGAATTAATTCTCCTTTCAGCAAATTTTTCTTTGAAATTTACTCTTTAGATTGCTTTGCCGCCCATCGGTTGTGCCACCCGGGGCGCTTGCCCCCTCCTCTTGATCCGGCCCTGATGGACTCGCATCACTTTTTGGTCTGGATAGTTATAGTCAGTTGGTAGATAATACATTTCAATTGGTGGTGTATTTTGCGGCAAACTTTAGCACAATGAGTGAGGGACTATTCCCCCTCAAATATGGAATATTTTCTGTTGGTTTTGAATTTCAATGTTGCTCCTTACTAGCAGCTGAAAAATTTGTTTTATCATTAAATTTCTGATTGTTTTCAAATAATAACAGGAAGTCCCTCCCCTCCCCCTCCATGGTAACTCTCCACGCTAAGAATTCCTTCATGGAAAATTCCTGCTGCGTAAAATCTTCCCATCCCCCCAAAAAAAACTATCCGAGGAATTCCATTTCCCCTGGACATGTGGAACATCTCCATATGTAATAGTGAGTCACAAAAGAGAAAATAAGACAAATAAAACAAATTTCAAGCATAAATTCTGGTACATTCCCCACATGTAAAATTTTCCCTGGAAAACTCCTCAAGGAATTGTCCTACCAAGGGAACATTACCCCCCCTCCTGTTTAAAATTGCCCCCCCCCCCCGAAAAATGTATTTATATTTACCCAAAAATAAATACTATAATATAAAGGATACACAAATTTCATTTTCCCAAGCTCCAGGAGCTCTGGGGGGGGGGTCATAATATCCCCAGATGCAAAGTTATTGGACTGTTCAACTATGCTGAACAATATGTCTTTCTCAAAATTTTGATCAGAGGTCTTTGGAGAAAAAAGGGGCGTGAAAGGGGGGCTAGTCACCCAAAAATGCTTTGGTCACTTGAAAGTGGGGCTAGAACTTTAATTTTCATTTGATTGAGCCCTCTCCGATCTTCTATGACCATTGGTTTGTTGCCATCACCCCTGGAAAAAAAACGAACACATATCCTTGAGCTTTCTTCTGGCAAAAAAAAAACACGAAAGTTTACTTTTTTGCAGATAGGGGTATGAAACCTCTACAGTAAGACCATCTAATATGCTAAATGTGTGATTTTCATTAAGATCCCTTGACTTTTTCGAGGTGTTTCCTCCTTTTTCAAAAATCAGGCAAATTTTCTGAACCTTGTCACTTTTGATGGGCAGCATTAAACTTCGTCAATTTTAGATATTTCGAATCAACATAAAAAACCAATTATTTTGATGCACCTTTTGTTGTCAAAATGTCATTTTTTAGAGTTACGGTTACTATTGGACCGAGTTGTTCCTCACTTACAGTTTGTTATCACGAAGTATCTGGTAATTGTACTGGACATATTTCATGAAGGTTACGTTTTACATTCAATTAACCTAACCCACTACGACTTTATAAGGCTTAGACTTTTGGCTATATTTGAGAGAGTGAAGTTTTTTTTAATCACTAATGTTCGGCATCTTTCAAAAGTAGTGAGTTGTGAGTTGAAAACTCACAATGAATACATTGTGAGTCGATAAAACCAGCAATTTTGATAAATAGCGTATATGTAATAAATACATACAATACCATTATTTCCCCATGCAATACGTTCCACTTTCACTCAAAACAAAAATTGTAGTATTTAAAGTATTGATGGTGGGGCAGGGAACGGCGAATCTTTGTTTGCCCTCCCCCCTACCCACTCCCACTGAGAACAGCCTAGATCCAGGTCTCGAGTGCACTATTACTAAAAATTCATCACAACACAAAGTGGCACAAAGCAGGGTTAACTCAACAGCGCTAAGTTAACCCAACAGCGCTATTTTAATCCTAAAAGGCTAGAGAGACGTGAGCCCGCTTTTTTGGAAGGACAAGCCGGCTTTTCCATAGAAATTTTCCCAATTATTTCTCAAGCACATACTTAGGAAATAATTTCAAATTCTCGAAACATGGACACTCAACTTAAACAATTTGCTTGGCCAAGTCATAAAGTAGCATATCAAGCGAGTAAGTACCTAACTTCACAAATCTCTTATCGAAAATATTCTAAAATGTATTTAAGATCTCTTAAAACTTAAAGAATAGCATAAAGTTGCTCAAAATGAGCATGAGCCCAAAAAGAAATCCTAGTTCCATAGCCTTTGTAAGACAACCCTGTATAGAATAAGTACGATGGTTTGCAGCTTGAAACAAGTTACGTCTGACCATCCCTTAAGATAATTGAACCAATGCACAAAAATACAAGGAAGTGGGGGCGAGTTTTTTTTTATTTTTCCTTAGCAATGATACAAAGAAGTTTAGCTTCTTTTATTCGTGCCAGAGAGAAAATGCGTAGTTATCATGTATATATAATATATATATATATATATATATATATATATATATATATATATATATATATATATATATATATATATATATATATATATATATATATATATATATATATATATATATATATATATATATATATATATATATATATATATATATAACAACTTTCCAGAGTTTAAGTCCTCTTTTGTGAATTTGTAAATGGTGTATTTTTGACTTCTGACAAATGATCGACCAAACGCCACCAATGAGAGGCCCGGTTGACCGCCGCCGAAATGTCGCTACGCCATCGGCGCGCCTCAGGCGCGCCACCATCGGCGGTGTTCGGCTGACTTTGAATTAATTTTGCGGCAATTCTTTATTGCGTCAACCGCGAAGTCGTAACTTTTCTTTCTCGTGTGGTTTAATATTTCTATTTTCCTGATTAGAAATCAAGCAGGGCTTCCACTATCCCCGAATTTTCGGGTATTTCCCCAAAAATATATGCGTCACCCCGAAAAAAATTTGGTTCCCCAAATCCCCGAAAATCATCCAATCACGGTGCCACCCCTTAATTTTCGTCTCTTTTGTTACTTTGCATAAAAACCAGACAGATGCAATTGCAATATACACAGTTCTTCATATGTTGACAAAAAAAGTATCGTCTTTTATGAAAAGAGATTAAATCATTTCGAACGCAGTTTCCCAATTGCTATTTCTTACATCATTTGTAGTCAACAATTTTATTTTTAAATTGAATAGAACGCATTCACTAATATACAGCTTCAGTTGGATTTAGAAATTGATAGTCCACAGATTATTTCTACAGCTGAATCGTAAGTGTGCATAATTTTGTTTTCTTTTGGTTTTTTTATATAATATTTCCTTAATGTTTAATACAAAACTGTTTAACGCCTCATAGATTAAAGGAAATACAATCTTCTTTCTGAAAACTTCCCCCCCCCCCCGAAAAAAAAACCTTCTATTGAGACAAAATTTAGCTACAGACTAAGCTATGTACAATGTTGGGGAATTATAAGATTGAAACGGAAGTGACCCCAAAAACATGATTCATAAAAAAATTGTAAATTATTGCCTATAGGGGGGGTTAGGGGCTATCATTTTTAAATGATAATACCTCATTTTTTAAATTATAAACAGGGATGCCAAAAATATAATTTTTTTTTATTTAAAGTGGAGACGGAAGAAAATGATATCAAATTCCCTGGGAAACCATTGAAATATTTTGATAGACCCAGGGCCCCCTATTGGGACTATTTCATTGTCTTTGGTATTTTGCAATTTCTCATAGGCTACTGGCCTAATTTGGCTTTTGTGTGTGTTCCCTTTTAATTAGATTCTTTGGATCTTATTGAATGCCACGGCGAATCTATGACTCAGTTTTCCAATAATTTTAGGTATATCTGAATAATTTCGGCATTTTTTTTGTTGTCATTGTAACCCTATACTCATACTCTCAATTTTTTTTTTCAAGGAACACTAAGCTGTTTAACGTCATTTCGCGTGCTTGTTTGAACCATATAGTGACCTAGTTAATTATTAAGTAAATCATTTTTTTAATGTAAAGCTAAGACGGTATCCTATCAAGGTGGTATCCAGAGGGGGAGGGGGAGGGAGGTATTACATTTAAATGATAATATCTCGAATTTTTTTTATTGAAATCAGGTATGCCAAAAAGTTAATTATTTTTTTGACTTAAAGCAGAGACGGTATCCATCATGGTGGTATCCAGAGAGGGGGGGAGCTATCATATTTAAATGATAATGCCTCGATTTTTTTTTGAAAGCAGGGATGCCAATAAGTTAATTTTTTTTATTTAAAGCAGAGACGGTATCCTATCAAGATGGTATCCATAGGGGGGGGGGGAGACACATGGAGTTATTATATTTAAGTGATAGTACCTTGATTTTTTTTTTTTTTTGAAAGCAGGGTTGCAAAAAAGTTTTTTTTTTTTTTTTTTTTAAGCAGATACCGTATTTTATCAAGGTGGTATCCAGGGGGGGGGGGGGTAGGGAAGCATTATATTTAAATGATAATATCTTGAATTTTTTATTGAAAGCAGGGATACCAAAAAGTTAATTATTTTTTTTAATTTAAAGCTGAGACGGATCTTATAGAACATTATATGGCCGCTTTAAAAAATACAAAAGGGAGTGTGAAGGGAGGTGAGAGACTTTTACAAGAATGTGACAGTTTGGCTGCTACCAGTAGCTAGTAGGTGGAGTATCCTATGAAAGTGTACTGTCAATGAGTAGAAAAAGTAAATTTGTAAATTTAAGCTGTGATTTGAGAAAGACTGATGAAAACATTCATGTTTGCGGTCAACATTGATCACGACGGCGGCGTGCCGCCGCAGCTGTTTTTGGCCCCACCCCCGCCGGTCTTCCCTCATCAGCGCGGCGCTGGAGTCTAGTTGTAGCAATCTTTTCTTTTTTTGGAACATCGACAGTGTTTTTCTATAGAATTGAATGGAAAAGCTGCCGTTCGTACTTCGTTCAGAAGCGTTTTAAAAGATCCTTTAGCTACCCTGCCCAACATATTTTTAAGCAAATGGGGTATTTAGTGTCTCTTCATGGTTCTTGCTAATTAAGAATGATAACACTTAGGGCTACTCATCATTCGTTTTTTTTTTCTATTGTCTAGACACTACGATTGATTACTTTGTCAGTGAAATCTATTTAGCATATAGACGTGAACAAGAAAAAGCATAACTAGATTTCCATAGCTTGCCTAAAGCTTGGAAGGTTCAAAAGCCATTTAATGAGAATTAGGTATAACTAGCCCTGTGAAAAAACTTGTGGTCCAAAATATGGAAAGTGTCCCAAAACAAATAATATTTTTTTAACAAAGATACAAAAAAATGTCCGTCAACTTGGTACCTTCATCGCTATTCCATAAGGTGAAAAAATAAATCCTCTGACAAGAACCGTCACCTAATCTACTACAAACAATGCCCCATTGCCAACCAAAAATTCGCAAAGCTGCAAAAAAGAAACTACCATCCGCATGGCTGTTTCTTTTCTTTTTCTATTTAACCTTTTCTTTGTCAGTCTCTATTTGATCAGTAGGCTATATATCCACGTATTGAGAATAAAAAAAAAATTTCATGTGTATTAAAAATGGTCTTCTGAAAAAAAATCAACAAAAAAACTTTAGATACACTCGAGGTCACCGAGAGCCAGTGCCGATCCCGGACCAACTCCCTCTTTGCCTCCTTTCTCCCCTCTGACAAATTACAAGCTTTTAGTATCAAAAGCTGATTTCAAATGTCAACGCAACAAGGTGTAGACCTTGTTGAAATCAGAATCATTTACGGATTTTAATACGTACAATTAGAGGCCAAAGTCCGACCTCCTGTCTCGATCTTGCAAATTCATAAATGCAAAGTTTGCTACTTTTTCGCCGCATGGTTACTACAGAATCATTTAGGGAATGAGATTAAAACATTAGCAGTTAAAAAAAATATTAATTAGATGAATAGCTTAAGTTAGTATATGAATTTAAGGAACTTTAGTTTTACAGAAAGCGGCGACAATACTTGACTGCTTAACGCCACCCACGAGAAAAATTTAAAGGCATTATTAAAGCTCTTATTCAGATAATTTTCACACGTTTTGAATAAAATTAGGATAGGTAGTTTTGGAGCTAGATGTGTTAATACTTTTTACACCTAAGTCATGACTGGGATCGACCACCTCTTGTGAATTCACTTCTACCAATGCAAGCAGATGTTAAAGGCTTTTGTGAAATCTAAAATCTAAAATAAAATTATATTTCTGCTCAAAGACAAGCACCTTAGCTCTGTCTTCAAGTTCAAATGAGACAGTCATCTCCGTTCGGCTGAGTTGACCAATATCAGTTTCGATAATGGCTATCACTTGGGTTGACAGAACAAAAATTACAAAATTACATGAATTAATTAAATTACAAAATTCCAAAAATTAAATTACAAAATAACAAAAATTACAAAATTAATAAAAAAAGATGACGTAGTGATTGGTTTATTAGTCATTTGGCAAAGGAAAGTGACAGTGAAGTACATTATAGAAATATTCGTTGTCATTCGCGTCGTAGGATTCTTGATACAGACAGTAAAACCAATAGTGATTTCCGGGCCCCTGGTCATTATGCTTCTCAGAACCCTAAAGTTCCTCCAAGGATTGCTAGATTCGGCTCTTAGAGCCCTGATTCTAATTCCGAAAATTCCAGATTTAGTTCTCAGAGCCCTAATTTTGATTCAAGGAATGCTAAATTTGGCTCTCGGAGTACAGGTTCTAACCTAAAGACATTTGGCTCTCGGATCCGCTCAACAACACCGATCGAGAAGAATAATAAGCGAAAGGTAACTCTAACTAAGAACAAAACTAAAAAGTAGAAGGAGGATAGATTAAATGATGCATTGTCAAAAAAGATATCAGAATATTGCTCAAAACTCGCCAAGGTTTTAAGCTATGCTTTTTCTGAGCCGTTGAAAATAATCTGGCTCAAAGAATTGTTGGAATGTCATCCTAGACCGGTCAATGCCGACAAGATTATTATCTTAAAGTTGAACGGTGAAATTTGGGCTACTTTCTAATTGGCAGCAAAACATAGAGATGACAAGGCACTACAAGCCAAAGGACTATTGCCCAATCAACGTATTGTGTTGTAGAAGCAGTAAAAAAAGTAACTGAACTTGAAGATCAACATATTAAAGAAAAAGTGGTTGAAAACCAAATAGATGTGTGTTTGCCTGCCCTTACAAATTATGACCTCGGCTTAAAAAGACGCCATGTCATAAAATTTAAACCTGGGAGTTCAGACCCAGGAGAAGCATCGGATTTGTGTATGTCTGAGGTCAAAGTCACTGTTTATCGTTTTGGCAAAGACGTTACCAAAATAAAATCTAAAGCCAAATCTGCTGCAAATTTGAAAAAAAAAATCATTTACTAGGTCAAGAAACGTGCAACGTGGGGGGGACTACCGCTATCGCCATAGGCATATCTGACTTCGTTCAGACAATATAACAACAGTATCTTATGGCTTGCATCATCTCCAGGAGGGACGTTACTACCAAGGATACAGAAGACGTTAACCTTTTTAACTAACTTTTTCATTCAGGTATTGGATACATTGCTACTAATATAGCAAGAAGTGCTTTATTGGCTTTATTAACAAATCTTCATTTAGAGGAAAATAAAATAGTAGGAAGGTTCATGAGAGGTGTATTTAATAGAAGGCCTGGTCTTCCCAAGTATTCTAGTATTTCGAATGTAAAATGTGCATTTAATCTATTTCAATCACCATCCTGGAATATTGAAAACCTTTAACTTAATATATTAATGTAAAAACTAGGAGCTTTTCTTATTCTGTGGTCATGAGACACACTTTATTCACGGACTTTAAAACACTAATATTGCGTGGATTATCCCAGGCAAACGCAGATGTCTTTCTCAGTTGAACTCTCAGCTACACAGGTGCTCCTTTTTTGGAGTAGAATTCCAGTCAAACTTGGCAAGTTAGAGGTTTAATTTTTAAATTAGACGGCATCTTCACTCATGTAGCTCGTTTCAATTACTGAATACAAAACTCAGTATAAAATTAACTGCCAGAAGATTAAACAATTTTTACAATATACTTTCCTTAAATAACAGCAAGTACAATAAAATCCAACGGTTTAGAGTCCTCTCCACCCAAAAATTTACAAAAACAAGATGATTCCGCCAAAAGAACTTTTTTTAATGCATATAATATGTGTTTACAGGGCGACCTCTTTAAAATGAACAAGCAATCAGCCACATTAACAGAATATCTTTATGTTTGCCTAAGTAATCCATGTATTCAGACAATTTAGTTTTGAAGTAGGTATAGGTTATTTGGCTATAAGATTTTTTCCGACCAAAGACCTTTGGTCTACTTTCTGAATATAAAAAACAAACTCTGACTTTTCAAAAGCAATCCACCACCTTGATTAGTACTATTCATATTAGGAATTGTAATGCACATCCAAAACGTATGATGAAAACTTACAAAATTTAGTGATTTCCTTGCATAACATCTTGGAAACTTGGAAACTTACAACTTCTTTCTTTTTCTAGCTGATCTTTCTTGAAACTTTTTCTATTGTGTCATATCTCAACAGGAGGGCATTGATTTTGAAAGCCATTATAATGCAAAAGATGAAAACTGCGTAAAAATGGCAAATTTTTTGAACGGTATCCTGAAAATTTACAACCTCTTTCCTTTACAGCTGACAGTTCTTGACACAACTTATTTCCTTGTGTCATAATAAAAAAAAGAAGTAGTTATTTTTAAAGCCATTACAATAATAATGATGAAGGTAGTACAAAAGTCGGCAAATTTCGTGCACTGTCCAGGAAATTTACCATCTATTTCGTTTTATAGCTGACAGCTTTTGTCAAACTTTTCCTATTGTTTCATCCTCCAACAAGAAAGTAGTGATTTCAAAAGCCAAAATAAATTCATACATAATTTCAGTCGGGTTCTGGTTGAAGAGACGCAATTTCTCGCCAAGTTGGTTTTAATGTGAAAGTGGGACAAAACTGGGGAGACTAGGGGCTTGCGTACTCCCTGAGTAAAACCAGTTGTCCAGGGCAATTCTGGGTATACCCGTGTCGGCCAACATTTTATCTGAAATAAAAGACAACAATACAATATTCGTAGATTATTTTATTTCTTTCATACGATGAAGCTATTCTTTTGCCTTACTTATATTGAATATAAAGCATTTGTTTTTCATTGTTGTTTTTCTCTTAGCTCTTCTTTCCGAAGGCAATCAAAAGAACAGCCTCGGTTCATCACAAGTATTGTGCGAGACACTAATTCATATCAGAACGTTTAAGTTTTAAGTTTACCTATTGTTTGCAGGCACATGTTTCAAATGTTTTGTATTCCTAGCACGAAAACCCCAAAAAGAGAACAGCGCGCATGAAAGTTACATATTTTGTATGTTATGAAGCATACCAGCCCATACCTGTTGCATGTCAAGAAGAACACAGGGTGCGGTACCCACCGTTCAAGAGGCCCTTACAACAAAGACACTAAAACAGTTGTTATTCGTCATTTCCTTTTTTGATAAATGCTAGAAAATACACATTAATATTGTGCAGTTTCATGGAACTGAATGGTATATATTGAAAGATTATAATAAAGTGCATTGAGTAGTATGTTTATATTCTACCCCGCAAAGTAATGGAAAAAATTTCAAATTTACTCCAAACAATGTTTACTTCATTCTTATTAGAGCTTTGATTTAATTGAATTTATATTTGCTTTCAGGTTAAAAAATGGTTTCATGCTTTTCGGCTAATAGCGCAGCATCATACTGTCAAAACATTCCTAGGAAACGTATATATCTTAGTAACGATAATCTGGTCATTTAAATAATATTAAAGACAAAAGAACTAGTTTTTTCAACTGAAAGTAAAGACCTACATTAAAACTTAAAGCGAAGAGTAATTATTCCGTCTAGGAGGGGGGCTACCCCTTCTTTAACTCCCGCTCTTTACATTAAAGTCTAAAAGTTCTTTGAATATACTTCTCAATGAAAATCAATGGCACTTGTGTTTGTGCAGTCTTTCTTAAAAAAATTGGGACAAAAAAGTCAAACTTTTGGCGTAATGAGCGAGGGCTAAGGAAAGGCAATTTTTCAAACCGATCCACGCAATCTCCTTCTCCTCTTCTCCTAGGAAATTCTTCCCAAAACTTTTCTCCCAAGTGAAAATTTTTCCCTGCAGAAAATCCTCCCCGCTCCAAAATCCTTTATTTTCCTATAACAAATATTATACGTGACCAAAGGACAAATTGTGGAACTTACAGCCCTTTTTCCAAGGGCTATGGGGGGGGGAGTCTTGTTAATCCCAAAAGCATAGTTTTTGGACCTTTCAAATATGCTGAATCAAATGGCTAAACAAAATTGTCTTATGTCTTTGAGGAAAAAAAGGGACGTGGGACGGGGGTTAATTGCCCTCCAATCTTTTTGGTCACTTAAAAAAGGCACTAGAACTTTTTGTTTCTATTTAAATGATCCCTTTCCCGATTTCATACGACCATTGATTTGATAGGATCAACCCAGGAGAAAAAGAAATAAATAAACACGCATCCGTGATCTTTCTTCAGACAAAAAATTCAAAATTCCACATTTATGTAAATACGAGCTTGAAAACTCTACAATAGGTTCTATGATATGCTGAATCTGGTCTGACTTTCATTAAGTTCACTTGACTATTTGGGGGCGTTTTTCTCCTTTTTTGAAATAAAAAAAAAAAACCTCAGACTTGTAGCTTTTGATGGGTAGCATTAGACTTTATGAATTTTATATAATTGGATTCAGTATAAAAATTCAATCCTTTTAACGTATCATTTATTATCAAAATTTCGATTTTTTAGGGTTTTGGTTACTACTGGGCCGACTCACTCCTTACTTACGATTTGTTACCAAAAACTGTTTGACAATGATATCTTTTACACCTGTACAGGGAGAACAGGGGGAAATCGCCACAAGTAATCCTCCCTACCATCCTGCGGAATTCGTGTTCTAATTGCAAGTACAAATGTTCAAAACTTCAAATATTATGACCGGCGGAGTAGTATGTCAGGGAAGGGGGCTTTTGCTTAAACTGCCAGAAAAAAATATTCTTATTTATACACAATAAATATAAAATAAAGGGAAAATGAGCATCTAACAATTTGACTAAAAAGGAACTAAACCACAAATCCTTTCTTTTTCCTTTTAGTGTTTTATTGAATTAATTAAAGAAAAAAAAATCCGAAAAGGAAGTTTTTCAAAGAAACGTACAAAGCCATATTAAATTAAAGAAAAGGAGAAATAAATTCCTATAAATAATTCAAATTCAAAATGACCAGAAATTACTATTAAAGAATAAATATTATCCAAAACGAACTGAAGTTAAATAAACAACCATAGCAAACATAAAAGATAATAGGTACTAATATAAAATAATTAAGTAAGTTTATTTGTAAACCGCAATATAAAATATATGCGGAGTAAAAAAAGGAAAAAAAAAATAATATAATCTACAAGGAAATAATAAGGAAAACACAACATAAATAACGTAACAGTATCCATAGAAACAGTAACCTGGAAAAAAATAAGCGAGGGGTTTATTGGCACATATCTTCCTTGGAGTGTTGGTTCTCTGGTCCTTAGTGATGTTGTCAAGTAGCACTAGAGGGTCGATTAGTCAAAAATGAGAAATAATCTTGTGATTTCTGTACCACCTTGGTAAATATAGCAGGAATTTACAATATTTAAAATAGCCTCTCCTTAGTTGAAGCCGGTGTTTTTTCCTTATTACAGGCTGAAAACCGGAAAGAAGAAGAATTGTAGGAGAACAAAACTATGGTAAAGTTTAAATAAGCCTCGGCGGCTGCAACACAGTAAGAGACAGCATTCGCAAACAGCCCGCAAGCACAGTTTTAAAAATATATGGAGACAGCACACCACCTTGCCTGACTCTCTTCTTTACTGAGATAGGCTCAAATATATCAGACATCGATTTAAACCAAACCAACGAATTGGAATACCAATATTGAAGAACTTTTACGACGGAAGAATTAACTCCTGCTTTAACTAAGCAATGAAACGCTTGCGAATGTGCATGTGCGTGCATGTGTGTGTGCCTGTGTGTGCCCGTGTGTGCCTGTCTGTGTGCCTGTCTGTGCGCCTGTCTGTGTGCCTGTCTGTGTGCCTGTCTGTGTGCCTGTCTGTGTGCCTGTATGTGTGTATGCCTGTCTGTGTGCCTGTCTGTGTGTATGTGTGTGTGTATGTGTGTGTGTATGTATGTATGTATGTCTGTGTGCCTGTCAGTGTGCCTGTCTGTGTGCCTGTCTGTGTGCCTGTCTGTGTGCATGTCTGTGTGCATGTCTGTGTGCCTGTCTGTGTGCCTGTCTGTGTGCCTGTCTGTGTGTATGTGTGTGTGCCTGTCTGTGTGCCTGTCTGTGTGTATGTGTGTCTGCCTGTCTGTGTGCCTGTCTGTGTGTATGTGTGTATGACTGTCTGTGTCACTGTCTGTGTGCCTGTTTGTGTGCCTGTCTGTGTGCCTGTCTGTGTGCCTGTCTGTGTGCCTGTCTGTGTGTGTGTGTATGTGTGTATGTGTGTATGTATGTCTGTATGTATGTATGTATGTATGTCTGTGTGCGTGTCAGTGTGCCTGTCTGTGTGCCTGTCTGTGTGAATGTCTGTGTGCATGTCTGTATGCCTGTGTGTGTGCCTGTCTGTGTGCCTGTCTGTGTGTATGTGTGTGTGCCTGTCTGTGTGTATGCCTGTCTGTGTGCCTGTCTGTGTGCCTGTCAGTGTGCCTGTCTGTGTGCCTGTGTGTGTGTCTGTCTGTGTGTCTGTCTGTGTGCCTGTCAGTGTGCCTGTCTGTGTGTCTGTCTGTGTGTCTATCTGTGTGTCTCTGTGTGTGTCTGTCTGTGTGTCTGTCTGTGTGCCTGTCTGTGTGCCTGTCTGTGTGACTGTCTGTGAGCCTGTCTGTGTGACTGTCTGTGTGCCTGTCTGTGTGCCTGTCTGTGTGCCTGTCTGTGTGCCTGTCTGTGTGCCTGTCTGTGTGTATGTGTGTGTGTATGTATGTATGTAAGTATGTATGTATGTATGTATGTGTGCATGTGTGTATGTGTGTATGTGTATGTGTGTGTGTGTGTATGTGTGTATGTGTGTATGTGTGTATGTGTGAATGTGTGTATGTGTGTATGTGTGTATCACACATACACAAAAAAAAGAAGAAACATACTCTGAAAGTTATTTAATATTTTCAGCTTATTAACACATAATAGAATTCCCAGAGTTAAACCTCGTAGTTACAAACGTACATTTATCGACAGAAACATTTATCGACAGGTTTTATTGACAGAAATCTGTCAATAAAACCACTACATAAAACATCAATAAAAAAAAGTCTTACTTGGATTGTGTAGCTCTCCTTTTTCATCTTGAAAGTTCTTCCTAATTAAAGTTTTTTTAGCCCTTCTTATTCGTTTCCGTGGCCCTGCTTTAAACCAATCACCATGACTCCCTTGATGTCCTTTCGAGACTTGGAAAGAGTTATTACTTTTTTTAATAACAGCTCTGGCAGTGCATCCAAATTCACGGCAAATAAGGTAAGTTGCGGTTGAAGTTTCACTCTTCACTCTATATGAGTAACCATCAGCAAAGATGAAATTTCCGCCTCGGCTGGTAGGAATTCGTGTTAACCGTCTTTCCTGGATTATAGTCTGTGCAGCTTCACTCGCTAAAATGAACTTGGCTTTCGCTTTTAATGGTTTTAAAATTACAAGCGCTACGTATATATCTTCAAATTTCTTATGAGTAATAACTGTGTATATATTGAATGTAAATTTACATATAATATCTAATATATATATATATATATATATATATATATATATATATATATATATATATATATATATATATATATATATATATATATATATATATATATATATATATATATATATATATATATATACCTTCCAAAAAACGAAAAATCACAATTGTTTCAAAATTGTTTCGTTAAAAGAACAACAACCTGGACAATCAAATGTCTAAAATTCAATGGGAAAGAATTAAAAGAAAGTCAATATCAAATTCAACGGGAAAGAATTCCAGGAAAATTAATTTTGAATTCAATGTCAATATACAAAATCCAATTGAAGAAACTGATGTCCAGCAACATGGGCCATTTAACACCATGATGGGGAAAATGTCAGAGATAACGAGAATACTTATTGAATCGGAATTGAAAATCAAGCATAACGAAATGTAAGGTTAGAAAACATGCGACAACGAGCATCACAAAGAATCACAAATGGAAATGATCACAAATAAATCCAAATGACAACGGTATCTGCAGTTACGTGACAAGCGACAGCGAGAATCCCATATATACAAAGATGCAGCTTACAAGTACAATGGACCGAGCAAAGCTCACTGCTATACTTTTCTACTATATGTAAATATTATATACATATGAGTGTCTGTGCTAAATATTTTACACAGTACACTAAAATTTAACTTGATTGTCGATAGTATCGAGCAATTTGCCAGTATATGCATGCAAATAGGCTTGAATCCCATATTATATCAGTAACGACGTGGCAGTCGTAACTGCCACAAAACTTGAAACCTTAGAACCGTGACTATGCAATTTTTTCATCAAGCCCTAACAGATTTCCATTGTTCATATATATATATATATATATATATATATATATATATATATATATATATATATATATATATATATATATATATATATATATATATATATATATATATATATATATATATATATATATATATATATATATATATATATATATATATATATATATATATATATATATATATATATATATATATATATATATATATATATATATATATATATATATATATATATATATATATATATATATATATATATATATATATATATATATATATATATATATATATATATATATATATATATATATATATATATATATATATATATATATATATATATATATATATATATATATATATATATATATATATGATCATATATATATATATATATATATATATATATATATATATATATAAAAGACAACCAGGCTTATTACTAATAAGATGGCTAAGTCTTATTCAAAAATCATCTAAGTTCTAAAAAAAGAAATTAAACTTATCCTATATGCACGCTAAAGAGGACTTCATTAAAATGATTATTGCCAAAATTTATGCTGTTTGTTTTTTTAATTCAACTTGTTATCCCGAGAGACCCTAATATACGTAAAGTACTTATGTTAGTAGCATACCTACGCGCAGGAGGGTTAAGTAAAAGATTATAATTGAGATTAATCTGAAGGATGCCTGTGGAGAATCTGGAACAGTAGGATCTAACAATTAACTACTTCCAGTTTACAAATCTACCCCAAGGAAAATTCTCAGGCAGAACTGTCACCAAATAATCTAAGGAAATTGTCCCAAAGTCGTCTAAGAAATGTCAAAATGTCCCAAAGTCGGTCAGGAAATGAACAAAATGGAACTCTAAAAACTGTGACTTTCCTGATTGCTTGGCAAAGAAAAACACTGCAATAAATCTTGGCTATGCATTAACATCAAGATTATTAAAATAATTCAAGATTAGACACTTCAAATTATTATTAATTGACTTACCTACAAAACATCTTTTCGAAAGACCAATTAAGCTATCCTATTCTGTTATATTTATCCTTTTAGTCCACAATTGACATATCCTCAATATCCACGTTGTCTTGTGATTCTGACAACTTCATCATTATCAGTTAATTCTTACATATTCTGACAAGCCAACATTTATTCAATATCCCAACTGAAAATAACGGTTGCATCACCCTATTGATTGTTGTATTGGTGGACGCTCAGTAACAGATAAATGGGTGTTAGAACCGTTTTGTTGGGCTGTTTTGTAAACAAGAAAAGTATCCGTTTGTTTTTTTCGCGATGAAGTGTTGCCCCTGAATGAGTTTTCATTGGTCATCATAGGTTGTCTTTATTGTTCTCTAGGCCGGCCAACAGAACAGAGGAGATAACTTATTGAGGGAATGTGCATTAGTGTGGACTATCTTTATCACAGGTACCAAATGTAGGGATCCTCCCTACATTTCGCATATCAGGCAATGGGAATGAAATATGCCTTAATCATATTCGTTGCAAAATGAAACTAAAACAGGCAGTAAGCATCTCTACTTCAAGTAGGGTCCACGTTATATCTGATAAGCACCAACATTTACGAGTTTTACGGCAAACCAAATACAGTTCCTCTACCTGGTCAAAGCTACCATTCCTACTGGTCATGTGCCGTAAATTGACGTCTGGGTCTAGGTCCGACATTCCGAATTGACAAGATATGAGCAGATGTCTCTGATGTATTGCGGGTGCAGTGAAATCTCTCTAAGACTGGTCAATACGAGCAACAAGGATTCGGATAAACAAAAACTTAAAATTGCAACTTCGTCGCATCTACCTAATAGGAGGTAACTGAGGGTTGGCCGTACCTAGTAAAAAAATGGCTCCAAATTTCTAGCCCTGAGATTAGAAAATACAAATGTATAAACTATTCTACAAGTTGTTCATCTTTGAGGAGGGAGTTGGCCTACCCTCCTGACAATTTAACTAAAGCTAGGAATTCAATTAACTTATACTTTAAACCAAATTATAGTTGTTGAGTAAAGAAAAACAAATGTAAATCATTAACATAGCTAGAAGGAAAAGTCCATTAAAAGAACAAAGAGCAAGCAGATTTACTAAAAAAAAAGCCAAAAATACAGCCCTTTAGAGGAGTCCAGTCCTTCGCTTGTTATCTTCCTAGATATGCCAGGGATGGAAAGAAAAATTAGCATTCCACATCACAACATTGTCTTTAGAGAAGGTTATGTGTTAGTAATTTTTCAGTAAAAATTTGGAAATAGCAAATAATTGGCAGTCACCAGGTGCAGGAGAAATTCTTCTCATATCAGCATGATTAGGTAATATGGCTATCTAAAGTCTTATACAAAATTGCTACCAATACCGTAAAAAAGAGAAAATAAGATAAGTATTGCTTGTATCGAAATCGAGGGGGAATCATAAATACAATCAGGATCAGGAAAATTTTTGGCACTGTTCCATCATGTATATGGAAAAGGAGCGTCATGAGGTCTTTTATGAAAATCAAGCGTGGAGTTTTAGGTTGTAGACTGGGTTATAGGTTAATTAGGCATTTAAAGTAGTAAAATTTAAAGACCTGACATGAAATAGTGGGTAGCGAAAAATTAAACAACTAGGGCTTACGTTCTCCGGGAGGGTCGTTACTTTGTAGCTCTTGCGCATAAACTGGAGTGGAAAATGTTATATCTTGGCTATATACACTGCTAGAAGCATCAGGATTTTCAACTACACTAAGGTCGGTTTCTGATTCTTGTACCAAAGATTCCTCCTCTACTAAATGTGTTTCTTCTTTAACTGCTGCCGGGTCGTCAAGAGTACTCTGAAAAACATTAGTCACTGAAATAAAAAAAAAATACAATAAAAGAAAAAGCGGTAGTAACCTCTGCAACACAACCACATTTGGTCAAACTTTTGAAGAGCACAAAGAGGAAATTAAAAGTTGTGAAAGAGAGGGGCGTGATTCCTACCCTATTTCTCATCGTAAAACGGAAATACATTGTAATCTAAAAACGGTGAGAGTTTGAGATGGAACATTTAGTATCCTGGGATTTTCTAGATCAGCTTGATGCTTTATTTGCTGTTATCTAGATATTCTAAAGTGAAACAGCAAAGACGTAAATCACGAGAACTTGCTATTTTCTGAAGCACTACCCCAATCCTTAAACTTACTGTTTTGACTTTACAGCTAGCCTAGTAAACAGCATGAAAAAGAAACAAATCAAAACTGGACGAAAAATCAGTGTCTCTTCTATATTCACTGAAAATAATTTTGGAAAAATCGATCCTACAATCGGAAATTCTGAACTTTTGCTTTTTCAGTGGGATTTTCGATTTCGATGAAATTTTTGAAAAAATTTTAAATTTTTTTTACAAATATGTAAAACTTGGGTACAATTTCACCGATACAATTTCATCTGCGATCCAAATCTTGAGGTGGGGGAGTAACTTTTTCAGATCTTCTTATCAGGGTATCTATAAGAAGAGTTTGTCAGACCTCCAATCAACTTAAGAAGATGTAACAACCTATAGTATTACATGAGGTTTCTGGTTGGCTAGATAAAGTCCTGGGTTTGTAGGGATGAGTTCCCTAAACTGTTGTCATCAGAACATCTACTGGAAGGAGCCATGGGATCTCAGTAAACATCGCTTACTTGACTCAAACCTTTGGCCCCCTACCAAATGCTACTCGACATAGGGTGACCTCTACCTCATCCATCCACTTCGGTCCAAGGCGAATGACCAGGTGCCAATTAAGAGAAAGCATAAATAATGAATATTGGAGAATAAAACCCAATGCAACTTTTGTAAAGGATGGAGAGCTAATTCATGTCATTGGAGAAAGTGTGGGAGGGGGGCTAAATAGAACTTGGTGAGAAGTATGAGTGAAAATTCTAGCTATACTTTTTGAGTGCCCAAATAAAATCCAACCTTAGCAGGGAAGACGGCTCCGAAATTAGAGTACCAGAGCATCTACAACAAGCAGTTCCCTGATCTCAGGCGAAGTTGGGGAAAATTTAGAGTAGCCTAATTGTCCTAGACTACATCTTTTTTATGCCCCAACCCAATCAGGCTTCAGAGGGGTAATTGGGATAGGATCCTGAAACTCCTGTCATCATGGCATCAACAAAATAAGTCAGGTGAGTCTCAGCCTTGAATGAAAATATTTATATTGCTTTTCAAGCTTTGACTGACTTTATACACTATGATGAGATTGAAGTAAATTAACCTTTTCTTGAAGCATTAGTCTACAAGAGGCACCTATATTCCTATTATCAGAATGTCTTTATAAGAGACATTCACACACTATGATGAGATTGAAGTAAATTAACCTTTTCTTGAAGCATTAGTCTACAAAAGTCACCTATATTCCTATTATCAGAATGTCTTTATAAGAGACATTCACACACTATGATGAGATTGAAGTAAACTAACCTTTTCTTGAAGCATTAGTCTACAAGAGGCACCTATATTCCTATTATCAGAATGTCTTTATAAGAGACATTCACACACTATGATGAGATTGAAGTAAACTAACCTTTCCTTGAAGCATTAGTCTACAAAAGGCACCTATATTCCTATTATCAGAATGTCTTTATAAGAGACATTCACACACTATGATGAGATTGAAGTAAATTAACCTTTTCTTGAAGCATTAGTCTACAAAAGTCACCTATATTCCTATTATCAGAATGTCTTTATAAGAGACATTCACACACTATGATGAGATTGAAGTAAATTAACCATTTCTTGAAGCATTAGTCTACAAGAGGCACCTATATTCCTATTATCAGAATGTCTTTATAAGAGACATTCACCAAAATTTTTTCTTTTACTATTTTCTGTCAGAAGTCAAAATATCCACAAACTGCAAGTTTTTTAAAGATTAGGCTTGAGAATTATGCTTCAACTGTTGAAGCATAATACAAGGCTGTATCCACCGAAGAGGGGGTGGGGGGTTAGAGGGTTTGAACCCCCCCCCCCGAAATATTTGTCCGAATCGTAAAAAACATAAAAAAAAAATATAAACACATATTTGGTGAGTTTTTTAGTTTTTTTGTAACCCCCCCCCCCCGAAATTAGCATACCAGGGTATCTACAACAAGTAGTTCTCTGATCTCAGGCAAACTTGGGGGAAATTTAGAGTAGCCTAATTGTCCTAGACTGCACCTTTTTTATGCCCTAACCCAACCAGGCTTCGAAGGGGTAATTAGGATAGGACCCTGAAACTCCTGTCATCATGGCATCAACAAGATAAGTCAGGTGAGTCTCAGCCTTGAATGAAAATACTTATAGTACTTTTCAAGCTTTGACTGACTTTATACACTGTGATGAGACTGAAGTAAATTAACCTTTTCTTGAAGCATTAGTCTATTAGAGGCCCCTAGATTCCTGTTATCAGGATTTCTTTATAAGAGACATTCACCAAAAATTTCTATTGACTATTATCTGTCAGAAGTCAAAATAGCCACAAACTTTAAATTTTTTAAATATTAGGCTTGAGAATTATGCTTCAACTGTTGAAGTATAATACAAGGCCATATCCAGCAGGGAGGGGACCCCCCCTCCCCGAAATGTTTGTCAACAGAAATCAATATAAACAAATTTCTGGTGATTTTTTTTTTAGTTTCTTTGCACCCCCCCCCCCAAAAAAAAAAAAATCCTGGATGCAGCCCTACTTCAACAATCCAACATTACTTCTTTTATAGCTATGTAATAGACCAGCTGATAACCTTTCCTTTTAAAAACAAGGGTCTCTTTTATTATCCATTTTGCAATGACTGTCATTCTGCCTGCTGGGAGGGAGTATTTAAATTTACTAGCTTATAGGCTTCTATGTACTCCTATGGCAGATATTAAGGATACATCTTCTTGTGTATTTTGAAAGCTTGACATAATAGTTAAGACAATATATTCAATCCCAAAGAAAAAAGTTTCCATCCTTGCAACAGCTCAGTCATACTCATCATTGAATACAGCTATAGAATTCAAATAAATTAGCACAGCTATGCTGGTCTTTCTTATGGCATTAGCAAGTTTTACTATACAAAACAAAAAATAATAACAATAATTAAAGTAGCCTTACCTGACCAATATCAACAGTAATTGCTTTTCTTTGTTCATCCTCTTCATAAGTTTCGTCTATTTCATGCTGAGAGGTGAGGTTTTGTTCATTTTCAACTTCCTCTTCAAAATCCCTGTGAATATTATACTCGTACATTTTAGGACATCGTTCACCAGATATGTTCATGGGTTCATCTGGTAATGAATGATTCACCAAGGATTCTTCTGACTCTTTAAGTCCTTCTATACAATACTTTTCACCAGCCCTGACTACTGCCCCAAGAAAAGATTGATGCACTTCTATCTCACCACAATATATAAAGTCAATCAAAGCTCGAAAAGTACTATAACTAACATCATTTAACACAATAACAGGATTTGGCTCTTTCAAATTAACCAAAATATTTCTAAAATAAGAGCTTGCAGCAGATATGATAATTCTGTGACACTTAATAAATTCCCCATCAATAACGAATGTCATATCTGTCAACTCTTGAGAAGCAAATAGATTCAAAAAGGAGCTTTGAAACACAGTGCCATACTTGTTCCACTTCAGGCAATATCCACGATCCATTTTCTAGCATTTATTTGATCGACAAGACGAGAGTCTATAAAAAAAATAAATAAATGAAAACTGCAATAGAAGTCTATACGCTAGTAAACCTATACGCTAGTTTTCTAGCCTTAGTTTGATCATTTTAATCAACTTGAGACAAGGTCTCTCAGACCAATAGTTCACTTAGTGAGTGCGCCTTCTAATGGTCTGCAACCACGGGGGTTATTTATAGCAAACCATGTGGTTATTTGTAGTACAGCAAAACAGTGCTGGTTGCAAGAAAACATGTAACGTAAAGCAGGCTTACAAGACCAACACGCGAAAACTTTCCAGCTACTTGCAGATAACGCGTGAAAAAGGAAGTTATTAGAGGCAACGCTCTAGTGTTGCCTGTAATAAAGAGCTGTAAGTCTTTCCTGTATTTTTTTTTCTTTTGCCAGAATGAGTTCACATGGAGGGGCTGGTTTTAGAAACCTTGGAGCTTATTTGATTAGAAAATTTAAAATTCAAGAGCAATTTTTAAATTCAAAAGTGATTGATGGGCAACTGGACATCTACCTTGTCTTTTTTTTTTCTTATCCCTTTCCTATGGCCTCCTAAGACATTCAGCTAAAATTTCGATATAGCCATTTTCTTCAAAATAGTCAAAAGGTCCAATAACAAACTAACGAGCAATATAGTTAATAAGTTAAACGTTAACGATTAACGTTAAAGCGTTAATTTAAGTATAAAACCTTTGAAAGCAGACAACTTCGAACAAGAAGAAAGAAAGAATTCTATCGATATATCAATTGTCTGCTAAAGGGCTAAATGTAACAAAATAAGATAGCCTAATCGGTCAATCTAAAAATTCGCTCCAGGAAACAAGTCAATTAACTAATTATTCGAAGTGTTTAATCTTGAAGAATTTTAGTAATAAAATATAAATACATAGCTTAGATGTTTAGGTGTTCAATGATATATGCATTTGTTTTCAATTCCTATTTGATAACAAGATGATCAGGTTATATTCTTATATAATTTTCATCATTTAATCACTGTTTTTTTTTGTGTATTTTTTACACATTTTGAAGCCAATGAGTGATTTTTTTTTTTGTCTTTTGCTACGGCAATCAGGAAAGCAACACTTTATTGAGCTTCATGATGATATTTTTTCTTCCATATTCTGCTTTTTTATTCTTTTTTTTTACACACGTTCCATGTTTTTGAACATGGTTCCTGCTAAGTGTTAAGACTGCATTGCTGCATTGTTGATGCAGTCTTTTACATTAACAAATGAGCTCCCAGGTTATGTAAGTTTCCACTTAATCAATTTAAAGAATCATATTTCATTTTTAATGTTCTTGACAATTTAACAGAGGTTGTTTTCTCAGCTTCAATTAACAAGTTAATTCAGCTATGGAGCCATTGACAGCAGACAACTTCCAATTCCCACCAACTCCCTCTGCTGGGCATATTGTCAGAACTGGGCTGTGACAAACTTGTAGAAAATATACCTAGTAACAAGGCTGCAATAGAAACAATTACTTCTAATAAAAGTAAATCAAGTTAACGAGACATCTTCTTGTTAATCTAACTGCTTTAAGTTTGGCATTATATTTATTAACAAGACTGTAGAGGTTTCTGTTCAAGTGTATGCAGGTAGGTTAAGCGTAAGCAGGTAGCGTAAGCAGGTAGCATAAACAGGTAAGCATCAAACAATTAAGCATCTATTGTGACCCAAGCACCTACAAAATAAATATAATAAATAATCGAATAAGTAAGAAACAATGTATGGAATGCACTTCAAATAGAGGACTCTACATCTTCCTTCTTTTGGACTTGCTGGCTCTTCAAGTCATCAAAGGAGATCATCGTAGCTATAGATTTAATCTAGACGGCGTCTTCAAAATCCTCCCGGATCTTGTCGTCTTCACATTTGGCTGCGTTGCAAATGACGTTGTTCCATCTTTGGAACCAGAAGGTGAGTTCTGCGATTTCTGAACACTTGGTTGTTGATTTGCTCTTGGCGTCTCGAAAGATTCTTCACGTGGGCTAAGCTTTCGACTGGCGTCGCTCGATGGACTCGATTTCGTGGGGGATAAATATGATGATTCGGGTACTATGGGTACCTCCATGCTCGTTAATGTTGTTCCGTTGTTCTGCAGGTATGTGCAACCATTAGTACTGTATCTGGGGCGTATAAATTTCCTGTTGCGTCGGTATACTGTTCCGTCTTCTGTCTCAACAGTGAGTGAACGGTCACTTGACTCGTCGTATCTGCCGGTTACGTGGGCCTTGATCCATCTTTCTTTTGCTTGTCCAGTTTTATTGAGCCATACTGGCTGGCCTGGTGCAAACGGTTTGATCGGATGTGTATGTTTGTCATAGGCCTCCTTCTTAGCTTCTTGTTGCTTTTTTCTGGCCTCCTTGTACTCCTGATTGGGTACAGCGTTTGGCACGAAGTTGTGTTCTATTGACGGCATTACCGATCTTAGCTGGCGGCTCATCAGGAGCTGTGCTGGAGAAGCTAAATTGTCTACGGGAGTGTTGCGGTATTCAAGGAGGGCGAGATATGGGTCTGATTTGTCAGCCAGTGCTTTTGACATTAGCCTTTTGACTGTCTGGACCGCTTTTTCGCTGAGGCTGTTGCTTTGAGGATATCTAGGGCTGGACGTGCGGTGCGTGATTCTCCATCGTTCCGCGAAGTTTCTGAATTCATCTGCTGCAAATTGGGGGCCTTTGTCGGAGGTAAGTATTCGTGGGATCCCGTGTCTTGCAAATTGGCTTTTTAGCTTGGTTATAACGCTTCCCGAGCTGGTACTGTCTAGTTTGTCCATCTCGATGTATCGACTGTAATAGTCGGTAGTTACCAAATAATTCCTTCCTTCCCAAAACAGTAAGTCAGTACCTACATGTTCCCATGGGTACTCAGGAATTTCTGAGTTCAGGAGAGGTTCTTGTTGCTGGCAAGAACTGAACCGTTGGCATATTTCA